>NW_006205257.1:4324806-4368546 GCF_000334495.1 Tupaia belangeri chinensis
CTCTTTCCCAGCTACCTAACTATATGCCTGCTTTCATTTTGAAGATTCTCATCTGTATGTCTTGATAAGCTTTGTTTCCTCCATTAAGGAAACGATACTAGCTTTCTTCTCCTCCTTCCTTTCTCACTTACACAAAAAGACAAAAGGGGATAAAAAGCAGATGGAGAGAGAAAAATAAGGAGAAGCTTTGAGATGAGGCATGTGGGAAAAAGGGGTCTCTACTGGAAATAGCAAAGTAGACTCAGCAACTTTGCATTCATCCTTCCCAAACTATCAGAGGACTGGAAAGATAAGGATGGCACATTAGTAGAGGTCCTTACTGGGCACCATGAGTGGACATACCCAGTGACACAGAAAGGCTACCCATGTTCCTCACCAGAGTACTTCTCTCTAAAATATACAGATTGATGTTAAGAAAAGGAAACAAATCTCTCAAAGAGAGATAAAGCTTAAAAATGGTTTAAAATTGATTTTTATGGAGCCAATAGGTAGTGTGTTGGTTAAGGCACTGGATTCCCACATGACTGACCATAGTTCAAGTCCCAGATCTGGCATCTTGAAAGTCACACCAAGGGTGTATGCATATGTGCCCAAAATCCTGAAAGTAAAATGGAAGAAAAGGGATTACAGCATGGCCATCCTCCCACGATGTGATTTCTCTCTTTCCCTTCTCTGCTGAGCGTACGTGCCCTATGGCAGAAACCTAAAAGTAAATAAATAAAGAAATAAATACTGTTTGTGTTCATCTTCTTTGCCAACTTTTACATATCAACTAAAAAATAATTAATAAGCATGGAAAAGAGATACCCACATGTGAGCTGTCTTCACAGTAGAATCCTATGAAGTTTAACACTGATTTATCCATTGCAAAAATACAGTTCTAGAATTCATCTTTGGAGAATTCCTTCAAAACTTATTTTGCTAGGCTCTCCAGAAATAGTACTAATACTACTTGTCATCATCATCATTATTATCATCATCATCATCATCACTACTTGCAGTTCTCTTTTGGGATTTACATTCATTCACTGGCTAAGCAATTTATTTACCTATTATTTATCGAGGTCCTAATATTTCAGGCCTTGTGGTACATGCAGGGAGAGAAGTATTGGGGAAAATACAGAAATGGGCAATGGAGCCCAAACTTTTATGAGCTGCCACACTCATTGTGAAGGTGAAATGTACCCAAAGACACCAAGTACAATGATAATAGTATTGAATTTCTTGACCCTTATGAAGACACCAAATATACGATTTGTTGATTATTTTTCATCTCTCTCAGGCTGATAATTACATAAAAAACAACTCAGTTGGAATTGTCTTTTCCCCCTTCATCATCATTGTTGTGGTTTGAATGTGTCCCTTCAAAATTCACATATCGCTATTGTGATGGTATTAAGAAGGTGGAAACATTATCCAAGGATAGTAACTAAGAAATGGGTCTTTGGGAGGTAATTAGGATTAAATAAGATCATAAAGGTGGGTCATTGTGATTGATACTAGCGGCTTTGTAAGAAGAGGGAGAGAATTCAGAACTGACACATACTCTTACCCTCTCTTAGTGATTCTCTGCATCACTTGAAGACCCTGCAGAAAGTCCCTAACAAAAAGGCCTTCACCAGATGGTCTCCCAACTTTGGACCTCCAGAATATTGAGCTGAATTAATGTTTATTCTTTATCAGTTATCTGGTCTATGGTATTCAATAATTGCAACAGGAAAATTAACCAAAGCAATCATAGTTATTTAATAATAGCTTTACTGATAATGTATTTGCACACCATAAGATTCACCATTTTAAAGTGTACAGTTAAATGGATTTTAGTACATTCACAATTACATAACCATCACCACTATTTCAGTTTAGGACCTTTCCATTAATCCATAAAGAACCTCTGTATACATTAGCAGTGACTCTCACTCCCCTATCCCAAATCTTGCAAAAACGAATCTACATTCTGTCTCTATAGAGTCTCCTATTCTGATATTACATACAAATGGGATTAATACAAGAACTGTTTCTTTTATTGACTATCTACTTTCACTTAGCATAATACTTTAAGGTTCACCTATTTATAGTGTGTGTGTGTGTGTGTGTGTGTGTATATATATATTATTCCTTTTTCTTGCCTTTCCATTGTATAGACATATAATATTTTATTTATCCAGTCATTAATTGATAGATATTCTGATTGTTTCCACATTTTAGCTATCATTAAAAATACTATTATGAATCTTTCTATGCCAGTTTTTGTGCAAACATCTTTCCAAATTTCTATTTGGTATGTACCAAACAGTAGAATTGCTGAGTTATATGGTAGCCAGACATTTAAATTTTTGAGAAAACGCCAAACTATTTATACTACTATCAGCAATATATCATGATTTCAGTTTAACTATAGCTTTCTGAATACTTGTGATTGTCTGTCTCTTCAATTTTAGCCATCCCAGTGAGTAAGAAGTGGCATCTCATTGTGGTTTTGATTTACATTTCCTTAATGACTCATGATATTGAACAGCTTTTCATGTGCATTTTATCCTTTTGTGCATATTCTTTGGAGAAATGTCTAAACACTTTACCACTTTTACTTTGGCTATTTATCTTTTCATTATTGCTTTCAGAGAACTTCTACAGTCCGTATACAAGATCCTTATATGTATGATTTGCAAATATCTTTCCCCATTCTATAGGTTGCCTTTCCAGTTGCTTGAAAAATGTCCATTAAAGTCCAATTTCTCATTTTTTTCTTCTTCTATTGCTTTTTCTTTTGGCGTTATACCTAACAAAAACACTAATCAGGACCCAAAGTCATAAAGATTTACTGCTGTATTTTCTTCTAACAGCTTTATAAGTTTGACTATTACATTTCTATGATACTTTTAAAATTAAATTTTGTGTTTTATGTTTTATATGAAGTAGGGGGTCCAACTTTATATTTTTGTATGTAAATAAATGATTATCCCAGTACCATTTGTTGAAAATACTCCTTCCTCATTGAATTGTACTGGCACCTTTGTCACAAATCTATTATCATGAATAATGAAAAGAAGGATTTATTTCTTGATTTTTAATTTTTTTTTTTTTGAGAGGTTTTTGCTATAGGGTGCATGTGCTCGCCAGAAAGACAGAAAGACCGAAAGCGAGAAATCATACCCTGGGAGGATTAGCCACACCACGATCCCTTCTCCATTCTCCTCTCAGGATCTTGGGCACGCACGCACACACGCTCAGCGTGAATTTAAGCCACTGGGTCTGGGACTCGAACTTCCGTCAACTACATGGGAGTCCAGTGACATAGTCATTATGCCATCTGCTGGTCCCTTGATTTTCAATTTTATCACTTACCTTTTTCTATGCTTCTGTCACTACCATGGTGTATTGATTTCTATAATTTTATGTTCTGAAATTAGAAAGTATGAAACCCCCCACTTGGTCCTTTTTCAAGAATGTTTTGACTACTCTGTATCTCTTGTATTTACATATGAATTTAAGGTCAGTTTGTCAATTTCTGCAAAAGAACAGCTGGGAGTTTAGTAGATGCTGAACTAAATCTGTAGATCGATTTGAGATACACTGTCTAAACCAAATACATGGAATGTCTTTCCATTTATTTAGATTTTTCATTTCTTCCAACAAGGTTTTGTGTTTTTTAATACATGAACATCTCAAGTATTTATTAAACTTATTACTAAGTAATTTTAATTCTTTTTGTTTCTAGTATAAATAAAGTTTTTTTTTTATTTTGTATTATTGATTGTTCAGTGTTGGTGTATAGAAATACAATTTATTTTATATATTGATCTTGAATCCTACAGCCTTAGTACTATTATCAATTCTTTAATAGATTAAAAATGTTTAGGATTTTCTATATATAAGATTTTGTCCTCTGTAAATAGAGATAGTTTTACTTATTTCCAATCTGGATGCCTTTTATTTATTTCCCTGGTAAGAACACTCATTACAATAGCAGTGGCTTTGAAATGCTGCAACAGATCTTCTAGGTGGCCAGAAATATGCTAGATCTTCTATAATCATCTTATTCACAGATTTTATTTTATTGTATTTATTTATTTATTTATTTATTTATTTATTTATTTATGCCAGCTCTTCTTTGCCTCACCTGTATTTCTGCTTCAGATCATTGTAATGCTAAATAATTGCCTGGTTATCCTCAACAAATGCCTTGAAGACTGGACTTTTCTCACCAAGAGAAATTTGAGTCAGATAGAGACAAGCCTTATAACTCTCCAGGGATCTGCCCAACGGGTAAAATATTAATAAATCTCAGGAATGGGATCTTTAGGGGGAGCTTCAATTCCACACCCAGTATGGTTGTGGAAAACCAGTGTCACAGCCATTATAGGGACAGTGTGAATTGATGCTCTTTAAGACTACTACAGAGCTGGGAACCAGCAGTTAGCGTAATGGCTATGTCGCTGGACTGCCACATAGTGAACCGTGGATCGCGTCCCCGACCCAGTGGCTTAAAACTCACGCCGTGCGCATGTGCGTGTGTGCTCAAGATCCCGAGAGGAGAATGGAGGAGAAGAGATTGCAGCGTGACCATCCCCCTGGGGGGTGATTTCTCACTTTCTGTCTCTATGTCTCTCTCTGTCTGGCGAGTGCATGTGCCCTATAGCGCCCCCCCCCCCTCTAGCAAAAAACCCCCAAAAAAAAAAAAAAAAAAAACTACAGAGCTGAAGAGAGGAGCAAGGAAATAAAACAAGTCCAAATGACTTTATGCTTATTATTTCTTATCAAGATTCAGTTACTTTTCTTGCATAAATGCTTTTTAAATTGTTGGAGCCCTTTAGTTAATTTCCAGACTTTTGAAAAAGTTGATTTTGACCATTTCTCGAGTGTTCTTCACATTGCTTTTACAGAGGAGCAGATTTTCAGTGATCCTGTCTTCGCCATTTTAAGAGTGTTTCCATCATACTATTCTATCTTCTTTTTTCTCTACTTCCTAGTGCTCACCCCAAATCAGTCACTAAATGGGACCGTTGTGTTTTAATTCAATTTTCTCTGCAAGTCAAATGATCTACTGAAGTTTCCTCAATAACTCTAAGATCTTCTTGGAGCAACTTATAGTGAGATCCAAATAAAATCTTTGACTCAAAAATACAATGATTGCCATCAAATCAGGTTAATTGACATTAAAATATAACTTCGAGGAAATTTCATGGGTGAGATCGATTTTTTTTTTTCCTCAACATGTGTCATGATGCTATCAACGATGTGATATTTAATAGGTATTTTGGTCTTTGACATTAGGAAGCTTATTACTAAGAAATAAATATTAAAATCTAATGTTAAAACTCCCAAGAATAATTAGCCATAATTGTGTCTGTAAGTCTCCAAAGCCATTAGGGATTGACTTGGCCCCAAAGAGCTGCACACAGGCCTTCTTCAGCCCGCACTCTCTGCCCCTTCTTTCACTGTTAGCTCCTCTGAGGCCTGGCTTTGCTGTTCATCTTACGTTTGTTTTTATTTTCTTCCCAAACAGTAACTGGCCTCGGCTCAGATGCCGTGATCTGCTATCTCACAACCATTTTTCTGAACATAAGCAGCCTGCATTTAAAACTCTCTAGCTCATCTGTCTTCATTTGAAGACTGGGTTAAAAAATAAAATTAATGATTGCTATCAGGGAGAAGACGAGCAGCATCTTTGGTGAAAAGTAGATCTGCCACGTTTGGCCAAGGCTGACATCTTTCACCGGCTGGAAATGGCTGGATATACTTGTAAACATTATTAAAAATAATAACTTAATGTTTCCTTCCTGTGACTCGCTAGCATTAGCAAGGTAGTTCCAATTAGTATTTCCTCTGAGTGAGGGAGGCCTTTTACTTCGTTTCATTTAAAAGGGGATTTGTTTTCTAATTTTTACTTCTGCTGTTGTCAATAATAGAACAGAGCCAAATGACGGCTGCCTTCCTCTCATCACTTACATTTTACCAAGCCATGGGAAAGGAATATGCATCTTTGATTTTATTTGTTTTAGCTGTGCTTGTTCGGGAAGAGAGAAGACACATTTACATCTCTATGATCTGGACAGTGTTGCATGGAGCTTTAAAATACAAGTCAATCACATCAAGAGACTAAATCATTTTGTAGGATTTTGAGAGTGAAGGCAAGTAATTCAATGATACGTTAATAGGAATGGCAGGCAGAGGATGCTTTTCCTTGGAAAACTCAGTCTCAAGTCCCCTCAGAAGGAAAGAAGAAAGGGAGGGAAGGGAGAAGAAGGGAGGGGACAGGCAGGCACCTCCACTACCCAGATGACTTTCCTCCGGGTAGCTGCCTGTGCTTGTTGATCTTCCTTCCATTCTAGTGAGTATCTCTTTAATAGACTCATCTTGTTTTATTAAAGTCAAAAATATGTTTTTAAATGCTAAGTGAGACACGCATTATTGCAAATGCAAAGCTGTAAAATGTGTTTGGCAGCCTCAAGGTAATAATTTCTTCCAATTTCAACACAAAGTTGGTGAATATTTCAATTGATTATGTTGGGCGATCCAGTAGTCATTTAATCATATTAACATATAACTTGCATATTCAACATAATCTCACTTGCTGGCTTATCTTATATCCCAGAAAGCCTTTCCAGGCCACAGGCGCACATGCACCCACACGCTTGCATGCACACACACAGTCATTTCCTAGGGTAGGCTCTCCACTGAAGTTCTATTTCATGTCTAAGCTGTGCAAATGCCTCTGTGTGAACTGACGTAACAGAACTTTTTAATAGCAGAACAGAGCAAATCACTGTGCAGAAGATAGGAAGCATTATTTACAACATTAATTAAGTCCAAGGGGGTGGGGTGGGGGAGGCCCATGTAAATCTACTTCATTTTATTTCAAGTGCTTTTGCTTGGGGACCCACATCCTGGTCTCTTGTTTACTTTGAAATTCATGTAGCGTATAGGAGGCTGAACCTGTCAACTTTTTTTTAAGTGTTGTAATGTGCTTTAGGTTTGTCTGTTTTTCAGCTATATGAAAACATGACCAATGCTCCAGGAATTGATAAGGATCATAGAAAATAAAGGACATAGTGCAGAAACCCCACCTAATAATGCATGCCCCACTTGGGTAGTAGAAAGAAGAGGAGTCCATATTCCCTGGGACCTAAGAAAGGAGAGAGGTCAACATGGAGGCCTGTACATGGAAAGGAAGGTGCTCTCCACTCTGGAAGGGTCTACAACATGCATCGTCAGTACCCTGCAACCCCCTTAGTTCCCAAAGACTTTTGCCCTAGTTAAACAGTGGCCTGGCAAGTGCTCACCTTATCCACTGGCAAATGTGAACAGGATGGAAAAGAATTCCGAAGGATGAATAGAAAGTCTTTGTTTTATTCAGCTCGGACGGCATTCATACATCTTGTCCAGTGTTAATATTGGGTTCAAATTTAATATTTTGAGTAATTCATTGAGATGAATCCATAGGCACAGAGTCCCCTCATACATTCAATGCAGGAGGGAGCCAGAAGTTCCATAAGAAACTTGAGAGAGACAGCAAGGCTTCTTACAGGAGAAATGGTGACGATTCATGGGAGAGAGGTGAGCAGAAAAAAAATAAAGATCAGAGCAGGGAGAATGAAGAGAGAGAGACAATCAAATGTGTGGAGTAACAATACAATCCAGCATGACCCTGGCCTTATTTCATTTTGATCAATGAGTCACTCTCTTGAGAGAGGGGTAGCTAGACACTTTGCCAAGTTGCCTCAGAGTAGCAAGGCCTTATAGGAAGAAGGATTGCAATGGAATCTGATTCTGAGATTCAGAGCTGACTTGGGGCCCAGCATTGGCCCCCTGGAAACCGCACTAAACTGGATTCTAGAAACTCACAAAACAGAATTCCAAAACAACCCAGGCAGAAGCTTTTCCTCCTAATCTTTATTAGATGGCTAACACACCATGAGAGAGAAAATATTTGGAAAGTACTATATTTTCGAGTAGCACCAATTATACCAAACTTTACCTATGGATTACCCAGATAGCTTTCAGAAGGCCAAACCATTTCAAGCAGGTCCTCTGAAGAGGTGGTATCAACCATAACTTAGTAGTTGCAGTTGTGATCTTTCCATTTCTCTAGAATTAATATTCTGTTGTGGATTACAACATAGTATTTAGCCCAAAGTCTGATTTTTGATGTTTTGGGATTTCTCATAGACCTTCCAGTCAAATTAACATAAGAACCAGAAGCTCACTTGATCAGCTCTGGTTGAGTGACAGGCCCAGGAATAATTCACACTAGCCTAGTCCATGCACAATAAAATGGAAGTGGAGAGGTCTAAGAGCTCAAAGTTCCCGGCAGAGGAAGGTGACGGAGAGAAGAGATTGCAGGAGAACACGTCCTGCTGTGCCTGGTGATTTGTCGGGTATCTCAGTGTTTGTTCTGTGACAAGTTGGACTTTGGTACAAGGTCAGCTCCTGAATCTTGATGATGTTTTTTTTCCCCTTGAGCCAAGAGACATTGATCTGTACATCTAGTTTACCTTGTTTTCTTAGCCATTTGTGACACAGTACAACAGTTCCCATCGAAAAAAGTGTCATGTAAATAAATTACAACTTAGGACGTATACATTAAATAATTTTATAAATGAACTTTAAAAATGAAGGAATAAAAAATGCCAGGCCTGGCTCGTAGAGCAATAGTGATTATTCTGATCATGTTGTCATGTGTAATGAAGCACAGGCCCATCATTAATCAAAAGAACCAATCAGATAACTAATTTAGGCAATATTCTTTACCACAGGACATGTCGGTCAGTAAAAATGCATTAAAATAGCAAAAGATCAATAGCGGCCACCAGGGACCGTGTTTACAAACCGGTCTTAAACTTTAGGGTATTAAATTCTCAGTCATATTGGGTATCTGTTTGGTAAAGATAAAGGAAAACTTCAGAGAAATGAAAGTATTTTTTTTTTTTTTTTAGCTAATAGTGCGGTCATCATGTATACTGTAATAAATGTACAGAATGTTGCACTATTTTGTGATGAATGGTCAAAGTGTCCCCAGCTCCCTTCAGAAGTATTATCAAGGCTCAAACAAGGGACCATGGAATGAGCGAGGATTGACAAATTGGTTCAAAGATGGCAGTGGGAGGTAGGCACATCCTGGGTGTTTAAAGACGATTTATGTTCTGAGCAGCTGGCGTCTGAGCGCAGTGGTCTGACCTACCATGTGGTGTGTGGCACTATTTCTGTGGTGTATCTGCTACCCTATGTTGGAAATGACCGTGAGCTCTCTGGAAGGTAGGCTCCGTCCTCCTGCAGGACATACCCTCCCCTACAGCCTCAGCCTGATCCCTTTTTATAATGAACATTTCCCCTCAGACTAACAGCTCCACAAAGTGCATCCCATCAAAGTCCAAGATGTTCACATCCTTTTTCTTTCCTACAAAAGTAAATTCATTTTCAAAAAGAATCTTCTTATTGTTGATTCTACAAAGATAATAGAGTTGATTAATTATTGTTGTTTTGTTTTGGTTTTTTATTTTATTTATTTATTTATTTATTTATTTATTTGCTACAGGGTGCATGTGCTCGCCAGAAAGACAGAGAGAGACAGAGAGACAGAAAGTGAGAAATCACTCCCACGGGGGATGGTCGCACCACAATCCCTTCTCCTCTGTTCTCCTCTCAGGATCTTGAGCATGCACACACATGTGCCTGGCGTGAGTTTAAGCCACCAGATCTGGGACTTGAACTGCAGTTGGCTACATGGGAGTCCAGCCACATAGCCATTATGCCAACTGCTAATCCCAAGTTGATGAATTATTTTTGTGAGGTAGAGGGAAGGGGGCTGGAGGAATCACCACTCCTTTTTAATTTTTCTTTTCTTAGGTTTTTGTCATAGGGTACATATGCTCACTGGAGAGCTACAAAGAGAGACAGAGAGAGAGAGGCAGTGAAAGGGAAGGTGAGAAATCAACCCCAGAGGGGGATGGCTATGCCACAATCCCTTCTCCTTGATTCTTCTGGAATTTTGGGCACACATGCACACACATGCACACTTGGCATGAATTTCTAGTCACCAGGTCCAGGATTCAAACCTTGGTCGGCCATATGGGAATCCAGCTCCTTAATCAACCATGCCATCTGCTGGCCCCTGGAACCACCTTTTCTTAACTGGCACCTTCTCCAAGTGCATTTTACAACCTCTGATGATGGTCACCAGAGAGAGCCAGGTGCTTCCTCAAGCCCTCAGCCCCTGCCACTTGGTGTCATTAGTTTGAGTCAAAAGCAGTCAGGGCCAAGTGTAGGGACAGTTGCTGAAGAGTTGCTCTCCCATTGCAGGCACTGGCAATAGATGATGTGCACTGAGTCCTGCCTGAATGCCACCCATCCCCTAAGAGCTCTTTATACATTATCCTATCAGAAAATGACTGTAAGAAAGATGCACACGGCTCCTTTGTATTTTCAAACATTATTTCTAGAGCACTTACTATGCATCCAATGAGATCATCATCATTCCAGTATGAAACTCAGAAACTGACACTGATGAGTCACGACTTGGCCAATGCCGTGCACAAAGTGATAGCTCCTAACTGGAAGAGAAAAACAGAAATGAAAAGGAGGAAGGAAGGAAGGAAAAAAGGAAGGAAGAAGAAGAAAAAGACCTTTCCTCCTGACCTACTCCCTATTGTAACCATTGCTTCTACTTTTCTGTTCATTTCACAACGACCTTTCTAAACAGAAACAAGATGGCTACACTTACTGGATACTTCGTCCCCTCTTGTCCACTCTTCTACCCGTTCTTAACATGTTTCCCTGCTCACTCTCCCTTTGAAATAGCGTTGACAAGTCCTTGTGAACTCCGTGTTCCAAAATCCTTTGAATATGTCTAGGTCTTAAGCTTTTTTAAACCTTCATCACGTTTGAAATATTTAATCCCTTACTCATTCTCAAATACACTCAACCCTTGGCTCCCAGAATTTGGAGCATTCCTCTTTTTCTTTCTTCTCTTCTGTTATTCCCTCTATTTCATGATCCTTTGATGGCTCTTCCTTTTCTACACAACCTCTACATGATTCCTAGATGTTGGAGTGCCATAGCACAGAACTGGAAACAACCTAAATAGGTATCAGTAGGGTAAGTGTTAAGTAAGTTATGACACATTAACTCTATGGAATACCAAGTACTAGTTTTAAAAAACAAGTTAAATCTCAGGGCCAGCAGGTGGTGTGGTGGTTAGGGGTGCTGGACTCCCAGATGGCCAACTGCGGTTCGAGTCCCAGACCTGGCAGATTGCTTTCTCTCTCTCATTCTCACTCTGTCCCTCTCTGGTCAAATTAAAAAAAAAAAAATAGATAGATAAATATAAAGTTAAATAAAATATTCTTTAAAAAAGTTAAATCTCTATATATTGATATGAGAAGATTTCTAAGACATAATATATTAAGCACAAATAGAAGATAAATATGCTATTTAAGTATATCTAGATGTACATATAAATGCAGTGCCCCCGCTTTTTTAATGCCAGAGGGTGTGAACACAAGCACAAGGGAGAGAGAAATCCCCAATAAGATCTGGTTATGCCACAATTCTTTTTCCTCCAATTCTCCATTTCTGTAAGGATCGTGGGCATGTACATACATGGCTGATTGTTTTGTTTTGTTTTTTTAATTTGTCATTTTTTAAAATTTGCCAGAGGGCACAGACACACTTGCCAAAGAGAGACAGAGAAAGAAAGAAAGCACCTCACTGTGGGGGACAGACATGCTACAATAATTTTTCCTCCATTTCTCTCTCCTTTTAGAATTTTGAACATGCATACACAGGTGCCTGACATGTTTTCTCAAGTCATGGAGTCTGGGACCCCAATTGCACAGTTGGTCCTGTGGGATTCAACTGCCCTAACCATGATGCCATTGGTAGTATTTTAAGACACTGGGGCTGGCCATGTGGGCTGCAGCTTCTTCTGCACAGCACTTAACCACTGCACTATAGTGCTGGTTCCATGTAATGCATTTTAAAAGGTCAAAAGGTGATATACTCCATGTTATCATGAATAAAGAGAATAGAGACTTAGGGGTGGTCAAATTGGATAATACATTTTATCTCTATTGATAAGTGTTTTGTTTGGTTTGGTTTTGGTTTTGGGCTTTTGTCTTTGTTTTTGTTTTGTTTTTTTGTTTTTTGTTCTTTGGGTTTTTTTTTTTTCTTTTTGTTTTTTGGAGAGGTTTTTTTCTATAGAGCACATGCGCTCGCCAGAAAGACAGAGAGAGACAGAAAGAAAGAAATCACCCCCCAGCGAGGATGGCCACACCGCAACCCCTTCTCCTCCATTCTCCTCTCAGGATCTTGGGCACGCACGCACACGCACCTGGCATGAGTTTAAGCCACCGGGTCTGAGACTCTGAGAAATCAACCCCAGAGGGGGATGGCTATGCCACAATCCCTTCTCCTTGATTCTTCTGGAATTTTGGGCACACATGCACACACATGCACACTTGGCATGAATTTCTAGTCACCAGGTCCAGGATTCAAACCTTGGTCGGCCATATGGGAATCCAGCTCCTTAATCAACCATGCCATCTGCTGGCCCCTGGAACCACCTTTTCTTAACTGGCACCTTCTCCAAGTGCATTTTACAACCTCTGATGATGGTCACCAGAGAGAGCCAGGTGCTTCCTCAAGCCCTCAGCCCCTGCCACTTGGTGTCATTAGTTTGAGTCAAAAGCAGTCAGGGCCAAGTGTAGGGACAGTTGCTGAAGAGTTGCTCTCCCATTGCAGGCACTGGCAATAGATGATGTGCACTGAGTCCTGCCTGAATGCCACCCATCCCCTAAGAGCTCTTTATACATTATCCTATCAGAAAATGACTGTAAGAAAGATGCACACGGCTCCTTTGTATTTTCAAACATTATTTCTAGAGCACTTACTATGCATCCAATGAGATCATCATCATTCCAGTATGAAACTCAGAAACTGACACTGATGAGTCACGACTTGGCCAATGCCGTGCACAAAGTGATAGCTCCTAACTGGAAGAGAAAAACAGAAATGAAAAGGAGGAAGGAAGGAAGGAAAAAAGGAAGGAAGAAGAAGAAAAAGACCTTTCCTCCTGACCTACTCCCTATTGTAACCATTGCTTCTACTTTTCTGTTCATTTCACAACGACCTTTCTAAACAGAAACAAGATGGCTACACTTACTGGATACTTCGTCCCCTCTTGTCCACTCTTCTACCCGTTCTTAACATGTTTCCCTGCTCACTCTCCCTTTGAAATAGCGTTGACAAGTCCTTGTGAACTCCGTGTTCCAAAATCCTTTGAATATGTCTAGGTCTTAAGCTTTTTTAAACCTTCATCACGTTTGAAATATTTAATCCCTTACTCATTCTCAAATACACTCAACCCTTGGCTCCCAGAATTTGGAGCATTCCTCTTTTTCTTTCTTCTCTTCTGTTATTCCCTCTATTTCATGATCCTTTGATGGCTCTTCCTTTTCTACACAACCTCTACATGATTCCTAGATGTTGGAGTGCCATAGCACAGAACTGGAAACAACCTAAATAGGTATCAGTAGGGTAAGTGTTAAGTAAGTTATGACACATTAACTCTATGGAATACCAAGTACTAGTTTTAAAAAACAAGTTAAATCTCAGGGCCAGCAGGTGGTGTGGTGGTTAGGGGTGCTGGACTCCCAGATGGCCAACTGCGGTTCGAGTCCCAGACCTGGCAGATTGCTTTCTCTCTCTCATTCTCACTCTGTCCCTCTCTGGTCAAATTAAAAAAAAAAAAATAGATAGATAAATATAAAGTTAAATAAAATATTCTTTAAAAAAGTTAAATCTCTATATATTGATATGAGAAGATTTCTAAGACATAATATATTAAGCACAAATAGAAGATAAATATGCTATTTAAGTATATCTAGATGTACATATAAATGCAGTGCCCCCGCTTTTTTAATGCCAGAGGGTGTGAACACAAGCACAAGGGAGAGAGAAATCCCCAATAAGATCTGGTTATGCCACAATTCTTTTTCCTCCAATTCTCCATTTCTGTAAGGATCGTGGGCATGTACATACATGGCTGATTGTTTTGTTTTGTTTTTTTAATTTGTCATTTTTTAAAATTTGCCAGAGGGCACAGACACACTTGCCAAAGAGAGACAGAGAAAGAAAGAAAGCACCTCACTGTGGTGGACAGACATGCTACAATAATTTTTCCTCCATTTCTCTCTCCTTTTAGAATTTTGAACATGCATACACAGGTGCCTGACATGTTTTCTCAAGTCATGGAGTCTGGGACCCCAATTGCACAGTTGGTCCTGTGGGATTCAACTGCCCTAACCATGATGCCATTGGTAGTATTTTAAGACACTGGGGCTGGCCATGTGGGCTGCAGCTTCTTCTGCACAGCACTTAACCACTGCACTATAGTGCTGGTTCCATGTAATGCATTTTAAAAGGTCAAAAGGTGATATACTCCATGTTATCATGAATAAAGAGAATAGAGACTTAGGGGTGGTCAAATTGGATAATACATTTTATCTCTATTGATAAGTGTTTTGTTTGGTTTGGTTTTGGTTTTGGGCTTTTGTCTTTGTTTTTGTTTTGTTTTTTTGTTTTTTGTTCTTTGGGTTTTTTTTTTTTCTTTTTGTTTTTTGGAGAGGTTTTTTTCTATAGAGCACATGCGCTCGCCAGAAAGACAGAGAGAGACAGAAAGAAAGAAATCCCCCCCCAGCGAGGATGGCCACACCGCAACCCCTTCTCCTCCATTCTCCTCTCAGGATCTTGGGCACGCACGCACACGCACCTGGCATGAGTTTAAGCCACCGGGTCTGAGACTCGAACCGCAGTCGACTACATGGAAGTCCAGCGACATAGCCAATACGCCAACTGCTGATCCATCTACTGATAAGAGTTAGGAAAATGAGGCATGTCTCCTGTAATTAAAGACTAAAAGGATATTTTAAATAAATAACTAGGGGAGTACGTTTAGGCTCACTCCTTAGTGACAGTCCACAGTCCTTTTACTACTCTTCACTTTTCAGACAATTCAACTGCTTAAATCTCATCCAAGAGGGCATTTCAAAAAGTTCATGGAGTGGGGTCAGCAGGTGGCACAGTGGTTAAGGTGATAGACTGCCAAATGGCAGACTGTGGTTTGAGTCCTGGTCCCAGTGACTTGAAACTCAAGCTGGGTGTTTGTGCATGCATGCCCAAAATCCCCAGAAGATAATGGAGGAGAAGAGATTGCAGCCTGGTCATACCCCATGGGGGATGATTTCTCATTTTCTGTCTCTCTGTCTCCAGCGAGTGCAGACACCCTATAGCAAAAATCTCTCAAAAAAAAAATTGTGGAGAATTATATTAAAGTAATAGTTTATTCTGCTGCCAAAAAATAAGAAAAAATATAAATCTATGCGGGTTTTTTCACCATACACATTTTCCATGAATTTTTGAAGATCTCCTTCCTATTTGAAAGTATCTCTAGTTTTTTTAGATTCAGTTTGGCTTATGAGCTCCAGACGAGTCCAGATTCTATATGGATTCTCTATCAAAAATATCATCATTAGCTTTGCAAATTTTTCCTTGACCAATTAAAACATGTTTTCTCTCCACTTGAATTTGCCTCTTGCCTGGTAGGTCAAACTCTTGACAAGCTACACGGATCCCTATCTCCTCCTCCCACTTCACACTTGGTCTGTTCAATGAAGTTGGAACTTTTACCTTTCCAAAGTTCACCTGAAATCAATCCCTCCTTCTCTGTCAAGTCTTCACTGTGACACTGAGTCAAACTACCCCTATGCCTCACCGACACTACCACCATAGCCTCCTGGTGGATTTCTCTGGGTCTGCTCTTGCTGCTATCCAGTCAGTTATCTACCCGCCTTCAGGGTATCACACAAGCTGGACCTGTCACCTTCCCAGATACCTGCTTCTCAAGGCACTCTGCTGCACGTCAGCCCTTCCAGCGATAGCCAGTATAGAATGGCGCTGGTGAGCAAAGGCTCCTCAGCTATGGTAAGCTTATTCCTCAGCTCAGTCTTCTTTTAAAAGGAGGTTAAGAGTAACCTGTTGGATGAAGGGAGAGAGCAAAGGCGAAACATAGACACAACTATGTGAAAATACTACCGAAAGAGTTTCCTTTGGCCTAGAGAAATGTGGATGTTCTAGAATGCTCCCAGCATTATGACTGAGATGAGACAATATGCAGCTCAGGTCAGATCTCTGTGTTCCCAAAGTTTTGTTCTACAGAACCAGAGAGTAACCCTAGGCAGTAGAATCAGGCCTATCATCCAAGTCAAACCTATAAGACTCTCTGCATTTGTTTCGAAAGTATAGATGGCTTTGAGCCAATTCCACAAGAAAACACAGAATTTCGTTCTCTGCAGAATTTTAAAATGCTTGTTCTCTGGAGCCCTTATTCTGAAATGAGATTCAAAATTAAATAGAATGAGACCAAACAAGTTGCATTTTCCAGAAGGCACTATCTAGATAATTGACTTGGTTTCATGAAGTACAACTCAAAAACTTGATAAGACAATTCCTGTAAAGAGACTAAAGTGAAGTTTTAGGAAAATAATGTGACAATCATGTCAAGTTACTATAAATAAGAAATAAATGCATTTTATAACAGAATTTTTGAAAATGCTCTTGTGAGGAGACTTTATTAAGCTTTATTTTAGTGAGAAGTTCAGAACTGGAAGTTGAAGACTCTAGCACTAAGATGTGCATGGATAGTGTAGAGTCAATGCATTTTTTAAGAATTGTTTGGTATTGACATGGAAGCGTATGTATTATATGAACAAAATTTTGTTAAAAATCATACTAAAAGAAAAAAAAAGCATTAGTTAACACTCTAGATGGCCAGCGTATTGGGGAATCCAAACAGTGTGATTTCTGATATGCTAGACAGATTTCATGTGTCCTTTAGCCCACAGTGGTTCAGCTGTATGAGAGATATGAAAGTACGTATGAGAAACCCACCAAAAGCCCATGGTACGGAATCTCTTAGATAGCCAGAAGTCATTTATTAATAAAGCTATTGACATGTTTTAATATTTATAGTTATTTACCTTGCAAAGGAACTGAATCAGGGAGTACAGAGATCAAGTCACTCGGGAGAGGGAGTATTTACCTAGGCTAATAGCTTCCTTTGGAGGACAGGCAAATAAGAGCAGAGGCTGAGAGAGGCCACAGAAGCCCTTTTCAAGGACTCCTGGGAACACTCAGAGAAGAGCACTTCCAGCATTGATGCTTCTCATGCCCAGTGCCACCTCTTGTCCCTGTCCTGTGTCCCAGTGAAGGAGAACAGGGTACCACACTACAGCACTCTAGCTCCTGAGTTGGGCATCCTTGTCATTGATAGTTGGAATCTAGGTCCTAATTTTGCTTTCTCTTCTCAAACCTGATCTACATTATCCTTCTTCACAGACCACTCTCACCATGAAAGAAATAAGAAGTAATATATCAGGCCAGAAGAGGGGAACCCCAAGGAAGTGTGAGGGGAAGGAAATACTAGGGGTTTTAGAAACAGACAGAGGGAAGGGATTGCCAGGCAATGGCTTTGTGATACTCTTTAAGGGTCTGCTTCAGTAGCCTCCTAGTCAGCCAAGTTAGACTAAGTTTTACTGTAGAAACAAAAATAAACAAAATAAAACAACAGAAATACACACATTTCTTGTTCTTATTCCTCTCTCATGTAATTGGTAGAGGGTTCCATCATCATACTGCCAAGGATTCCGGCTGATTGGTGGTCCATCTCAACATCTGTCTCTATGAGTGTCTGGTATGGGAAAGACAGATCTGAAAGGACCCATACCAGTTATAGCACTCTGGCTACAGCCCACTTACCAGTAATAGCCTCATGGTCAGCCCTAAATTCAAGGGGGAAGAAGAGTACAATTCTACCATAACCCTAGCAGGAGTCTGAGGGATCACAGAGTGGGAGAATATCTGCCCTAGCTCCTCTGGACAGAGCTCAGGGATGATTCAGATCAATAAGAGAGGTAACCTTGAATCACTGCTATCCCACCGTCTGGACTTGGTATAGTTTGAAAGACTTTGCTCAAATTAGGAAAACACTCATCAACCTCTAGAACTGCAAGGCGGTAGACTGGATTGCCATGAGATCATTTTGTTACAGATTGGGCATCTCTGCTTTCCACAAGAGATGGCAAAGGACTGGGCTGGCGTGTTATGGCCATTTATTCAGTAGTCCTCTATGAGGCACTTCAGCAAGAATAATGTTGGTGATTCCGTAGCAGCCAATTGGCGCTTCAAATGTGATAGGATATCAAGGAGAATGGAGCCCAAATGAGGTCTTGTTGGTTAGGCAGCATTTGTTATGTTACCATTCTGTCCCATATTATAATTTTGTCTAGCAGGACTCAGCTGTGCTTATAAGATGAGGAAACACTAACATTTGGGTTCTCCTAATATGAGCCTTTTTTTTCCAGCTACATTGGACCAAGGGCTAAAGGAATTGAAAGCAAACAAGAAAGTGATTCAATTAGGAGCTGGAACTGAAGTTGGAGGAGGGGTTAAGAGAGAATTGGTCAGGGATGACAGAATGGAAGGAGCCAGTGGATTGCAGACACCCTCAGGTCTAAACACAATGATGGCAGGAGGTGAGGAAGTAGACCGAGAAGTCAGGAAGTTGTGGTTGGAGTTGTTGATAGGTAAGTGTGTTTATAATAACTGGTGGTCAAGGAATGGTTGGAAGCAATGATGACTGTAGCTCAGGTGTCAAGAAATTGGACATTTCATGTGTTCAAGTGAGAGCATCCACACAGAATGCCAAATTCACATGGGATCCTGGGAAGAATGAGGGTCACAGGTAAAAATGCAAACAAAGAGCTGAAGTCTGCACTGGCAAAGAGAGTACAGCCTGAATAGGGACAGCAACAAGCAAGGAATGCGTGTGGTATGGCTTAATGGCAGGGCCATTCGTGGAGCAGGGTTTTATTTTATAAACAATAGTATAGTGTTGTCATTTTCTGGAAGTGGTGAAGGAGACTGGTAAAGTCCCAGCACCTATCTTACAAAGGCGAGATTTTCAGGCTATGAGAAAATTCAGAGACAGCACTGAAAAGGGCTGCAAAGAAAATGCTGTGTTCTGTGGAGATCCTGGTTTTAGTTCTCAGCAGGACGCCCCAGGGAGAAAGACTGGTGTGTGTGTGCAGATGGCAGCTTGGAAAGCAGCTTACTAATCACTACGTTGATCAATTGATGGTCTGGAAGACTGGCAAGAGGCAGGGTGCAGAGAAACTTGGACTCCATGGAGCTACGGGACAAAAATCCAAGGAGGTGATTCAGAAATTGCTGTGTCATAATTTTTCAACCCAGTGTGAATTTGCGTCCTGTGTTCTGAAGAGTATCTACCTTGGGACAATTGCAGCATTGAGAGCAGAAGCAACTTAGCAACAACCCTTCTTTCTGCCACTATGGAAAGCTAAAACCTACGTCCAGTTTATGTTGGGTGCCTGGGGAAGATGTGAAAGACATGGAATTCTTGGAACAAGACTGAGAGAAAGAGGCAGACAGAAAAGCAGAAAATTTCCCCAAGTCTAGGAAGAGTCAGCCGATGGCCCATTCTCTTGAAATAGCTGCTGGAAAGAGCCCAAAGCCCTACATGGAGTATGAAAGAGGTGAAGTTATCAGACTCCACAACCCTATGCAAACTCAGACAACAGAAATGTCAGCATAACCAGGAAGGCCCAGAGAAAGGCTAGACCTTCTCCGTGCCTCTACCTTGTCAGTGCCTGGGACATGGCCTTAGATCTCTTCTCATCCTGTGGGTCTGAACAGCACAAAGCTTAGAGATCATTGCTAAGATACCTGGTCAAGACCTCACCCTTTTATACAATCCACAACCCAGAAACATCCATTCTGGTCCCTTTTATTGACCAAGTCATTGAGGTATGTGACCACACCTCTGTGCATGCAAACTAATTCATGCTTATAGGAATGATAAAGTTGGTCATGCGATGAAGCCAGGAATAAAAGCCTTTACTACTTTCCTGTGATCTAATCCTTTCGATCACTGACAGTCTGCAAATTGCTATCACTGGAGTATTTCTTACTAATACTTTCCTAAAGGAACCAGAAAATGATGTAGCACTTACATCACTGGACTCTCATATGACTGATTGTGATTTGAGTCCTAGACCCAGTGGCTTGAAAATCACACTGGGCACATGTTGTGTGTATGTGTGTCCAAGATCCTAGGAGGAGAATGGAGGAGAAGGGATTGCAACCTGTCCATCTCCTTGGGGGGCTGATATCTCTCCCTCTCACTATGTCTGTCTCTCTCTTTGGTGAGGGCATGCACCCTCAGGCAAAAATCTCTTAACAACAACAACAACAAAAACTAATACTTTCCTAAAGAGACTGTGGGTGAAAGGTGTGTAGCCTTCATATGGATGCTCTTTACTTCCTATTTTGTCACATTCTACCTATCCTTTAGATCCCATTTCTGAAAACTTTTCTGGCCAAACTCTACCTTCCTCTAAACTCCAGTAGATCATATTCTCCTTCCCTTTCTCTTTCTTATTTTGTTTATTGCCAGAGGGTACATGTACTTACCTGAGAAAGACAAAGAGACAAAAATGGAAAAAGCACCTCCTTCCTCCCAATGGGGCATGATCATACCAAAGTCCCTTCTCCTTCATTTCTCTATCTTGTTGGGATCTTGGGCACCCTCACATGTACATGTACCTGGTGTGTTTTTCAAGTTGCTGAGGCCAGGATTCAAATCATGGTCAGCCATGTAAGATCTAGCTTCTTTTAACCACCACGGGGCTGACTCTCTCCTCTTTTGATGGAGAGACCCTACCATGGCAAGTCTGTCTAGGAAGTTTTAGAATCTCTTTGTTTCTTGTGTTATTAAAAGAGTTTGCATGCAGGAATGTTTTATCTCAAGTAGCATATACTCTCCACCACTACTCTTTGCCACTCTGGTCACCCAATCCCTGCACAGGCCTTAACCCAAGTCAAGGTTCTCAACAAGTATTTGTTTTTGCCGTTAGAGACCCATTGACCAAAATATGAAGCAAAACTCAGAAAAAAACATAGCTTAATGATATGGTTTAGTTAATGACGTGTCTTCCACAGGCTCATGTGTTGTAATTTGGTCCCTAATGTAATGGCATTGAAAGGTGGTGAGACCTTTAGGAGAAAGACCCACCTTCAATATGGGCAGGCAACTCCAATCAGCTGGGAGCATGGGAGGTACAAAAAGAATAAGTGTAAAAGTCTGTTTTTCCACTATGTCTCTGTCTCTCTCTCTCCTTCTCTGCACATGACTAACCTGTCTGCTTCTCTAAGCTTAGCATCAGAGGTTGGTCAAATGCCAGGCATATGCCCTTAGACTTTCCATACTCCAGAACCATGAGTTCAATAAACCTCTGTTCTTTACAAATCACTCAGGCTGATATTTTTGTTTAGCATCATTGATGATGGTGAAGGCTTCATTTTTCTGTTGTTGAATGTGTATAGGTACAAGATAGAAATGAATGGCATCCCTCTGTCACCCCTAGTGTACCATGTTCCCCACTTGTAGCTAGCTTCAAGTGAAAAAAGGATTGATGAAAAAAAATGGCAAGGAAGGTTAGAGCCTAGATTCCTCAAAAATATACTATACCTCCCAGGTGCAATGTCAAAGAAACAGCTTTTAAAACTACTACCTGAGCCAGATCAGGAGGTCATAAATTATGTTGGAAACTGAAGCAGTGAATATCTCTATTTCTAACTAAACACAACTTCCCCATATTTTTTCCTCAATGAATGTCAGAGCTTATTTTATTGGATGTAATTCAATTACTTTTTTCTATCCCATTAAAAAAAAATAGCTCATTCAAATCAGACCAAGATTCCTTTCCATTTTTGGCTTGTTGACAGCATCTTTTGTACCCAGCTAAGCAGTCTTTGCAGCAGTTGGCACAGCTCCTGCTCTGAGGGCAGGATTTAGAACAGATGCCGACTTTCCCAAGTCAGGATGCTACTGAGTTCTCTGCTGATTAGTAGGCTGCATAATTAGATGTGACAGCCTGGAGATTCCTGGCCACAAACCATTCCTAATGGGGGAAGCTGCTCCGCTTCTCCTGGAAGACACCCCTCTACAGAAGTTCCACATGCTGGAAGTTCCCCTATTAACCCCATGATTCCTTTAATATACCTAGCCAAAGATCTGGGGGCTCCAGGAAGCCTGGCTCAAGGTTATTTGCCTGAAGCTACTAAGTGCTAGGACTTGCTGCCATTGGCACAGCCTGGAGAAAAGTCTCTGGGACAATCCACATTTGGGACACTGAGCTCAGGCAAATAGATGGGAGTGGTTGACCGATAGCTAAATGCTGGGCAGGTAAGAGGTAGACTGCACGTCTTACGCAAGGGAAGAACCACCTGGTCACACTCAAACCACACACAGCCGACCAGCAAGGCCAAGGCAAAGACTGTTCTCTCTAGGTCTAGTAAATGTGCCCTGTTCCATGGACACAGACATCCACTGCCCCTCTCCATGAGCCCCACTGACTACAAAGTCAGTTGGACAGAGAAGGGGACATGATTGGCTCCCATTCACCCACCTTCTCAGACAGGAACCTAATGGTATTAGTCCTCCCAGCAGTGGGACTATAGCTTTACGGAGTCAGAAATCGAAAACACCCACTGAACCCTTAAGCCATGCCGAAGTCATCCTGGATTCAGTCCAGGTGTATTGGGGTGGCAGGGACAGGAACCTGGAGCAGGGCCCCAGGTTTCCTCCCCTTCAGGGAATTCATGGTCACATTCTGGGAAAACAGGCACACCTAAGTCAAACAGAAAGTCCAGGGATAAGCCACTGCCCAAAGACAACAATCACACACATCTCTGTAAAGCACAAAAGACGGACACCTTTTCAAACATAGAGCAGGTACTGCAGACCCAGCCACTTAGTTATAAATCTAGACATTTCAAGGGGAAAAAGGCCTCGGTTCGAACAGCATTCCCCAATAATTCCTCAGCAGAGGGGTGACGTGTTCCAAATGGTAGACAGTATTTGCTAACTGCTTGACACCAGGTTTCGAAGAGAGATGGTTTTCACAGTACGCAGCAGTGTCTCTTCATTCGTCTTTCGTTGGGCACAGTTTCTTCTCAACGCCAACCTTTCCCATGAGAAGGGCCCCCCAGCCTCCCTCCAGCATGACCCAGCCTGTCTTCTGCTGCCCCCTTTTCCCCAGGAGCCCAGTGGCAACCTCCAAACAACCTGATTGTGCTGCCTTGTGAAAGCCAGGCATACTTCTTTTTTAAATCAAAGGGTAATAAAATACCTAATTAGTAACGTGCAGCAGCATTATTTTTATTCATCTATACATTTCTAATTAAAATTATGCCATTCTTAAAAATTGCAACATAATACACGCCAGCCTTTCATTTCGTATGCAAAGTGTTTGAAAGTCTGCAGTCCCTGAGAGGTGGTAATTTCAAAGGCAACAGAAGAAAAAAAAAAAAAAAAAAAAGCAAAGCCATAGGTAATTCCTTTTAAGAAAATGTATAGGATACACTCATTTGAAAGAAAAGCGATTTCGAAATATAAAAGGAAATCTAGAAAAACGAAGCATTCGGCCTCTTTATTGCATGGTGTGGCCAATAATATTGTATATGTGATTAAAGATTCTTTCTGCAGCTCCTTAAGCCAATAGAAATTGAACTTGTCTGAGCATAGCCTCCACCACACTCCTACCTTGACTCCGGGAGGAGGTGGGGAGCTCTTATTGTTATTGGGATTCAAATCCCATCACCATGAAAAAGATGACTACCAACTGGAAATATTTAAGAGCTGCGTGGTCAGCTCACATATTGAAGGCTGTCTCCAGGATGGGTTGCATCACAAAGGAAAAGTTTAAGGAGTCTTCGCTCTGTGTTCCAGCTGCATGAGGAACAGAGGGTCCAGTCTGAACAGATGTTTCCTGCAAGTCGCTGCCTCCATCCCACGCGCGGTTTATACACTATTCAAACTCAGTTTGGCACTTAGCCCTGAAGCATTATTTTTCCCCTTTCTCTTTTAATGGGCGTAAGAAAATTGTTCTCTGTTATCTCAAAGCCATAGAGGCAGTGGCGGGTTTTGACTGTGCCCTCATCCTGGATTGGAGGATGAAAGACTATGGCCCTGGCTTTCTGCAGATGTTTCCTCACCCAGGTGGCTTGTATGTGTGCACCTCAGATTCAGCGGAGGCCAGGGTATGCAAACCTTTTCGGTTCGATCAGCATGGCTGAGGGTCTGCTCCCAGGGCATCCCCTTCCACATGACTTTACAAAGAACTTCCGTCAACTTGAAACCATCATGAAACTCTTCCGAATGACGTTAGTTATCATACGGTTTTGATAAAGTAAAGCAAGATGCTAATTTTCAGGCCAGTAAATGTGTCGGAAACCAAGTTGGGAGGAGCAGGGGATCTTGGTATAGCTCCCATAGAGCGTGTTCGAGTTTGATGGGACACCTGCCATGCTCCTGGGCTCAGGCCAGAAAGCTCAGGCAGCCCCCCCATTGCACCGAAGACCAAAGAATTGCAGAGACAGAGACCTCATAAAGGAAGCTCCATCTGTGGGAGGCACTGAAGATGCCACTTCTGAGACAGAGTGGAGAGGAAGAGTTGACTCTCCCAGCTCAGACCAGAAGGGGCACGCACATCATGTCCTTACCCAGAACACGTATGTGTGCTGAGGTTCACATGTATGACCGCCCATGTCGTATGCAGAGAATGCACACAAAATTTAATAACCCTGCTCTCGCTACAAATTAATTCAAATCTTGTACTCGCATTAAAAATGAACTCTATTTTATGTTGATCATTAACTAAGAATATTTCACACTGGAGATTTGTCATATTAAGGAGAATTGAAACCACTTATATCAATTAAATGTACAGCATTATACTTAATCTCAGCAGAGATTACCAAAATACTCTAAGCATGATTTTACAGAAATGTAAAATATAAATTAGGCAGGGGAATATTGGCTTCCACACACACGCACGCCCCTGTCCCCCTCTGACTTTGTCTAAATATGGCTGCTTGCAAGTTGATGGAGCTGAGGATGGTAGGCCATATTTCAGCAAGAAAATCTGCCATCCCCAGCACCATAAAAGCAAGGCCAGAGTAATTGCTGGTGCAGATGGGAGAAAGACAGTCCAATAGCTTTGGGGGATTAAAGTACCTGCCGGGAAAGGACAGAGCAATGAAGAAAAGAGTTTCCAAAGGCTGTGCAGAAGTTCCAGAGAAGGACTCGGGCAGGGCCTCAACCAAGAAACGGTAACAAAAGGGCTTGGCCTCACCTGCTCCTGTTGCAGGCAGCTCCAGTCTAAAGCACTGTTGTCTGAGGCCTCGTGCATAAGGACCAAACCTTCCCCATCACAGTGCCAGCTTCTGCAGATTTTACCAGCACCGAGATATTACAACCCAGGTCTGACACTCAATAGGGACACACTCATTGTTTGTTATCTGATGAGCCAGGGGTATCCATTTTTTATCTTGATTTTATTCTAAAGTCTAATTGTAGTTCATGTGTCACCTCCTCCAGGAAGTCTTCCATGATGCTCCAAGCTGAGTGTGAGCCCCTCCTTTATTGCTTCCACTGCTTTTTAATTTTTTTTTTTTTTTTGAGAGATAGAAAGATTTTTTGCTATAGGGCGCATGGGCTCACCAGAGAGACAGAGAAAGAGAGACAGAAAGTGGAAAATCACCCTCTGAGGAGATGGCCATGCTGCAATCCCTTCTCCTCCTTCCTCGTCTTGGGGTCTGGGGCATGTACACACATGTACCTGGCATGAGTTGTAAGCCAACAGGTCCGAGATTTGAACCACAGTCAACTATGTGGGAGTCCAGTAATAAAACCACTACACTATCCGCTGGTCCCTCTCCCACTCTATTGCCACTACTTAACCCCACTGTGCTCTATCCCATGTGCAGGTGCCTATCTGCTTCACTAAACTGTAGGCTGCTAGAAGACAAGGATGGAGCTCTTGGGCAGGCCTTGGTGCAGAGTGGACCACTATGTGATGAAGGAAGTGACAGCTACCTGTGATGGGGATTGGACTGTGTGCTGAACACCCCCATCCCACACACACACACACACACACACACACACACACACACACACCCCGAGAGCCTCTGAAAGGAGAGACAGTAGTGATACTGAGGGGTACACGTGACTTAGGACCGAATTCTGGGGCCTAAACAGTGGAGAAGGCTGCAAGAGAAGTGGCTGGGGGCCTGGAAACACACTCGGCCCCAATGTCACCAAGGAGGAGGCTGTCAGCCCTTCCTTTGGGTGAGACGCTCCCTGGATGTCTGCTGACTGGCAGGAGTCCCCAGTCCCATCAACTCCTAGTTCCATACAGAAGTGGCCTCCCATCAGCACTCACTACCTTCCAGGCTCTGTGGCGCTAGGCCAGATGGACCACTATGTGATGAAGGAAGTGACAGCTACCTGTGATGGGGATTGGACTGTGTGCTGAACACCCCCATCCCACACACACACACACACACACACACACACACACACACACCCCGAGAGCCTCTGAAAGGAGAGACAGTAGTGATACTGAGGGGTACACGTGACTTAGGACCGAATTCTGGGGCCTAAACAGTGGAGAAGGCTGCAAGAGAAGTGGCTGGAGCCCTGGAAACACACTCGGCCCCAATGTCACCAAGGAGGAGGCTGTCAGCCCTTCCTTTGGGTGAGACGCTCCCTGGATGTCTGCTGACTGGCAGGAGTCCCCAGTCCCATCAACTCCTAGTTCCATACAGAAGTGGCCTCCCATCAGCACTCACTACCTTCCAGGCTCTGTGGCGCTAGGCCAGATCAAAGGGCAATATGACAAGCCCCCTCCCCACCTCTGGACTTTTCTTTCTGTCCCTGTGAGGGGGAGACAATAAACAAGCAAGTAAACTCAGGAAAGAGAACATTTCAGAGTCCTGCGAGTCTTACCAAGGCCATGGATGAGGAGTGGCAGGGACAGGGTGAGTGTGCACCTGACAGGTCCAGGCTGCCCAGGGGCCAGCTGGGGGCTCTCTGAGGAAGGAAAGGGATTTCTCTGCTGAGGCCTGAGAAGGAACCAGGAAGAAGGAAGAGAGCAAACAGCAAGCGCAAGCGAAAGACCCTGGGTAGTCCCACATTGGTATGTCCGAAACAAAAGGAATGAGTCGCGTGGCTGGACCTGCAAAGCCAGAAGTCCTGGGCCTGGTGCACATGGGTCTGAGCACCAGGGAGGGTTGTTGGTTTGTTCTGAGTGTAAAGGGTAATCAGCCCCCCACTGCAGCACCATGACTGGCTGGGGCCAGTCTGCTTCTGACTGAGCTGACGCAACTAGACCACTGAGGGCTCGTAGGACAGACTGGCCCAAACTCAGGTAGGGCTTTGAGGCACCCTCCAGGGCAGGCTGTCTCTCTACCAAGCAGTGCCATCTACCCACACAACTTCCTGTATTACTAGAGACTCCTCCCCGCCAAGAAAAGAAGCTAGTTGAGTCTCGCTGGGTAAGGGTCCGCTGTGCTGACAGCCACGCTTTGGTGAGAGCCTAAAGCTTAGATGCTCATCTGGGATGAGGCAGGAGAAGAAAGGAATGGGGGCTCATGTCAGAGTCTCGGCTTCCAGGCCCAGTGTGTCAAGTCCCTGCCATCCCCTTCTTCTCAGCCTGGTTGGCTCGATCAGTCTCAGCTTGGGTGAAGACGAGCACCTGGCCACCACTCTCAGGGCTGCCAGCTCTCCAGCACATGCCTCACCAGAGGGGGACCAAAGTGGAGACCCGAAAGATCCTTGCTCATCCGCCGTACTGCACGTATCGGATGGAACAATCCATCGTTTATCTATTTGCATCGCTAAAAAGATGCAATCTAGGTAAGTCTGTACCACTTCATTGACATTTTCCAGCTTAGAGTTTTCAAAAATATATGATTGCTGGCAAAAATCTCTTCCAGAACGTTACTGCTATTGAAGATTACGCAATAGGTATGTTTATGTATTTCTTACATGTGAAATTACAAGATAATCGTCCCCCAAACAACAAAAAAAAAATCCTCCCTTCCCCGTGCATAATGTCAGCTGATTATTTCATTTTCGAGCTTGTGCTTTGGAGCCCCTAGACTCAGTCGTAAGTGACGTTTAGGAACAAACAGGTGATTTGGGTAAGAGGCTTCGACAGCGTTTGTGTGAAGGCAGCGGTTTCTGGAGAAACCTTTCCTCCCTTTGTCCTCTCCTATCTGCAGGGTATTGACAGCCCTGACAAGACTTTGATTATCTAGTCAGCATGAGCCTGAGACTTGTCACTTGTCAGGTTTGAGCTGACAGTCCCCGCGCTGATGAAACAATTGGAGGGAGATTGGCTGTACGTGAGGAGAGTTGGGGTCAGCCACCCAAAGTTGGCTCCGCATGGCGAGGAGGGGAGCCTCAAGCCTTGGGAAAGGCGCAAAAAAGTCCGCTGAAGGAGCTGGAAGGGGCATCCGGCTAATAACCCTCTCTTCCCCCAACCACACCTCCAGCGGCAATGGCAGGGAGTGCAGGGAGGAGGCGGAAGCCAGACCCCCTTCACCTCCCCTGCTCACAGCGGAGGAACTGGATTATTTCCACAGCCAGCCTACAGCTGATATTAGATTTCCCCTCATTAGGAGGAGAAAATGAGGCAGAGAGTTAGCAGCTGGCTTCAGCTGCTGCAAAGCAGACGAACAAGGCCATTGAAGAACACGGTGTTTATCGGGCCCAAGCAAAGTGCAGTGTTATCAATTACTATTACGCAGCATGCATTAAGCCCCTGCAAGGGCCAGGCACTTTACCTAGATGCCCTGTTCACAATAGCGCACCGTGACCCTGTGGCTTGGTTCTGTTACTTTTTATATTCTGCAGATAAAGAAACTGAGGCTCATCGAGGAAAAGGAGGATTAAGAGCTTGTCAGTGTCACTTAGGAATGACACCAGCATTCAACACCAAGAGTTCTTTTACTAGTTCCCAGTACCTTTTTTTGTTTGTTTGTTTGTTTGTTTGTTTGTTTTTGTTTTGTTTTTACCATAGGTTAGTGCACTTGCCAGAGAGAGATGGACAGAGGGAGAGTGAGAAATTACTCCCCAGGAGGATGGCCAAGCCACAATCCATTCTCCTCTTGGGATCCTGGGCACGTGCACACACATGCCTGACATGATTTCAAGTTGCAGGGACCAGGACTCAAACTGCAATCGACCATGTGGGGATCCCATGACTTTACTACGCCACCTGCTGGCCTCTATTCCCAGTATTCTTTTAACCATAAATCGTAAGCTGAGCAATTAGGCTCAATGGCATTTATTTGCTGAATAGAGTGGTGAACAACTTTTCCACGTGCATGTGTTAAGGGTAGTGTACACTCTTGTCTGCTACAGTTGTCTGTCCCCTGAGCACCTTTCAGTCAGTGATCTCAATAAGTCAGACACCAGGAAGCCCTGACCCCAATCCCAACTCCAGCAGAAGGCCAGTCCCAAGACCTTTGACCTAGGAAAGAGGGTTTCTCTTAGTGCAGGAGTGGCAGAGCCCTCCATGACAGCTACCTGCCTCTGTTGAAAGTGAAGCCTCTGGGGGCGGCAGGTGGCGTGCTGGTTAAAGGCGCTGGACTCCCACATGAGTGGCTTGGTGGTGGTTTGCTTTCTCACTTTCTCTCTCTGGTCAAATTAAAAAATAATAATAATATAATATATTATGGGGATAATAATATATAAATAAAAATATAATATAACATTATATAAATAATGATGATGAATAAAATTAAATAAAATAATTTTTTAAAAAAGGAAAGCAGAGCCTCTGACTGCTAGAAAGCCACTAGCCATCTCCCTTAGCCACTAGGACACTTGTCGCTACATTCCTGACTGCTCCAGGCTTCCACGCAGCACATGGACCAGCTCCGGCTAAGACCCACCTAAAGGTTTCATGTAACCTCCCCTTTAGGAATGTCATCAGAGATGGCTTCCCTTACTGATAAAAGGCCCATCCCATTCTCTGAACCCTAGGAACTCCGATGAATCCACACTTTAAAAGGAGACGTGCCCTGAGGAAGACACCAGGCAGGGAAAGCCCAAAGACAGTAACTCCTTCTGGGGATCTGGTGGATCCATGGAGAGAGAGGGCCAGGGCCTGGGGCTGCAGAGGAGCATCCCACATCATCCTGCCTCATCCTAGCAGGGATTCTCTGCTCCCGCTTTCTGGATGTAAGTCTCGCTTCCTTTGCTAAACTGTTCACTTCTAGAAAACAAAGCCTGGACCGATCGTTCTGTCTCCTAGCAGCAAATCCATTCATAGGTGATGCTACACGAATACACGAATGGTCCTGTGGTGCTCTTCAAACAGGCCAGAGATTCCTACTGAAAGGAAACTTGAAGATGGGTTGAATTACTTTGTCTCTTACAGAATGCTGAATTTCTCAAGATATACGTCTTCTTTACAAAAGAAAACACTAGCGTCTAAATCCCTTTATCTATTTTTGCAACTCTGTTCCTGTTTTCCTTTCTGAAACGTGTTGGGCCAGCCCATGGCCTGGTGGTTATGTGAGCTGGGTCTCACATGGCCAACTGTAAGGTTCAAGTCTTGAACCCAGCAGCTTGACAAACACCCCAGGTACATATGTGTGAGTGCCCAAAATCTCAAAAAGAGGGAGAAATGGAGTAAAAGGGATTGCTGCCTGACCATCCCCTGTGGGTGGTGCTTTCTTGCTTTCCTTCCCTCATTCCTTCTGTCTCTGTCTCTCTCCAGTAAGCACACATGCCCTCTGACAAATTAAAAAGAAGAAGAAGAAGGAGAAGAAGGAGAAGAAGAAGGAGAAGAAGGAGAAGAAGAAGGAGAAGAAGGAGAAGAAGGAGAAGGAGAAGAAGAAGAAAGTGTCTACTGGGATCAATTTGGTGTATATTCTCCCAGGCCTTTTAGTAATCATTTGCAAATATATGAAAATATATGTTCTTGTAGAAAATATAGAATCATTTATGTTTAATATAGCTATCCATAACAGGCTTTTTTTTGCTCAACATATAGATTGAAGCCTTATCTATTTTAGTCCATTAGATTTATCTCATGTTTTTCTAATTGCTGCATAGTCTTCTTTGTTTTAACTGCATGCAGGTTTATTGGGCGGTTCCTATATTAATGGGTAGGTACATTGTTTTTGATTTTTCACTATTATAAAAATGCTGCAAAAAATTTTCTTGTATCTACCTTCATGTATAAAGGATAGATACCAAAAAGTCAATTGGCTGGGTAACAAAGTTGTGTGTGTTTTAAATGTTAATACGTACGTACACATTCCCTTACAACATACCTGGATCGGTCCCCACTCTCCCCAGCGGGTGCTAATACATCTTTCTACATGAGTCCAGTGAGCTGACTTTATCTTTTTAAAGAATTAATTATTATTATTATTATTATTATTATTAAATTTTACCAGAGAGAGGAAGGGAAAGTGAGAAAGCAAGCCACGAGGTCCAGAACTCCAATCATGGTTAGCCATGTGAGTCCAGCACCCCAACTACCACACCACCTGCTGGTCCCATGAGCTGACTTTGTAACTGAAGTTAGCAAACACCACACCCCACTCAAATATGCGTAATTTTTCTGAACTAAAGAATGAATCTTTTACCACTAGAGGGAACATCTCTGGGAAATAAAAGACTGAAATCAAGGAGGCTACAGTTCCATTAGGATGTCAGATCATGGCAGATGAGCTGAGAGAAGCTATCTTTCTCTACCCAGGTAGGTGAAGTACCCGAGACCACTCTGGCCCATTTCTGCTCAGAGTGGCCAAAGGTACACATCCTGGCTAAAGCCTGGGACTGTCTTCATAAGCAGGAGTCATTCCTACACAGATACTTTTCACACACACCTTCACAGAGCTTTTTTAGCAAGGAAGACCGACATGGTCAAGTTTGCAACAAGTAGCAACTCATGTAAGGTCTTGTCCATCTGGTCTCGTCCAGTCTTTCAGTTGAGCAAGGATTATCCTCTGGAGAAGGGGCAGCACTGCTCTCTGGACAAGGCACCTGCCTATACCTATGGCAAAGGGGAAGAGGCCCAGGAAGGCTGCATTCAGATCCACCCCCAAATGCAGACAGACTGGAAAATGGGCATGGGCACACGGGGTTCCTCTTTCCAGTGAGTCCCACAGGCTCCCAACACAGAGGTAATCAAAATGGATCAAAATCTCCCCAGACACACCAAGCTCTGCCCCAAAGCAGCTCACTCTGGGCATCTCTGCTGCTTTCAGAAGCACCCTTCCGTACCCTGAATTCCCATGCTGTTTGGCACTTTGGGAGGATTGGTAATCAGAATTCCCCTAATCCATGATTATCCCAGGCATCTGACCAGCAAGTGTCCCAAAGATTAACTATGTCTGACTATGCATATCAATGAGGGGAAAAATTAATGCCTCGTTAAGATCCAAAGCAATGAAAATCCACAGCACCTAGACAGTGAAAATCGGGCCGGAGACTGCATCCTCTTCAGCACAGCTGGGCATGTGACTCTGAGTGTGCCTGTACAACTTTAGTGGTCAGACACAGTGCCTTTGCTACGCAGAAGTGGACACAAGCAAAAAGAGGAGTGATTGTTAGTTAACCATGTGAATGTGCTCACACACACGCATAGCCACATGTGCATATCCCACGTGTGTGTATACACATACGATATTTTGTAATTACATATTGTGTGTGTTTGTGTGGGTCATGGGAGTGTTTTGTTAAAATCAAATAGGTAGAAGCAGACTTGCTCTAGCTGAGGAAGAAGCAAAGGGTTAGCTGGAGTGCTCTTTTCAAGTTCATCTGTTTATTTCCTCGATGAGAGAAACAGAGACAGATACCCCTAATGGGAGCTCCACAGCCTGGATCATGAACACACACTTACCCCAGGTCACTAAGCAGGGCCTTCCCCTGTGAGTGCATTTGCTTGATCTTCATCTGGCCCCAGGCAAAATGCTCTTCACTTCCACAGGCAGCAGGGTGCCCGCTGAAGTTGAACAGAAGAACTTCAGAGCTCAAGGTCAGAGTTCAAGGACCATGGACCCTTCCAGTAGAGTCCATGTTCTTTCTTTTTTTTCCCCAAGATTTTTGCTGTAGGGCATGTACACTTAACAGAGAAAGACAGAGAGAGAGGGGAAGTAAGAAGCTGCCCCTCCAGGGGAGATGACCATGCCACAATCCCTTCTCTTCCATTCTCCTCTCAGAATTTTGGGCACATACATACATGTACCTGCTGTGTTTCTCAAGCTGCCAGATCCAGGATTTGAACCATGGTAGACCATGTGGATCCAATGCCTTAACTACCATGCTACCTGCTGGCCCTAGAGTCCATATTCTGACCTATGGATGTGACTCCACAAAGGTTTGCTAGCTCATGAGGCCAGCTCCTGGCCCCTGTGGCCTGGAGAATGGTCTGGAAAGGCTTCCTGGCTGTGGCAGAGCCAACTCTCAAAGTCCTGATGCTCCCCCAAGCAACGCTGCTCTCAATCGCCTCAGCTCTTAAAGTCTAGCCAACTGTCAGTTGTCTGGAGGGTGAGGTTCCTCGGTCTCCTCCCAGTTGTGGAGCATTTACTACTACCAGCTTTTCTCTAGAGCATTAGAAGAGGGGCGGATCATCGCAGATGTAATACAGAGGGCATGGGAAAAGCTAGTCTGGTCATACTCTGAGACCAACCTGAAGTTGTACCCCAAAACCTCCAGACTAAGAGCATGAATAAACCAAGGAACAAAAACTTGCTTACAGTTATAATATGGCGCCCTTTATCTCAACTCCTGCCTCTGCCTTCCCAAACACAAGAATAGTGTATGAGGTCCCCAAAATCACAGTCCTTGTCCTCAGAGATAGTAAGGAAGGGAGACCTTTAATCAATTATAGTGGGGGGAGTCAAGTAGAAAAAGAGCCGATGTTTTGAGATGTAACTGGGAGGGGTAAGGCATTCCAAGAAGGCTTTCTGGCAGAAGTGTTATCGCAGCTGCTACCTGAAAGATGACTGATTCAAGCAGGCAAAAGCATGGGTGGTAGAGAGAACATGAGAATCAAGCCATGAGATATTCCTGCAGGTTGGGAGCCCAATTTCCCAGTCATGAGGCAAGCTGTGTCCAAATGCATATGGAGTGCATGTGGTCTACCTTGTACCTCACATGGACGTGGAAGGAGCAGTCATGACCTGCAGAGAACTCCAAACCAGGCAATAAAACACTTCCCATAAAGGGGGTAGAGAGACATGCATTTCTTTTTTCCTCTAGAATTCCAAGAAGCATGAATGAAAGCATCAGTCCCTTGGTCTCTACCTTAAGACCACATTCACCACCATCATCCCAAACTACACTGCATCTGGCTCCAACAGGACTGCTTTTCAAACAGCTCAGGAGGAGCCAGATGAGGTGCCAGATTACTAGGGAGATCCACTCTCTCCTTCCCTACCATCGACCCCGCCTCTCCTCACCCAGACCACCGCCAACCCCTACTTGAGGTTGGTGAGTAAGCAGATGGAGGAGCCAAAAGAGTCACCAGAAAGTGGATGACACCCCCGGTCTCTAGAATTGAGATCCTCCAGATAACACACAATGATTTCAGAAAGAGCTGGCAAATTAAAGATGGTCGGTATTGATTCCAAAAATACTTTTGCTTTCAGCAAAATACATCTTTAATTACTTTCCTACTAGCTGTCATTTTTCATAAAGCAGTCTAGACGACTCGTGCCAAATCATGCAAAGACTGTTTTCAATGAAATGTCTTTTCTTAATATCAAAGATCATCGAGGGTTTCAAAATCCCTTCGTATGTGAAGTGTCACAAATGTCTGGCAAACTCGTCACACGTGCAGGATGGACAACCGGCTCTGCTCCAGTTGCAATGAATGGGAGGTGAAAATGATACCTGCAGTTCCCTTTGCCATCTCCCTATCTTTCGTGAGCTCTTCTAGATGGTGGACTGGGCAAAATATATACAGATCTATGCAAATAACATGTACATTTTGTTTTCCTTTTCCCTTCTGTTGGTAATTTATTATCCATAGATTCAAACTCCCTTTTCCCCCAAGCAGTTTAATACAGAGATCAACACAGTGCCTCTAGCCTAGGGTAGTAGAAAATACATAATACAGAACCTCTTTTTATTGTTTTATTTTTTTAATCCTTATTTATCTGAAACAGAGAGAAAGGAAATAATTTGAGCATCTTCTCCTTTATAAGTCTGATTACAAATGACTAAGACAAGTTGGGAATCAGAGAAAGGAGCTGTAGCAAAAATGCAGATTTAGCATTCAGCATCAGAATCAATGTCCAAATCTAAAATTGATATAATTGACTGCTAATTAATTCCCTTGATATTTCCATTAACACTTGGGAACAACAAGTATCTTATGTAGTTTTTCTGAATTATTCAAGAGGCCCTCAGATTCCCCAGCAAAGGTGACACTTGATTGACACTGTGCTAGAGGATGGGGTTAAGCCCAAGGTTCCTTTCTAACTGGTTGCACCTTCATGGACAGAGCACTGTCAAGAAGACAGAGGGGTGCAGCAGGCAGAGTAGAAGTGTCAGAAATGTGGTTGAAGCTCTCTGTCCCACGGTCCCTCGCTACTCCTACTTCCATAGGCAATCAGCATTCCAGGAAATAGATCTAAGCCCCCACCTTGAAATCTTCAGGCTCCAGGGTCTCTGATGATGACAAAGATGGACAGGAAATCCTCATCAAATAATGAGTGCAAAATCAGTCCAAATCCCAATCATTTGAAAATGTTCAACGTTTAGAATCTGAAGCTTTGGGGAAGGGAGACATAGGTAAAGTTGAGTGTTTCAGAGGCTGCAAATCTCAGGACAGTCCAGGAGCTCAGGGCACAGAACAAAGGTCATTGCAGTTTAGTCTAGAACTCCCTCTGATGCCACCATCCCCTGAGGCCACTCCCTTCCTGCTCCCCACCTGCTTATCTTCCTTAGAGTCATCAGCGTGGCTCACCACCCCGGCCAACCTCACCACCCAAGAAAATCACAGGCGTGTGGCCTATGTCTGTCTTCAGCCCGTTCATACTGTTAATGGTCCAAAGTTTCCCCCAACCAATCCATGTGTTGGAATTTGGTTGTATTATGATCTATGAAGAGAAGATCATCTAATTATGTGTTGAAAGATGAACCCTTTGAGAACTGACTGGCATCATGGTGGACCCCCCCAATTAGGTTCATAAATAGAAGAGATAAGACCAGAACAAAGGTATACACAGGCAGGCATGTTCTTGGCTTCTGCCACGTCATAAAGCAGGAAGAAGACCTGTACCAGATACAGTCCCCCAACCTTAGATCTCCAAACTGTGAGTTGAATAAACTTCAATTTTGAAATTGATCCAGACTCAGGTACTTTCTGCTATTAGCAATAGAATGGGCTAGAACACTCGCCTATCCACTTTTCATGCCCTGCTGTCTGTGAGCTCCTAGAGCATCCTCTGTCTGACTTCTTAAATGGATATTAAGGAGCAAAGCCATGACCTGTGCAAAACGAAACTGTTCAATACATGTCCATGAACATGTTCTACCTCCTGCCAAGGTCACTGTGTATTCCTAATGATCAGGCAGACTAAAAGGATAGGTGATGAGAGGATAGAACCAACCCTCCAGCCCTGACAGAAGCCTCCAGAAAACAGATTATAGACCATCGGAAACTCATTTCAGGCCATCAGAAATTCATTTTCTCTCACTTTTGCCTAATGATTCCCCTCTGTTTCCAGGATACTGAAGAGCACTCCAACTTTCACCACACAATGTCTGACTAACCCACAAGCCATCCTAGGCTCCTGGTCCTGCTTTGGCTCGCATGAACCCAGGACTAAGATTGCTGTGCAGACTGACTCTAACTGCCGAAGATGGCCCAGATCATCCTGGGTAAGATTTCTGCCATTGCCTGATCTGCTCCTCCTATCGAGGAAAAGATTCTTATTTGTGAGAAGAAACCTGGGACAACCCTTTATATTTTTTTCATTTCAAAAGAAATGACACCATAAACAACAAAAAGTACAAATATTTTATAAGACAAAATAAATAAAAGGACATGAGGATATGAGAGCGATTGATAGGGCCATGACCTTCAGTGGGTTCCTTCATTTCAAAGGATCTCTAGTTTGGAATTTAGAACAGAGTCCCAGTGTGCACTCCTCAATGCTCAGCGACCCAAGTTCCTAAGCAAAATAGGGGCTGTGCTCTTCATGCTGGTAGATGGCCTGGCTACAGAGTCTACCCTGCCTGGAACCTTATCCTGGTCCCAAGAAAGGTGAAGAACTCCGACAGGGGCCCTGCCTCTTTTCCCCTTGTGACATTTGCCAGCCAGTAGGTACCAGAGAAGGAAGGCAGAGGGGCAGGAGTGTTTTGCTAGCAAAAGAAATCACATTCTCTGATCCCAATTGCTTATTGGAACTTAAAAAATAAGTTTAGAAAAAAAGACTCAACAACATAAATTGAATAAAGTAAAATAAAATTCAGTTCAAGCTTAGGAAGTGATTGCAAGTTAACATCATAAACCCTCCCTTGACAAGTGGCTTTCCGTCACCCAGCAGCTCCATCGATGGCCTCGGGATGGTGGCCTGATTGTCAGCTGGCAGATGAGAGACGGATCCGCTTGTCATGAAGCCAGCGGATTGCCCTCCAGTTGTTTGTAATGACAGGCAACAAAGAACGGCTGCTCAGAATGATCTCTTGTTTTACAAGCTCAGCTTCAGGAGAGACCTCGCGTCCTGAAATACACTTAGCAGAACCCCCCTCCCTGGACATAGCCTCCCCGGGCCACACTCTACCTTTGACAATCTATACACCGGGCCAGTTCGGTCCTTGCCATATGAGTTCCAATAAATACCATAGTAAAAATGATTAATCGTTTTTTCCTTATGACTCACCGCCCTCCCTGCTCTGAAATTTCTGTCTTTTATTGTCGCCCTGAAACCGTTTCCAATCATTTTTTGCATTTGATCTTGATTGTCTTAAAAAATTAATCAGACACATGTTCACTATGTTTTTTATCCAACTGTCTCCAGAATGTTTTTTGACAATTTAGAAAAATGTTTTGAAAAATAGTAAAGGAAAATATTTAAGTAATTATGATCCTCACATTGCGAGGCCAAGTGAAGTAAACTAATGCAATGGAAACATGTTTTACAGATTTGTTTAATTATTTGTAAGTACAATGAAATTGCATTACTCTCAGGAAAAGATGTATCCTCTAAATCCTCTCTGATTCTTACCTCTTTAGGGATCCCATGCCTCACCAAAGGGACAATGACTGTGCCAAGGAGTAGCTTGCCCTTGCGCATCCCCAAACCTTGTAACTTCCATCCACCCTCCCTAAGCCTCTTCAAATAAACATATAATCGAGTCAAAACCATATGCTGGTAATGTAGAAACATCTTGAAGATGTCTTCAAACCAGACTGTGGTCCTAAGGACCTCCCAAACAGAAGTCCTGGCACTGCCATTGCGGAGGTTGAGCTGTGTTTATAGTTCACATATGCCCTTCCAAGGGACCAGTCAAAGTCAGAGCTAGAGTCCAGCCAGGAGTTCATCCACCCTGTCTTTGGAGGAGGAGACATGGTGAGGGCATAGAACACTTTGGCTGCAAGAAGACTACATTTCATCAGAGTCTAGGGCCAAAGAGGGGAACAGAGAGGCTTGAGGCTTGTTTGGTTTGTTTGTTTGTGTGTGTGTGTGTGCGTGTGTGTGTGTGTGTTTTCTTCAGAATTATAATTTGAGTATTTTCAGAATGGGTGTAAGAGGAAAGAAGGACCCGCTAATGAAAGAGACCCACCTCCTTCTACCTGGCTGTTATGGTACAATTCAAACCTGACATGTAACCACCTAAAGTTAGTGCAGATCTAACAAGTTAAAGGTACACTCCCCAGTAAGAATGCCCTCACTTCAAGACACAAGTTCTAGGATCCCCAGGTCACCCACATTTTTTTTTTTTGGAGAGATTTTCGCTATAGGGCGCGTGCGCTCGCCAGACAGACAGAGAGAGACATAGAGACAGAAAGTGAGAAATCACCCCCCAGGGGGGATGGTCACACCGCAATCCCTTCTTCTCCATTCTCCTCTCGGGATCTTGGGCACGCACGCACATGCGCCCGGCATGAGTTTTAAGCCACTGGGTCCGGGACGCGAACCATGGTCAACTACGTGGGAGTCCAGCGACATAGCCATTACGCTAACTGCTGGTTCCCAACCCACACTTTTGACTGACAACTACTGACAAGTCTCGAGGAGTCCCATAAGCCCTGTCTATGTTGCAATAATTCACTAGAACAACCTTCTGAACTTAGGCAATCACTATATTCCTGTGATTATAGATTTGTTATAAAAGATACTAACCAGGACTAGCCAAATGAAGAGATACATAAGGTGAGGTGTGGTGTGTACCCGAACACAAATTCTCTATGCCTACTCCCCATGAAATCAGGGTGTCACTCTCTTAGTTTACTGTGGTGGTTAATTTTGCGTGTTGACTTGACTGGATACCTGGAAGCTGGTCAAGTATTACTGGAGGTGTGTCTGTGAAAGTATCTCCAGGGGAGATTAACATCTGAGTCTGAGTGGTCTAGGTGGGGAAGATCTACCCTCAGTGTAGGCAAGGACCATCCAATTGGCCAGGGCTCGAAGAAAATAAATATAGAAGGCAGACTGGTTTCTCTTTAAGAGCAGGATGGACTGCTGCTGCTACCTTGGACATCATTAGAATTCAAGGTTTATCTCCTTTTGAATTCTAAGACTTATACCAGTGCCCCACAATCATCCTCCCTACCCCTACTCCTTCCACTGCTGGGTTCTCGGCCTCTTGGCCTTGGACCAAGAGTTAAACAATTGACATCTCTGCCTCTGAGGTCTTTGAACTTGTTCTGAACCATGTAACTGCCATCCCAGAGTCTCCAGTTTACAGACAACCTGCTGTGAGCCTTTTCAGCCACCATAATCACATGAACCAGTTCTTCTAGTAAATCCCCTCTCATATATCTTCATATACCTCCTATTGTTTCTGTCTCTCTAGAGAGCCCCAACTAATACATACAATGTGTTCACCAACCTGGAAGTACTATGAGTTTCAATGTCCAGGGTTTTCACTATATAGGCCTAATTGATTAAACCATTGACCAGGTGATTAAAGTAATTCTCTAGTCCCTATTCCCTTTCCAAAGCTCAGGTTGGTCTTTTCGGTGATCAACCAGTTCCCATCCCTAGCCAACTCATTAGCATAAACTCTAATGAGATCCAAGAAGCTCATGAAGAAAAAAGACAGCTAAAAGACCCCTATTATATGGCAAATTTTAAGATCCTAGAATCTATCTCCCAGGAACCAGGCATAGAAGCCAGTCAAAATCTTTTTTTTTTAAGAATTATTTTATTTAGCTTTATTTGTTTATTCATTTTTAATTTGACCAATTGGGACAGAATGACAGAGTGAGAGAAAGTGTGTGTGTGTGTGTGTAAGAGAAAGAGAGAGGAAAGTGAGAAAGCAAGATGCCAGGTCTGGGACTTGAACCATGGTTAGCCATATGGGAGTCCAGTACCCTTAACCATCACACCACCTGCCAGCCCCAACCAGTCAAATTCTTTATGATATGACAATATTAAACCCTGAGATCTCCTGAGATGTCACTGCCTCTTGAAGATCTGGCTACCTTTGACTTGAATCTCAACCCCACACCCATTTCCATAGTCTCTGAAAGTTCCAAACATGTTCTAAGAGCTCCAGGGGCTTAGGCTCTCAAGGTGTCCGCTTATCTCTTGCTTCTGGGCTGTGCTTACTGCCCCTGTTCTCCTCTGAGTTAAACTGAGTTGCAACATAACTTCATCTATGGTTTCTGCTTCCATTCCACTCCTACCAGGCATTTTGTGAGTTTAGTCAAATTCACTGAGGACCTTGGACCATAGAGAGTGGTCATTCCAGTGGGCATCTGGCCTTGAAATTGCATTACTCTGAGGACAAGATTTATAATCTAGGCCCTCTCTGACTCTTACCTTTTTTAGGGACCCAATGCCTCACCAAAGGGACAATGATTGTGCCAAGGCATAACTTAAGTTGGACTCGAGCATTTCCCAACCCGGTGACTTCCACTGGCTCTCCCTGAGCCTCTTCAAATAAACACATAATCAAAGCCAAAACCCCATGTCTTGTTCCATTCGCTGCCTTTGCTCTTGGGAGCATATGTCATGTTCCCTGTTTCCCTTAAAGCAGCTTATCAGCCATCTATGCTTTCCAGCAGGCCCTCAGGGCCTTGCCCTCAAGGCCACATAGCCAATCAATATTTTTCCTCTAATTAATATGAGATCTCCCCTCCAGGAAGAATTCTTGTAAACCCTTTCTCCTTTATCTTTCATACCTCTTATGGCAATCTCTATGCCGTAGCTGGATACATGAAAACTTTGTCTCCTGCCCCCCTCCCAACCTGTGGGGACAGGTATGTACTAAAAGCAGATGTGTTACTCATTCACATGTTCTGCCACTGTTTATCTTTTGTGATCTTGGATGTGAGAAAGTGAAGATGTTTCCCCAGCTCTGGACCAACCCCAGGCTGGAATAGCTCTTGGAACGGTTAGTTTGTGGACTGCATAGATATCATCCTGCCAGGCAGAGAAGCCCTGGGGAGGAGGGGAAGCAGCCCTTGAGGGCATGTTCTGGCTCAGTGTGCTAGTCTGTGAAGCCGGCCAGGGTTGGGCAGGCTCTCCCCCAGGCTTTCTCTGCACCTTTGATGCCAAAGCTATCCACAGGGCCTGGGAAACACAGACACATCCTCTTCCCCCTCATGTTTCTCTCCCCCTTGGGGGCCCTCAACCAGCACATGGCTCCCCAGGCTCTGCAGGCGCCAGGGCAGGGCAGGACCTCCCCCTCCCGGGCCCAGGCTACAGTCTCATGGGGCCTCAGACTCGCTTCCCAACTCCCAAGGGATGGCGCATTGCGGTGTGACCTCCAGAGACTAGGCGAACTTACATGAGGAAGAAAATCACAGCCTGATACTTTAACAAATGTACTGCAGAGCCCTTCAGACTTTTAATTTTTATTACTATTTCTGTCATTTCTGTGTTTTCAGCTGTAGATGCTATAACAGAGTTCATTCACTGCTGATAGCAGATAACAGTTGACTTTACATTTTAAAAAAATAATTGTTTTTCATGAGAGAAAGAAACAGAGACAGAGATATAGGTACCCCCATCAGGGTCTTCATGCTGCTCTCCACTCCCAGGATCAGCCAGCCTGCATCATGGGCAGAAGTGTGCACTGGTATGTTCAGCGAAGCCCTAAGAGGCGAACCCAGGGCCTTTTCCATGTGGATCTGGTTGCATTTCCAGTATGCCACCCTCTAGCCCCTAGCGTTTAATTTTGAGTCCTGCTCAGCTGCTGGCTATGAAGCATCAGGCCAGACCTTTATTTCTGCTCCATCATTCCATCTTTCCAATAGCCATTCAAAGGTCAAAGGCAGAGGGAAAAAGGTATCCCACTTATGGTCAAGAAACTGAGCCTCAGAAAGTGCTTTTTCAGAGACCTTAGCCAGCCAAGGGGGAGACCTGGGCCCACATTGCTGGTGCTTTCATTTGACCACCTGAGGCTGTCAAGGCTGGACAGTCTATAGGTCCCTGCTCAGCTAGGCAGGAAAAGCATCCTGGTATCCCATGAAGGTAGTTTTATTCGTCTGGTAGAGAAGTAACCAAGACTGGAGGACCAATGTCTTTTGTTTGTTTTGCAACACCCCTCTTGTAAAGGAATGAGTTCATCCCAGGATAGCTTCTCATCTCTCAGGCTCTCCAAACTGAGCTTTTCCCACAAATGACTCACAGAAGCTCCCTTGTGGTGGAAGGACACTGATTCTTGCCAGTGTGAGGAGAAAGTGGAGGTCTGCATGTCTTGGTCACTGGTTTTATTCAATTGGGTCATAACTGGCTCTGGGGAAATGGTATGTTTGCATTTTTCTATTTCTTGAGGTCTTAATCAAGCAGGATTGAAGCAATTCCCTGCAGACCCTCCAGCATGATTCTGCCCACAAAGGAAAATCCCATAGACTATCCTCATGGGAAAAAAAGGGGGGAGGGTGTCTAGCAGACCCAGCAGACCCATAGGTGATATGGTCAGTGAAGGCAGAAGGCCCCCTGTGCTCTGCCCACCCTCATCCAAACTCCCATTAGGACTCTTTGCCTTTGGTGCTTCATAGGGAGTTCTTGCTCTCCACAAGGGCATCAAGGGCCTGGGGAAGAGCATTTGTTCTGCCTCAGCCCCAAACAGAAAAGTGTTGCAAGGATTTTCTTGTATGGATATAAAGGTTACAAACAGAAACGATCTCAGTCAACATGAAGTCTACAGTCTGCTCGAGAAGACAGACACCCACCCATCCACACCCACATCCATACCCAACACATAAGAAGTTAGGTCAACTCATGACGCATGCTATAAAGGAGATCATTGGTATTGCCAGTTCAGGGGAAGGGTTATGGAATGAGTCTGTAGAAAGGGGTAGGAGTAAAGTTATGAAGAGGTTTGCACAACGTGGGAAGAAGCTTGCATGCTATTTGATGTGCAGCGGAAAGCTGCAGAGGGCTTTTAAATAGCAGATAGCATGGTTCAATGAACATGTTTAGCGTGGTGCTATGGCCACAGCGTGGAAACTGGATTGGCCACTGTAGGTATATGGAGGTGAAAGCCTGTTGTAATAATGAGTAAAAAGTACTAGGGCCTGGGGCAAAATGGAAGCAACAAAGTAGGGGAAAAGCAGAGACAGCCAAGACATTCTTTTTTTTTTTTTTTTTTTTTTGGACCAGGGCAGG
>NW_006205257.1:4372829-4407829 GCF_000334495.1 Tupaia belangeri chinensis
TGACTTCCACTGGCTCTCCCTGAGCCTCTTCAAATAAACACATAATCAAAGCCAAAACCCCATGTCTTGTTCCATTCGCTGCCTTTGCTCTTGGGAGCATATGTCATGTTCCCTGTTTCCCTTAAAGCAGCTTATCAGCCATCTATGCTTTCCAGCAGGCCCTCAGGGCCTTGCCCTCAAGGCCACATAGCCAATCAATATTTTTCCTCTAATTAATATGAGATCTCCCCTCCAGGAAGAATTCTTGTAAACCCTTTCTCCTTTATCTTTCATACCTCTTATGGCAATCTCTGTGCCGTAGCTGGATACATGAAAACTTTGTCTCCTGCCCCCCTCCTGTGGGGACAGGTATGTACTAAAAGCAGATGTGTTACTCATTCACATGTTCTGCCACTGTTTATCTTTTGTGATCTTGGATGTGAGAAAGTGAAGATGTTTCCCCAGCTCTGGACCAACCCCAGGCTGGAATAGCTCTTGGAACGGTTAGTTTGTGGACTGCATAGATATCATCCTGCCAGGCAGAGAAGCCCTGGGGAGGAGGGGAAGCAGCCCTTGAGGGCATGTTCTGGCTCAGTGTGCTAGTCTGTGAAGCCGGCCAGGGTTGGGCAGGCTCTCCCCCAGGCTTTCTCTGCACCTTTGATGCCAAAGCTATCCACAGGGCCTGGGAAACACAGACACATCCTCTTCCCCCTCATGTTTCTCTCCCCCTTGGGGGCCCTCAACCAGCACATGGCTCCCCAGGCTCTGCAGGCGCCAGGGCAGGGCAGGACCTCCCCCTCCTGGGCCCAGGCTACAGTCTCATGGGGCCTCAGACTCGCTTCCCAACTCCCAAGGGATGGCGCATTGCGGTGTGACCTCCAGAGACTAGGCGAACTTACATGAGGAAGAAAATCACAGCCTGATACTTTAACAAATGTACTGCAGAGCCCTTCAGACTTTTAATTTTTATTACTATTTCTGTCATTTCGACAGGTTTTCAGCTGTAGATGCTATAACAGAGTTCATTCACTGCTGATAGCAGATAACAGACAACTTTATATTCTTTTTAAATAATTGTTTTTCATGAGAGAAAGAAACAGAGACAGACAGAGATATAGGTACCCCCATCAGGGTCTTCATGCTGCTCTCCACTCCCAGGATCAGTCAGCCTGCATCATGGGCAGAAGTGTGCACTGGTATGTTCAGCGAAGCCCTAAGAGGCGAACCCAGGGCCTTTTCCATGTGGATCTGGTTGCATTTCCAGTATGCCACCCTCTAGCCCCTAGCGTTTAATTTTGAGTCCTGCTCAGCTGCTGGCTATGAAGCATCAGGCCAGACCTTTATTTCTGCTCCATCATTCCATCTTTCCAATAGCCATTCAAAGGTCAAAGGCAGAGGGAAAAAGGTATCCCACTTATGGTCAAGAAACTGAGCCTCAGAAAGTGCTTTTTCAGAGACCTTAGCCAGCCAAGGGGGAGACCTGGGCCCACATTGCTGGTGCTTTCATTTGACCACCTGAGGCTGTCAAGGCTGGACAGTCTATAGGTCCCTGCTCAGCTAGGCAGGAAAAGCATCCTGGTATCCCATGAAGGTAGTTTTATTCGTCTGGTAGAGAAGTAACCAAGACTGGAGGACCAATGTCTTTTGTTTGTTTTGCAACACCCCTCTTGTAAAGGAATGAGTTCATCCCAGGATAGCTTCTCATCTCTCAGGCTCTCCAAACTGAGCTTTTCCCACAAATGACTCACAGAAGCTCCCTTGTGGTGGAAGGACACTGATTCTTGCCAGTGTGAGGAGAAAGTGGAGGTCTGCATGTCTTGGTCACTGGTTTTATTCAATTGGGTCATAACTGGCTCTGGGGAAATGGTATGTTTGCATTTTTCTATTTCTTGAGGTCTTAATCAAGCAGGATTGAAGCAATTCCCTGCAGACCCTCCAGCATGATTCTGCCCACAAAGGAAAATCCCATAGACTATCCTCATGGGAAAAAAAGGGGGGAGGGTGTCTAGCAGACCCAGCAGACCCATAGGTGATATGGTCAGTGAAGGCAGAAGGCCCCCTGTGCTCTGCCCACCCTCATCCAAACTCCCATTAGGACTCTTTGCCTTTGGTGCTTCATAGGGAGTTCTTGCTCTCCACAAGGGCATCAAGGGCCTGGGGAAGAGCATTTGTTCTGCCTCAGCCCCAAACAGAAAAGTGTTGCAAGGATTTTCTTGTATGGATATAAAGGTTACAAACAGAAACGATCTCAGTCAACATGAAGTCTACAGTCTGCTCGAGAAGACAGACACCCACCCATCCACACCCACATCCATACCCAACACATAAGAAGTTAGGTCAACTCATGACGCATGCTATAAAGGAGATCATTGGTATTGCCAGTTCAGGGGAAGGGTTATGGAATGAGTCTGTAGAAAGGGGTAGGAGTAAAGTTATGAAGAGGTTTGCACAACGTGGGAAGAAGCTTGCATGCTATTTGATGTGCAGCGGAAAGCTGCAGAGGGCTTTTAAATAGCAGATAGCATGGTTCAATGAACATGTTTAGCGTGGTGCTATGGCCACAGCGTGGAAACTGGATTGGCCACTGTAGGTATATGGAGGTGAAAGCCTGTTGTAATAATGAGTAAAAAGTACTAGGGCCTGGGGCAAAATGGAAGCAACAAAGTAGGGGAAAAGCAGAGACAGCCAAGACATTCTTTTTTTTTTTTTTTTGGACAGAAGAAGGAATTCTTGGTGGGAGATTGGATGTAAGGATAAGAAAAATGAAAGACTCAAGGATTTCTGGATTAACTCACATGGTAGGTGGTGGTGATACCTACTAAGATGAAAATACAAGGAAGGAATGTATTAGTTTCTACGGCTGCAAAATAACTTACCACAGATTTCATGGCTTAAAGCAACACCAATTTATTATTTCACAGTTTCCAGAGATCCATAGTCTGCGCACAGAGCTGCATCCCAAGCACAGGATCTCGAGGAGCTTCAGTGAAGGTGTCAGCTGAGCTACGGCTCTCATCTGTAGTGTGGGGTTCTCTTTCAAGTTCACTGGTTGTTAAAGTTCAGTTTCTTGTGCTTAAAGACTGAAGTCCCAGTCTTTTTGTTGCTCATGACCATAGACCACTTTCAGCTCCTATAGAACATTTCCAGATCACCTCCCCATAGCCCTCTCTAACTCATCAATGGCAACAGAGAACTCTCTTTGAGTTGAGTCCTTCTGAACTCTTCTGCCATCAACTGGAGAAATCTCTCTGCTTTTCAAGGCCCCATGGGATTAAGTTAGTCCCTCTTGAATAGATTTCCTTTCTTTTGTTTTTTAAAAAGAGTTATTTCACTTTATTTTTTTTAACTTATTTTTAAGAGGTTTTTGCCTTAGGGAATGTGCACACTCTGGAGAGAGACACACAGAGACAATGAGAGAGAAAGTGAGAAATCACCCACCAGAGAGGATGGCCATACCACAATCCCTTCTCCTTCATTCTCCTCCCGGGACCTTGGCACACATGCCTAGAGTAAATTTCAAACCACTGGATCTGGGACTTGAACCACAGTTGACCATGTGGGAGTCCAGTGATATAACTGCTACACCATCTACTGGTCCTGATTATTATTACTTAATTTGACTATGAAGAGACAGAAAGAGAGAGAAAGGGAAAGTGAGAAAACAAGCTGCCAGGTCCAGGACTAGAACCACAGTCAACCATGTGGGAGTCCAGCTCCTTAATCCTAGACTTCCAAATCCTAGACTTCCTTTCTTAAGGCCAGCTGTGCCACATAACATCATAAAAGAATCTAACCATGGAAATAAAATCCATTTCATTCATAGTCCAAGGATAATGCAGGGTACATAGGTCAGAGGGGTGCAACATCTTGGGGAATTGCTTAGAATCCTGCTTGTTATATGGGGTTGGTTGGGGCTGGGTTAAGCATTCGGTTTTGAATATATTAATTTGTATGCGATTTTTGTATACCAAGGTGAGATGTGAAAAGTCAAGTTTGGATGTATAAGTGAAGTAGGGACTAAAATGATACATTAGGGAGCAATCATTACGTTAAAGCTAAGAGGGTGGGTGGGATTATCTGAAAGTGGATGTGGGTAGGAAAAAAAAGAAAAAGAAAAAGATGTCCAGGAACTGAGTCCTTATAAGCCTAACATTTAGAGGTTGGGTAGAGGAAGAGTGAGCTAACATGACTGAAAAGGAGTAGCCAGTAAGCTAGGAGGAAAGCCAGAAGAGTGTGGGTCACAAAAGCCATGAGAGAGAAAGCTTGTATGTTTTAAGATAGAAGGATCTCCATCTAAGATAACAAATAAAAACATTCATTGTATTTGGCTACATCGTGGAGGTCATTGGGGACCTAGACAAAATAAATTGTCAATGGTGTGGGAAGATGGAAACTGGATTAAAATAGGTTAGAGTCAGAAAGTGGTAGATTGAAATATTCCAAGGAGAAAAAAATGATTAGCAATGTAAGGCAAGAGAGGGGTTACTGATTAATTGATGACCTTGTAAAAATGAGAGGAGTGGGATTCATGTCACTGGTCTATTGGCTTCTGATGCTGAGGAGCCAATGTGGGCCCCACCATTTGATGGCCATGCATATGCTTAGCACGGTTTCCTCTAGGACCCCTCATATTCTCCAGCTGAGCTACCTTATGCAGCTCTAGATGAAGTAGTTTATTAATCTTGGGCAGAGGAGAGTGAGGAAGAAAGAGGTCTAGGGAGATGCATGGAAGAGACTGAGAGAGACTGAGCAAAATAGTAAAGAATCAAGACAAGGAGAGACCTCAGAGTAGGCACAGAACTCCTGAGCTCATGCCCTGGCTCCACCCTCTGTGCACTGTGAGCACGTCACAAAGTCACTTCCTCCCAATGAACCTTAGTTACCCCAATGGTAGAGTGGAGCCTTAGGCAAGATACAGTCTAATCTTACATCCCATCGCTCTCAGGAAAGACAGACAGTAAATTGAGAGATGGGGAGAGAGCGAGAGAGGGGTAAATGAAGAAGGCAAGTCTTGCTATAATTACTCAAACTCTGTAATGCTAGGTAAAGGCAGAAGACCACTTTCTTTGATCCAATCAGGAAAAATCAAGCATCAAATGAGAGGACAGTCTGATTCTGATTGACTTAAACAATAACATTTAGATCATGTAAAACAAAAAGTCCAGAAACAGCCAGGACTCCAGAGTTGGATGATTTAGTAACGCAGAGAGTCGTCCCTGCCCAGGGTACTTTCATCTCACCCATCTGCCTTCTCAGTGCATACGGTCACTGACCTCAGAGTAACTACACTTGAGCCTCAACATGCCTGGATCCAAGGTACCAAAATTGCTCTTAAAAATTAATGAAGTTGGGACCAGTAATTGGTGTAATAGCTTTGTCACTGGACTCCCATGTAGTCGACTGCAGCTCGAGTCCCAAGTCCGGTGGCTTAAACTCACACTGGGCGTGTGTGTGCGTGCGTGCCCAAGATCCTGAGAGGAGAATGGAGAAGGGATTGTGGTGGCATGGCCATCCACCCAGGGGGTGATTTCTCACTTTCTTTCTCTCTGTCTCTCTGTTTTTCTGGTGAGCGTACACACCCTATAGCAAAAACGTCTCAAATAAATAAATAAATAAATAAATAAATAAATAAATAAATAAAAATAATGAAGTCCAGGGGCCAGCAGGTGGCATATAGTTAAAGAAACTGGACTCCTACATGGCCAACCACAGTTCAATTCCTGAACCTGGTGACTTGCTTTCTCACTTTCTCACTTTCTTGCTCTCTCTCTCCCTCTCTCTATCTCTCTCTCCCTCCCTCCCTCCTTCTCTAGTCAAATTAAAATAAATAAAATTAAATTTAGAAAATAACAATTCTTTTTAAAAAATTAATGAAGTCCAGACCAGCAGATGGAGTAGTGGTTACTTTGCAAGACTCTTACATAGTGGACCACAGTTCAAGTTCCAGACCTGGAGGCTTAAAACTCACGCCAGGTGCATATGTGCCCATGCCCAAAATTTCAAGAGGAGAATGGAGAAGGGATTATGGTGTGACCATCCTCCCTAGAGGTTGATTTCTCGCTTTCTGTCTGTCTCTCTGTGTCTCTTCAGTGAGCACAGACACCCTATAACAAAAATCTCTCTTGAAAAAGAATAATGAAGTCGGGGCCAGCAGGTAATGTAGTGGGTAAGGCAACTGGGTACCACATGTCATAGCTTGCATTTTTTTTTGAGAGAGATTTTCCATAAAGCACCTGTGCTCACTGGAAGAGACAGAGAGACAGAAAGAGAGAAATTACCCCCCAGTGTGGATGGCCAGGCTGCTTTTTCTTCTTACCCATTCTCGTCTTGGGATTTTGGGCATGCACACATGTGGACCTGGCATGAGTTTAAAGTTGCCAGGTCCAGGACTTGAACTGCTGTCGGCCATGTGAGAGTCCAACACCTTAATCAATTTGCTCCCTTGCTGGCCCTTGAGCATGCATTTTAAATTCTGGACCCAAGAGCTCAAGAAACACTCTAGGCTTGTCTGTGTACATGCCCCAAATCCTGACAGGATGGAGAAATCGAAGAGAGGGGATTATAGTATGATATTCCTATGAAGGGTGATTTCTCACTTCCTCTCTCTCTCTCTCTCTGGTAAACAAATGTACCCTGTGGCAAATATTTTTTTTTAATTAATAAGGTATAGAGTTAAAAAATGTTCCTCTTCCCTATATTTCCTTTCTAGAGTGAGGAGACTTTTCTAGAAGCTCTTTATCACCCACCTTGCTTCTGGCAGAAGTTTGCTTATGCTTCCATGGCCAGAAGTGAGTCTTACTTCTATTTCCAAGCCAATCAAAGACAAATGAGCTGAGGGTGGTTCCATGATCGGCTTAGACAAATCAAACTGAGGATGGGGGTGAGTGATGGGGAATTCATCACCAAGACCATGTCTGCAGCAAAACATTTTTGAATGAAGAAGGAAGGATTCTGTAAGTTCTATGGTGACACCTGTGCAGGCAGCAGCCGCATTGGTGAATCAATGCTTGGCACTCAACATAGCCCCTGAGAACCCTCTTCAGCTGTGGATTTTCTATATGACCCTACAAACTCCAGACTTCTTTCCAGAACTGTTTTCTTTCTAAACAAGAAGGGCAAAGACAAGGTATCTCTAAGGTTAATAATATGAGACATATAGTAAGTCTGTGACCAAAATACACACTCTTCTCATTCATGATCATCAGGACAATCAGAAAGAGGAGATTTCTCATATGTATCGGCTTTTCAGAGGTTAGTTCCTTGCCTTTCAGCACTCAAGGGAGGAGAATGAAGGTGAAAGAGGAAAGACAGCCACATCTTCCCTTCTTCTTTACAAGAGCTCCAACACACAGGAATAAGGGGAGAAATCCAGGCCCTGGTCAAGGATGAGTGAATGAAAGGGCTTCAATCCATCTAGACCTTGGCTACAAGTGACAGGAGGAGACAGTGAGAATAACTGAAGTAAAATAGGTGATATGCTGGCTCACGTTACCAAGGGCTATGAGAGTCAGGGAAGCATGGTTCCCCCAAAGGAAATTCAGAATTCTGTGACCTAAAGAAAAGTAATACAAAGAAAGGGCCTTCAAAAAGCTGACAGAAAATACCTATGATGAAAATAACTATGCCCATATTCCAAAAACTTTTTGCACTAAAACTCATACTTTGATTCCATCTCTCCAGTAAACTTTTTGAAGTTCCCCTCATATGCGTAGAATAGAGAAAAAGTAATCCATGAATACCCATGTAATGACTCTAATTGCTCCCAAACTGTAATATCTCCCAGGAAATAGTAAGTTTAGGCCCAATTCTTCACCCACCTTCAACCTTTCACATAGAGAAACACCCTTGATACTGGTCTCCCATCAAGAGAGATATGCCTGAGGAGACTGCCTGGACAATAACATGAGCTCTCTAAGGGCCAGTCCTACTATCAAGGACTGAAGCAAGGCCAATATGTGTTTGTGAAATTCTCCCGTGGGAATTCTCTCAAAGAGGAAATGCAGATCCAATAACAGATGAAAACCACCCTACTAGTAAAGAGAGTTGAAGAAGCCCGTGTGCAAAAGTTCACCGTAGGGCTTTGTCTGCACCACCCCCACTCCCCTGCCCAACTCAGCCTCCGGGAGATAAGGCCAAGCTGCCTCCTCCCCACCCAGGCCACCTCCCCACACCTCTAAGAGAATGAGATATACGCATATGAAGTGAGGAGAAGACAGGCATGGAATCCACCCAGAGGGGCCAGCCTCCCTCCTCTGGCTCCTGACTAGGTCTCACTTTGGCTGCAGCTGGGCTCCTGGGGCCAGGATGAAGTCTGGCAAAGTGGCAATGTGCATGGGGGCTGGGTGTGGATGGGAAGGACACAGAAAGCTTTGTAAGCACATCTGGGCTGCTCTGCAAGGAGAAGCTGCTGACAGACTGTTTGCCAATAAAGAAAGTCACACAGCGTAATAGCAATCAGATGGCTCCCCGGCCCATCTCCTTCTTGGCAAGGCTTTGCAGGATGGACCTAGGCGGGTCTGGGCAGCTCTTTTCTGTGGAACCCAATACAGTGGAGTCTTATGGCTCCTTCCATCTGCCAAGAGCCAAGAAGACTCTGTCCCTTTCTTATGGGTCACAGGTTTGTCTGTCTCTCTGTTTTTCTGGTGAGCGTACACACCCTATAGCAAAAACGTCTCAAATAAATAAATAAATAAATAAATAAATAAATAAATAAAAATAATGAAGTCCAGGGGCCAGCAGGTGGCATATAGTTAAAGAAACTGGACTCCTACATGGCCAACCACAGTTCAATTCCTGAACCTGGTGACTTGCTTTCTCACTTTCTCACTTTCTTGCTCTCTCTCTCCCTCTCTCTATCTCTCTCTCCCTCCCTCCCTCCTTCTCTAGTCAAATTAAAATAAATAAAATTAAATTTAGAAAATAACAATTCTTTTTAAAAAATTAATGAAGTCCAGACCAGCAGATGGAGTAGTGGTTACTTTGCAAGACTCTTACATAGTGGACCACAGTTCAAGTTCCAGACCTGGAGGCTTAAAACTCACGCCAGGTGCATATGTGCCCATGCCCAAAATTTCAAGAGGAGAATGGAGAAGGGATTATGGTGTGACCATCCTCCCTAGAGGTTGATTTCTCGCTTTCTGTCTGTCTCTCTGTGTCTCTTCAGTGAGCACAGACACCCTATAACAAAAATCTCTCTTGAAAAAGAATAATGAAGTCGGGGCCAGCAGGTAATGTAGTGGGTAAGGCAACTGGGTACCACATGTCATAGCTTGCATTTTTTTTTGAGAGAGATTTTCCATAAAGCACCTGTGCTCACTGGAAGAGACAGAGAGACAGAAAGAGAGAAATTACCCCCCAGTGTGGATGGCCAGGCTGCTTTTTCTTCTTACCCATTCTCGTCTTGGGATTTTGGGCATGCACACATGTGGACCTGGCATGAGTTTAAAGTTGCCAGGTCCAGGACTTGAACTGCTGTCGGCCATGTGAGAGTCCAACACCTTAATCAATTTGCTCCCTTGCTGGCCCTTGAGCATGCATTTTAAATTCTGGACCCAAGAGCTCAAGAAACACTCTAGGCTTGTCTGTGTACATGCCCCAAATCCTGACAGGATGGAGAAATCGAAGAGAGGGGATTATAGTATGATATTCCTATGAAGGGTGATTTCTCACTTCCTCTCTCTCTCTCTCTCTGGTAAACAAATGTACCCTGTGGCAAATATTTTTTTTTAATTAATAAGGTATAGAGTTAAAAAATGTTCCTCTTCCCTATATTTCCTTTCTAGAGTGAGGAGACTTTTCTAGAAGCTCTTTATCACCCACCTTGCTTCTGGCAGAAGTTTGCTTATGCTTCCATGGCCAGAAGTGAGTCTTACTTCTATTTCCAAGCCAATCAAAGACAAATGAGCTGAGGGTGGTTCCATGATCGGCTTAGACAAATCAAACTGAGGATGGGGGTGAGTGATGGGGAATTCATCACCAAGACCATGTCTGCAGCAAAACATTTTTGAATGAAGAAGGAAGGATTCTGTAAGTTCTATGGTGACACCTGTGCAGGCAGCAGCCGCATTGGTGAATCAATGCTTGGCACTCAACATAGCCCCTGAGAACCCTCTTCAGCTGTGGATTTTCTATATGACCCTACAAACTCCAGACTTCTTTCCAGAACTGTTTTCTTTCTAAACAAGAAGGGCAAAGACAAGGTATCTCTAAGGTTAATAATATGAGACATATAGTAAGTCTGTGACCAAAATACACACTCTTCTCATTCATGATCATCAGGACAATCAGAAAGAGGAGATTTCTCATATGTATCGGCTTTTCAGAGGTTAGTTCCTTGCCTTTCAGCACTCAAGGGAGGAGAATGAAGGTGAAAGAGGAAAGACAGCCACATCTTCCCTTCTTCTTTACAAGAGCTCCAACACACAGGAATAAGGGGAGAAATCCAGGCCCTGGTCAAGGATGAGTGAATGAAAGGGCTTCAATCCATCTAGACCTTGGCTACAAGTGACGGGAGGAGACAGTGAGAATAACTGAAGTAAAATAGGTGATATGCTGGCTCACGTTACCAAGGGCTATGAGAGTCAGGGAAGCATGGTTCCCCCAAAGGAAATTCAGAATTCTGTGACCTAAAGAAAAGTAATACAAAGAAAGGGCCTTCAAAAAGCTGACAGAAAATACCTATGATGAAAATAACTATGCCCATATTCCAAAAACTTTTTGCACTAAAACTCATACTTTGATTCCATCTCTCCAGTAAACTTTTTGAAGTTCCCCTCATATGCGTAGAATAGAGAAAAAGTAATCCATGAATACCCATGTAATGACTCTAATTGCTCCCAAACTGTAATATCTCCCAGGAAATAGTAAGTTTAGGCCCAATTCTTCACCCACCTTCAACCTTTCACATAGAGAAACACCCTTGATACTGGTCTCCCATCAAGAGAGATATGCCTGAGGAGACTGCCTGGACAATAACATGAGCTCTCTAAGGGCCAGTCCTACTATCAAGGACTGAAGCAAGGCCAATATGTGTTTGTGAAATTCTCCCGTGGGAATTCTCTCAAAGAGGAAATGCAGATCCAATAACAGATGAAAACCACCCTACTAGTAAAGAGAGTTGAAGAAGCCCGTGTGCAAAAGTTCACCGTAGGGCTTTGTCTGCACCACCCCCACTCCCCTGCCCAACTCAGCCTCCGGGAGATAAGGCCAAGCTGCCTCCTCCCCACCCAGGCCACCTCCCCACACCTCTAAGAGAATGAGATATACGCATATGAAGTGAGGAGAAGACAGGCATGGAATCCACCCAGAGGGGCCAGCCTCCCTCCTCTGGCTCCTGACTAGGTCTCACTTTGGCTGCAGCTGGGCTCCTGGGGCCAGGATGAAGTCTGGCAAAGTGGCAATGTGCATGGGGGCTGGGTGTGGATGGGAAGGACACAGAAAGCTTTGTAAGCACATCTGGGCTGCTCTGCAAGGAGAAGCTGCTGACAGACTGTTTGCCAATAAAGAAAGTCACACAGCGTAATAGCAATCAGATGGCTCCCCGGCCCATCTCCTTCTTGGCAAGGCTTTGCAGGATGGACCTAGGCGGGTCTGGGCAGCTCTTTTCTGTGGAACCCAATACAGTGGAGTCTTATGGCTCCTTCCATCTGCCAAGAGCCAAGAAGACTCTGTCCCTTTCTTATGGGTCACAGGTTTGTGTTTTGGCCTGAGTCACTCAGAAACACTACATCCAAAGCTCTGGCTTGGATAGTTGGCTTCTATTGAACCTTTCCTTGATTAGCATATTGCAATATGGATCCAAGGAATCCTTCTGCCCAGAACTTACTGGTTCATTATCTCACATAGTCTTCTGCCCAAGGTGAATCCTGGGAGTAAGTTTTATTTCCTCTACAAAAGAGATTTCAAACTTCCTGGAGTCAGGATCACCATCTTGTATTTCTGCCCTTGCCGTGGTCACAGGACTGAATGCACAGAGTCACCCAAATGACTGGTTGCATTCATCTACACCTCCAGCAGTCTGATAATAGGCATGAAATTCCACAGCATGAAGAAGAGTCAAGAAGCCAAAACCAAACCATTAAAATAGCTTGACCAGCTACCAAATTGGGCAGGGAGGAGAGGGACAGGAGGCCACTAAAATTCCCTCACATCCATGATTTTCAAACTTTAGCTACAAAACCTTCTACCCTCACCATCTTACTTGAAGCCTCAGTGAATAAAACAGGGGAGTGGTCTTCACTGAATAGGAGCAGAGTCCTAGGAGTTCAGTCAGCTCATACTTTCCCTTGACTTCTCCACTCCTCCCAAGAGAAGTAGAAACCACTGAGAATTCTTAAAATTTCTCTAGGCCCAATGTTAGCCTTCTCTAGGCCTCTCTACATTAGCCCCTCTGCCCACTAGTAGACCTGCCTTGTAGCAGTTGCAGATGAAAGATCCCTCTCCTAGTTTCCTCTGAAATTAGGATAGAGGGGAGCATCCTCTAGGGAGGAGAGATTCCTGAACTTCAGTTCAAAAGATTTGGTTTCCAATTCTAGTCCTGGCAGTCACTAGCTAAGCCATCTTGGTCTTAACATCTGGAACTTGAATTCTCTTATTCTGAAGCAGAGGTGATGACACCCACCTTGCAAAGAAGTGGGACTTGCTGAACTCCCTAGGATGGCTCTGACACTTGGCAATCACCGATTATGTGAATGTTATTGTGCCCCTGCCACACTATTTTTGCAGAAGAGTGAGGAAAGGGGATACTCATTGGATTAAATCTAGTGCAAGAAATCTGGGAGGTCACCACAGATTTTCGTAGGGACATGGAGCAAGGATAAGGGTGGCATTTGGGTATTTTTCCCTGGACACATTTTGCAAGGCTGCTGCAAGACATCCTGTACATTCTATTATTAGGAAAGGAACCCAGCCCAGGACACAATCATCAGAAACCTCAAACTGCTGTTTACAAATGCAGGGCGTTTGGTGAGACCTAAAATGCTCTTCCCAAATGCATTCTCCCCCACCCCTTTGGTTTTTAAACCCATGTGGATTCCAGAGGAAATTGAATCCATATGTTTCTGGTTCATTTACACTGAACTCATCAAAATGTAATTTTGCAACATCTAGTTGACGTCCAGGATGTCTCAGGAAGCCTCGTTTTTATGCCTTTTTATAAGCCCCTTTCCCTTGAGACAGGAGGTTATACCTTGCCAAGAGTGGGTGGAATTCCAGCCAAGTAGGAGTTCTGCCGAGAAGACCCATGAGTCCTCTTATCTCAGCCTTAGAGACCTCAACCCATGTCTTCATCTTTATTCTCAGAGTAGGAGCTGCAAGACATGCCCAGAGGGGAAGCCCTGGATGTCTGATCCAGACTAAGTGGAGTCCAGAGTACCTGCATTTCAGCTCTGTATCCTCTCTCCTCCCTGTGGGACAACAAGATGAAAAAAAAATCAAACAACCACAGGAAAACCCAGCTAGTTCCATTTTGTTGATGGAAACTCTGAGGCTCAGGGTGGTAAAGGGGCTCATCCAGGCCAACGACACAGCCAGAATTAACAAGCGAGATGAGAAAAGCCTTTCTAGATGGAGGAGTCCTGTGGGTGAGAATGTGCCTCGGACATCTCTGGGATAATGGAAAGAAATAGATGTGGTCTCTGACCTGGTTCACTCCCAGGCCCGACAGGATCCTGAGGTATTACATTATCACTGAGCTCTGGGCTCCGAGTAGGTTAATGGTCCATTTAAAAGTAAAATTTTGACCAGCTAATAAGGCTTCGGTCACAGGCTGCAGTTTACACACAAATACGAATGCAGGGAAGGAGAGAGGCGCCTCAGGGTCGCGGTGGTAGAGGCAGATAAGTGGGAAATTTCGATTCTGGTCCTGAGTCCGGCACATAGTGGCATCCTCAAATACCTGCTCTAATTAATTAGAACACCTTCCCTGGCTCCCTTCTCAACAATTATGCAGGCAGAGAAAAATCACATGTCTTCTCAGGGTTTGCAAAGGTCCCAGTGCATTTTGCATTGGTCATTGGGAGGGTAGTAACAGCCAGCTAGCTGCCTGCAAAGCGGGGTCTGAATGCAAAATGTGGGCTGGAAGAGCAGCTGGGAGAAAGAGAGAGAGAGAGAGCCAGCCTCTCATCCCCTTTTAGCAGACAGTGAGAGGAAAACTGAGGACCCACAGTGAGAGCCAGACCCAGTTTGGTCATCATTTCTCCCCACCCCAGGAATCAGTAAGAACATAGAACCTGGCCATGCTTTAATGCTGGATAATCTATATTCACTACATTAGGACTGGTAACTCTCAAGAGAAGGGGAACTGAGGGTGTCTACAGCATTCTGACCCATAGTTTCTCCCAGTCCACTATGAAAATGAACTTGCCTTCCTTTAAGATCAGTCCCCACCCTCCCCTCAAAGCATTAAGACCATGTCTGCCTTAGTGGGGTGCAGCATTAAAAGCCCCAAACATGCTATAACTAGACGAGCTCTATGAAAATTCAGCTAGTATACAGGTGCTCCCAGTGGAGAGATGGTTTTCTGCAAAGAAGACTTTGTTTTCCTAGAGGAATGGATAAGTGGCAACTGCCACGGCCCTTCTATCATTTTTTTTTCTGCTTTATTCTTTTTTATTCTTTTAGGTTTTCTTCCTTTAAATGTAGGTGTGATGACTACAGTTTTAACAGCCATCTTACAATCATGAGGCAGCAAGCATGTGAACAAAAAACATCATGCTAAGAAAGACAGAGTAGGGAACCAGCAGTTAGTGTAATGGCTATGTCGCTGGACTCCTGGCTATGTCGCTGGACTCCCACGTAGTCGACCGCGGTTCGCATTCCAGACCCGGTGGCTTAGAACTCACACCGGGTGCGTGTACGCATGTGCCCAAGATACCAAGAGGAGAATGGAGGAGAGGGGGTTGTGGCATGACCATACCCCCTGGGGGGTGATTTCTCGCTTTCTGTCTCTATGTCTCTCTGTCTGGCGAGCGCATGTGCCCTATAGAGAAAACCTCTCCAAAAAAATTTAAAAAAAGAAAAAAGAAAGACAGAGTAGAAAACCAGACAGTACAGATGATACACTTAAATATCTATCTCTAGAATAATTTACAAGAGTAAAACAAGCCCCTTGTGTTTCTGAACCTTTTGTGGGATTTCCTTGCAGCTGAAAGCATTCCTAATTATTCCTACCTACTGAGAAACAGTATGTTGTGGGGAGCAGAGGCAGAAGTATTGAATGCAGGGACTCAAGCCAAAGCCCTGTGCAAGGCAGACTTGTAAGTTCTGTATTACATGCAATTGGAGAAATCATAAGTCAGCCCAGGAAAATGGTCTGAAGAAAGAGCTATGAGGCTAAGATAGCCATGCAGAAAGAAATGGATATACCAATCTATATTGCCCTTGAAGCAGAGAGGAGGAACCAAGAACTGGTTTTGGTCCCAGCCCAGCCCAAGGGACTCAAGCTATGAGTCCTATGGAGAGGGGTCTATTACTTCCACACCTATCAAAGTATAATGCAAACATTCTATGGCTTTAGGAGCTCCAGGGACTTGCTCCAAGGACTTCTCCAGACAGGGCAAACTTTTCTAATGTCTCTTCAGGACTCAATGCAGCAAAGAGCCTCAGAGAGCAGAACCCTAGTATGCTTGCAACATCCCAGAGACTGATGCCAGCTCTTCCCCAGGTCCTAACTAGGTCTAATGTGATCACTGATAAAAGCTGGCTTGAGTGGATATAACTGAACCCCAGAAAGGTGAAGTGAGAAAGAGTCCAGACCAAGCACACCTGGACTATGTGAACACAGACAAGGCTGCACCTAGGAAGTGGGCTGATCTGAAGGGAGCTGAGATCCAGAGAGCAGGAGGGCACAATGAGAGACCAACACCCTCATTAAGATATTAGAGCCCTTCGCTTCTATCAGACCCTGGGGATACCTGGGGACATCTGGATTACAGGAGTCACTTTGTGAATAAAGATGTCAGCCCTCAGCACATGCATGAGATACGACCAGATTTGGCTTTGGGGGTCTTCTCGGGTATCTTACCTGTGCACTTATTCTCTCTTCGCCTTTTCTCTGGGGATGACAGGTATCCTAGAGCTGGCTGGGGGTCTAGACACACCAAGAGGTCTCTGCTTCCTCCCATCAGAAACTCTTGCACCCCCTTTTTTTGCCACATATATTTTAAATGCATTCTAATAATCTAATAATTGAAATAACTATTATGCTTCTCTGCTCCCTCCCCCCCCCCCATAAGCGGACTAAAGGGCGTTTTTTCCATAAGAGGACTAATGGCAGTTTTCTCTGCAGCTCTTCTCCACGGAAGAACCTTCTTATGGAGAGGCTCCCAGCACCTCTATATTTATATCTGGGTGCATCCAGGGCTTTTCAGACTCTCCGTCTTTCAGAGAAGCTCCCTTATTCATCCCCCCATAGCAGGACTAAGGCAGAGAGGTGCCCAGCTGATGAACACCAGGCAGCCGGGCATAACTCCTCTAGTGGGTAACATGCCCTGGTGCCTCGCCAGTCTCTGGAAGGTACCTGAGTTCTTCAGCACTCAGCCCACTGGTCAGGTGGGCAACTTGAACCTGGTTACCAGAGGCAAAAGCAAAATACTCCCAGGGGCCCCTCTCTCCCCTCTTCCCATCGTGTCTGTCATTAACTTAATACCCATTTCCATTGTCTAGATACTGGGTCCATAAAGAGCTAAATTAGCTCCATTATCGATTCTCATGGCACAATGGGCCCAGCAAGGGGACTGGCTTTTTTGCCCGTGAGAGAGGTAATCATCAGAAAGAGAGCAGAGGCCAACGTTATTTTGAATTAATTACTAATGGATAGATTTCTATAGCTATTTTTTAATACCTGTACAATTTGATGAAAATCAGACACAAGAGGAACTCAATTTTGTTTTTCATTAATATTCACTTTGTTAACACGAACAGATGATTTCTGGGAGCTCTTCTTGCCCTTTTAATTTGTCTCCGTATAATGCAGCTGAGAGATCTTCCATTATTAAACTGATTAGCAAGTGCCACAAATCTTTTCTTGTAGATTTCTTCATCATTACGGATGCAGGACAATGTGTTTAAATTTTGTGTACCAGAAGGCTTGGGATGGGGCTACTGAGGAGGAGGGGGAGAACTGAGCTTTCAAGAATCCGAAAAGAGTACTAGATTACAATGGCAAGCCTGTCATATAATAGCATACTTTGGATTTCTTTAATGGAAGGGTCATATTGCACAGGTCACAAATAAAAATACACATTCTTGAAGATTCAAAGATTGGGTAGACCTGACCATAGCATCCCAAAGAGGGCAGGTCTTGAGCTATTTCTTTTTTTTTTTTTGAGAGAGAGGTTTTAACTATAGGGCGCGTGCGCTCACCAGACAGACAGAGAGATAGAAAGCGAGAAATCACCCCCCGGGGGGATGGTCATGCCACAATCCCTTCTCCTCCATTCTCCTCTTGGGGTCTTGGGCACGCACGCACACGCGCCTGGCGTGAGTTTTAAGCCACCGGTTCTGGGACGCGAACCGCGGTCGACTACGTGGGAGTCCAACGACATAGCCATTAAGCTAACTGCTGGTTCCCTTGAGCTATTTCTTATAGAAGAAAACAAACTCTCTATCTGTCTGATAAGTATTTTTTTTTTTAAGATGCTTTTTTTAGATGCTGGAATCCACCCTGTGATGGAGCGCTCACTGACTCATAGGGCAGCCTTGGCCAATTTAAGATCTCCGGTATCTTAATCATTGGTGTAATGAAAGTGAATCCACCTTCGTCTCCTAGGTGACCTGGAGCAGGGGCAGAGCTCTTTGGAAGCAGAAACTTCATCTTCCCAGGAAAACACTTAGAGACTAAAGTCCACAGTGTGGCAGGGCTCAGGAAAAGGGGGAGTTAAAAGTAGCTTACACATCTCTCAAGGACCTTTCCTTCAGACTGACTTAACTTCAGATTTTCAAAGCCATTTCTCAGAAATTATTTCGTTTTACATCCAAAAGAGCATAAGAGCTTAAACAGGACAGGCATTACTGTTAAAGAAAACAAAACAAAACAAGATTTAGAGATTTCTGAGGGAATTAAGACCAAGTTAAATACATGTCCCAAGGTTACTAGAGCGTGTAATGGTAACACTTGGGTAAAATTTGAGCTGGGGTCCTTGGGCTCCCCAAGCTCTAAATAAAAATGCTTATTTTCCAGATTGTCTGAGAGAAGCTATTGTCACGATTGGTAAGAGATTTGTTCATTTAGAGCATTGTTATAGCAGATCTAGAGCAATCAATAGTTAACTCACCCCTTAGTTTTGAGAGATCTCTGTTCCATTTCTCTATACAAAATTTGCCTCCACATTAACTTGTAGTCTTTGAAAATCTGAAGCTATATCAGCCCAGTTCAGACAGCTCCTTATTCTCTTTTGTGTTTAAGAAAAAAAAAATTAATTTATTGGCATGGTAAAAAAAATAATGATAATAATCCGAGATCTGGGAGAGAGAAAGCAAGCCACCAGGTCCAAGACTCGAACCATGGTCAGCCATGTGGGAGTCCACCATACCACTTGACAGCCCCAAAACCACCTTTTCTGTAAGGACCTCGGTCTCTCTTCTGTAGTCTCCAAAAGTTCCAGGCTCGTTTTCAGTTTCTCATGGCTGCTTCATTACTTAGCTCCTTAACTCACCCTGGTACCGGTTTGGGCTGGTGAAGAGAATTTCATTCATGCTAGTCTAAGCAGAAAGAGAATTAATTGATATACATTTAAAAAAAAATTTTAAAAAAACTAGAAGTAACTGGCTTTTGTATTAGCTGAATCTAGTCTCAAACACCATCTTTAGAACTCTGTCCTGATTTCCTTGGCTCTAGGTTCTTCTGCCTTGGCTTCACCTTCCAGAAGCTCTTCCTTCATTATGACAAAGCTGGCCATCAATAGCATTAGGCTGTCAAAATCTCAGCTTAATAAATGCAGCAGAGAAATTTAGAAAATGCCAGTCCTTCTCAAACTCCTCCAAAAAAAATTAAAGATAGAAGAACATTCCTTAGCTCATACTATGAGAGCAACATTATCCATATACTAAAATCATTACTGAGTAAGTTTATTTATTCTTTGCTATAATTTGAATAGCTATCTCCCTCAAATTGATGTGTTGAGCCATTACAATGGGACTAAGAAAGTGCCAAGTCAACCTGATTGTGGTGTTGGAAGATGGTGCCTTGGGAAAGAGATTAATTTTTGGATAGTCAGGATGGGAGCCTCCATAATTGAGTTCAGATATTATAAAAAGAGAGAAAACAAGACCTGAACATGAGAGAAACTCACATGAAACACAAGCCATGTTCTCTCTACACATGCCCAGCATCCTCTCTGGTTCCCTTTCTGCTAGCCAAGTCTAGATAACCATGCATGGAACTAAGTGGAATACAGGGTGACACACATATTTAAAACAAGAACAAAAAAAGAGCCACTCCTGTGGCCTAGTCAGTTAAGGGAACCAGATCCTACATTGCTGATCACAGTTGAAATCCTAGCCCCAGCAGCATGAAAAACATGCTAGACATACATGCACCCATGCCCCAAAATCCCAACAGGATGGAGAAACAAAGAAGGGACTATGGCATGACCATGCTCCATTGGGGAAATGCTTTCTTCCTCTCCCACTCCCTCTCTCTCTGTGTCTCTCTGAGGAGTGCATGAATCTTCTGGCAATTTAAAAAATAAATAAATAAGTGAAAAAAATTTTTAAAGGAAGCACAAAGGGCGTGAGTGGGACATGACTACAATTGGGTGGCAAAGCCCCAGCCAAACAATGCAGGAGTTAGGATTAGAAACAGGCCCCGATGGACCTCAGACCAAAGCTAGAGCCCCAATGCCACAGGCAGTCAGAAACCCAGGAGGAAGATTCTTCAGGGTCTGCTCTGAACCTCAGAACTCATTATTCCCATTTCTTCACTCTTTCTCATTTACAAGATAAATAATTTTAAGATGTAACTAAAATTATTTTACAATCTTTTAATCACTAGAAATTGTATATAATTATTTTACCTCCACTCCAGTGCCAAGAACTGCTGTGAATTACTTGGCTTCTCAAAGTGTAGAAAGAAAATGCTTCACTTCTGCATTAATTAAAGAATTTTTTTTTTCATTCCTGTCCATTAGCTGCCACCACGCTATGGCTAGGAATGGTCATTACAACAGACAGAAATAGGAACATAAATTTCCTGCTAATGAAAATGTCAGTAGGAGATGCCGTCTATCACGGAAGGTTCTGATATGGAGAGGGCTTTTTTTTCCCTATCTTGTACCTTTCCCCAGTTTCTAGGAGACCCACATGGAAGGGCAAATGTCTTTTATTTATAGATACCTGGGAAGCATTCTTTACAATAGATGGAGGACTATGCTCAGGTCTCTAGTAAATATTCCATTGATTTTTAAAATTGCTCCCTTTCTTATCAGACCTTGCAGGGTCTCGGCCTGGCAAACCTTGCTGACCTTCTCCCCTCCTTATGAGGCCAGTTTTCTTGAGATTGGAGGCAGCGTGTGCGTCTGTCGCCCGATAGTTACCCTTACCACTTTATGAGGTGAACATCACCCATCAGTCAGCAAGCACTTTGTCTTCACTATCCTCGTCCCCCTCGGGGTGGAGCGCTCAATCATTCACAGTTTTGAGAGCTTGTTCAGAAACACATTTGCTCAGCCCTCAGCAGAAGGACGGATCGAGCACTGGCTGGTGTTCCTCACTGGTCATGGCCTGCCTGTTGTGTGGCTTCACTGGGGAACAACCTGCAGATGCCTGAGTGCTGAGTCCTTGAATGCAGGCAGCCCCAGAGGCACAATGGCAGAGCTCTCTGGCGAGGGTTTTGTCTCTTTTGGGGAAAAAGAACTCATGTCTCTTACAGATTTGCAGTTCCAACAGAAGCTTCTAAAGATCACACAGCTCTTCCCATAAGCCATGAGGATGCCCACCTTGGAAAACACCACGTCACGGGAAAATAGAGCCAAGGAGGTATTTTTTAAAATCATGCGCTTTGTGATTTCTTGCTTTCTGTCTCTCTGTCTCTCTCTTTCTGGTGAGCACATGCACCCTATAGCAAAAATTTCTCTCTAATAAAATACAAATAAACAACTACAACAACAAAATGCACTGTCACTAAATAAATAAATAAAGGGAGACTAACAGGTAGTGTGGTGTTTAAAGACTGGATTCCCACATGGCAACCATTTGTTCAAGTCCTGGACCTGGTAGCTTGAAAAAAATCACACTGGCCATGTGTGTATGTGTACCCTGAATCCCAGGAGGAAAATGGAAGAGAAAGGATTTTGGTGTGGCCATCCCTCCCAGGGAGTGATTGCTCACTTTCCCTCTCACTGTCTCTCTGTCTCTCTCCAGTGAGCTCACATGCCCTCTAGCGAAAACCAAAAAACAAAAACAAACAAACAAACAAAAAAAAAAAAACCCCAGCATGTGCTTTTACACCAATCTCTGTCCTTGCTTTAGCTAGTGTGGTTGTTGAGGGGCTCTCTTATGGATATTGTTGTAAAGCAGGGGGTCTCCAACCCCTGGGCTACGGACCAGTGCTGGGGGTTGGGTGGTGAGCAAATGAATGAGACTTTTGTGTTTGCAGCTGCTCCCCTTCATGGCATTGCTGCCTGAGCACCACCTCCTGTCGGGTCAGCATAGATACTGGATTCTCCTGGGATTATGAACCATATATTGCGATATGGTAGTGGTAGAACTGAGGTACACAGTGGATGCGGGGCACTTGGGTCATCCTAGGACCAACCAGTCTTACAGTACTCCAGATCTACAGACAGATTGCCTTCCATAAGACCAGTGTCCGGTGCTAGGAAGATTGGGAACCACTATTATAGAGCCCTCGGCCTCTCTTCAACTTTCAACACCCAGAGTCTCCTCACATACCTGGAGTCTACAGGGTTTATCCACTGCAAAGTCATGCCTCGCATTCAGTATGCACTCAATAAAGCAAAGAGTGGGGCTAAGAGACAAAGGGACTACTCATTAGGCATTCTCTACCACAATTATGCTGGCCTGGCTGTCAAAAGGATTCCAAAAATATCTATTCTCCAGAAAACTTCCAGACAGGTTGTGTTGAATGACTATTTTAGAAATAATATTTCAACATGTTAAAATGACTATTACAAGCCACCATTTGGATCCAGTTCAACTAAAGATGAATGGATGGAATCAATTTCCTGGATCAGAAGGTCTTTGGGTCCAGTGACCATTAGTAACTGGTTCTACTCAATTTCTCATGTTACGCATGAAGTGGAGACGGCCTCAAGGCTGAACCACAAAATATTACAGAACTTCTCCCTCTCTTTCAATCTATTTTAATGAGTACTCACTACAGTCACCAAGATGGCTCTTCCTTTCTAAGGACTGGGATGCCCCAACACCCTCCCTCCATCAGCTTTGCCCTTGGCTGTAACCTGGGGGCACTGAGAAGCAGGATGATCCCAGTGCAAATGACAAGGGTAGGAAAAGCCATGGCCACATGCAGACATGGCAGCCCAATATCAACCAGGGTGGAAACCCTGGGACCAGGACGATGAGCTGGGACAGGCCAGCATAAGCCCTGATCAGCTATTTTTGACTATCTCACTCACGAAATATCTTTTATTACTTCTGGTCCTTGCTGGTATCTCACCTTTTTCTTCTCCAGAGGAAAACTTTGGATATAGAAATTGCCATGAATGTAAAATAACAACAAGAGTAACAACAAAAAGATATGCAGAACTCTGTGCCAGTAGCCAAGGGTGATTGTGCTACTGTGATATTTAACCTAAAACAGTGACCAGAAAACTGGGAGTTTCTTAGAGAACAGAGCTTTTCTGGAGAATGGACCTGCACTCAGGAATGATGGCAGTAGTAGTGTCAATGAGGGCTGGGCCGTTCTTTGCTAAGCACTCTTTGCAGTATCTTCTAGAAAGCCCTTCCCCAAGAGCAGTTCTTTTTTGAAATAGGTCCATTATCTCAGGGGTCAAAAAGCACCAATAATTAACAGGTCCAAACCTGACAGAGTAGTGTTGCAGCCTTGAGGCACCCAGCCTCAAGAGCCCTTGGCCTTGAGGCCAAGTCGAACCTGTAGAAGGAGGATGTACTAGGACGATATGAAACCTCATTAATCCTAATTTCCTCCATGGCCTAATACAGTAGCCCAATGGATGCTATATAACATACCAGAATTTTCTTCCCAGATATAGAATATTTAGTACATTTTTAAAGAATCGTTTAATTTTATTTATTGTTAATATTATTTTTTTCTTTTTTTTTTTTTTCTAGAGAGTTGTTGATTTGGGGGGTTTTTTTGTTTGTGTGTTTTTGTTTTGTTTTGTTTTTTCTCTTGGGGGTTGTTTTTTTTGCTTTGTTTTGTTTTGTTTTTCCTATAGGGTGCGTGTACTCGCCAGAGAGACAGAAAGTGAGAAATTACCCACTGGGGGGATGGCCATGCTGCAATCCTTTCTCCTCCATTCTCCTTCCGGTATCTTGGGCGCACACACAAACACATGTCAGTGTGTTTTAAGCCACCAGATCCAGGAATCAGACCGCGGTTGACTAAGTGGGAATTTATCAATGTAACCATTATGCCATCTGGTGGTCCCCTATTAATATTACTTTTAATTTGCTATAGGGCACACGCACTCACCAGAGAGAGAAAGAGAGAAAAAACAAGTCTGGGACTTGAACCATAGTTGACCAAGTGGGAATCCAACTCCTCAACCACAATGCCATCTGCTGGCCTCAGTTTAGAACATTTTTACTGAGTTCTTGCCTCATAGTACCATGCTGGCCACTGAAAGATGAACAACATACTACATCCGCCCTCAGGGAGCTCAAAGATTAACCAGGAAATAAAGTAGTGAAATGATGATAGCATGAAAATAGAATATGACACCTATTCAATACACTTTACAGGATTTTTAAAAAAAATTTCTCTTTTATTCATGATGGATTTTGTGCATACACACGAGAGAGAGAGAGAGAGAGATGAGCATCCTCCAGAGTCTGAGCACACCTTGATCCCCTTTCTCCATCCTCAGAGCACCAGATCTTGGGCATTTGCACATGGGCCCAATATGTTTCAGGTGGACCAGGTTAAGATTTGAACTGCGGTTGCTATGTGGTATCCAGCTTATCTTGAGCAGCATATTATTGCTGTGTCACGTAACTGGCCCTTTTATAGAATTAGGAGGAAAGAAGGTTCTCCTACTGCTAAGCCAGATTCAAGGCTTTCCATCCCCAGAGAGTCTAAATGAAGAATGACCCACCATATGCTCTGCTATGTAAGGTCTAGGACCTAGTGCTATGTCAGAAGGGTTCTCTGCCTTTGACAAGATCCTGGCCAGTGGTCACAAATACACTTGGCAGGCATGGAGAAATCTTCATGGCATTTCTGGAGAATGTAACCACAATTCCTCCTCAGGAAGGAAAACATTCCGATGCCTGGCTTTTCCTACCCATCCTCAGAACTCCAGAGAGTCCAATGAGTACTGAATTTCCATACAATAATTTGGAAACTCCTGCAGTTGTGACCTACTCTTCCAGGACTGTCCCCAGGCTCTCCTTGCCAGGAGGTCAATATTCAGCATTTCAGGTGGGAAATGACCAATTGTAATAAATAGAACAGTTAATATTTATTGATTGTTCTGTGCCAAGTCAAGAGTTAAGTGTTTTAAGTGCAATTGGTCATGCTATCCTCATAATAGCCCTGGAACATGCATTACTCGTCTTATACGCAGGCTAAGAGAGGTGAAATAACTTGGCAAGGTCATGGGGCTGGCAGTGATGGAGCCAGGGTGCCAGCCAACCTCAGACTCCAGATGTCTGTCTTTAAATCCAAGCTCAGCCCTCCAGAATAGCATTGTTGCTTAACGAAGACCCCTGCCCTTTGTGCCAAACTTTTGTCGATAGTGTTATTTAAAGGGACACATCTCAATTTATTCCAGTATCAATTCTCTATATCATTTACCTCAGCACTGATTGTATCGTTCACAAATTAGCATTAGGCAGCAATTTCTGGTTCCGTATAAAACTATTTAGCAATCTAGCCAAGAAAATGAAAGATGTAAAGCAAAAGACTGGGTGCTGAACCTAATTCTCTTCCTTATCTTCTTGTTACATATTGACATATTTGAGGCCATTCAAAAGCATCCAACTTGTCTTGCCAGAGTGCAAATCAGATTATTGACAATGAGAGCTATTTAACAGGTTATTTAAATGTTGGAGCCCTATCACAGTGGGATCTGCTTCTTGACTGGCTTCTACTGCAGAATGGTCAACTTTTGTTTGTAGGGAACAGAAATATTTCCTGGTTATTTGGTGGAGCAAGCATGGGTGCTGTGGGATGTCTGCTCCTGTGTACCCAGTCATCTTTCTCCATATTGTCTCCATTCTGATGTTCCAACCTTGGCCACCCACTCATGCCAGATCCCCACCTGACCCTGCCATGATGCATTGCTGAGAGGACACGAGCCACTCAGTGGACCCAGAACTGCTTTACCTGATAGCCTCTGAACTCTCTATTCATCAACCACCCCCACAGATCAGTAGCCCCAAGTGTTCCTCAGCATAGTCTTTTGCTATAAAGAGTGCTCCAGAAACATGTTGCCCAGTTCTATTTATGCAACAATATTAATTCTTTATGTGCTATGTACTATCTTAAGGGCTGAGAGAGACAAACAGGAATAACACTGAAAGCAATCTGAACCTAACTGTAGGAACACCATGATGTCTGAACAGAACACCTTTGATGAAATATGTGTGGCCCTGGCTTCTGTGTGTCAGTCAGCAGATAGATTTCATCAGAATCTAGAATCAACCCCTTTGGCAATTGCCTCAGTTGTGAAAAAACAACTCACCAAGATCATGACCCTTCCTGAGCATCTCACGTCCAATGACTGATGACTCCCAGAACTAAAAAGTCCTGGCCATCTCAGCTCAACTCAAGGACTCTTCCAGGTTCAGAGCTCCCCATGAACAGTCACTGAGCCTGCACTGCAGCTTGACTACCTTGACTTGATCATGCTTCTTCTCTCTCCCTTCCTTCCAGAGGTACAGAGACCAAGGATACCACTTCATAAACATGAGGCACATGATGATAGACTAAATACTTGTGTCTCCTCAAAATGTGTATGTTGAAACCTTACCCCTAATGTGATAGGATTAGGAGGTGGTGTCTTTGGAAGGTAGCTAGGATTGAATGTGGACATAAAGGTAGAACACTAATGAATAAGGTGACTATATCCATAAGGATCCTGTAAGAACTTGCTTCCTCTCTCTACCATGTGAGACTACAGAGAGAAGATGGCCAATTACGAATCAGGAAGAAGCCCTCACCAGACACTGAATCTTCCTGAGTCTTGCTTTTGGACTTCCCAGACTCAAATTATGAGAAACAAATTTCTGTTAGTTATAAGGTACCCAGGTTATGATATGTATCCTCTTACAACAGTCTGAACAGATGAAGACAGAAATTGGTACCTAGAATTGGAGTTGCTGCTGTAAGAAATAATTGAAAATGTGGAAGCAGCTTTGGAGACTAGGTAATGAGTAGGGGTTAGAAAAGTTTGGAAGTACATAATAGGAAAAATCTGTGTTGCCCTTAATGGACCATTATTGAAGATTCTGATGAAGACTCAGAAAGATAAAGAAGTGTTATAAAGAAGGCCTCAATCTTCTTAGAGAATACCTCAGAAATCTGTTGGTGGAGAGAGAGATGATAAAGGTCATTTCGATGAGGTATCATATAGAAATTAAGAACCCGTTCATTAGAAACTGAAGGAAAGGCTGTCTTTGTTAGAATGTGCAAATAACTTGGCTAAATTGCATTCATGTTCTACTATTTTGTGGAAGGTAGAACTTGTGAGTGATGAGTTGGATATTTAGCTGAAGCTATTTCTAAGCCAAGTGTAGAAGGCATGATTTGGCTCTTCCTGACTGTTTCTAGTAAAATGCAAAAAGATAGAAATAACTTAAAGAGGGAATTGTTAGTGGAAAAGGAAGTAAAATTTTAAAATTTGCAGAATTCTCAGCCTTTCCATATTGAAAAGCATGAGAAAGCCTGTTCAGGAGAGGGGTGTGGCCAAGCAAATTTTCAGTAAAAAGATTGGCCAGACATTTCAACAGAACCAAGAGTTATTGTTCAAGACAATGGAAGAATGATCCTGAAGTCAATTCAGAAATCATGAGGCTGCCCCTCCTCTTACAATCCAGAATACATGGGCTCCCGGGGTAATGTGTTTCAAAGGAGGGACCAGCTAAGCCTGTGGGAGTTGAGTATGCTGTCCTTAGGCACTGCTCATCATGAGTTCTGCTCAATGCACTCCAGCTCCGTGCCCCTCAGCTGCATCATGTATGGCTTCAGTGGCCCTTAGTGTGGTGCTGGCTACAATGCCCATCCCTCTGGAGAGCACAGATGAAAAACTGGCAGTTTCCACATGGTGTGATCTCTGCTGGTGTTCACAGTGCATAAGCCATGGGTGTGTGGTTGCATCCAACTAGAATTCAAAGCAGAGCCACAGGCACAGATCCCTTCCCAGGACAGTCATGCACAAGGGGATAGGTGAACCCCATGGAGATATGGAGGGCACCGATAGAGAACTGCTTCAGAAGAGGGTCCACTGAAGAGAGCCCCATTACACAAATGCTCAGCAAAACCAGGACAGCAGGGTTGGCCCCAGGACTCCTGACCAAAAGAGCCACAGCTGCATGATTCAGCCTGGGAGAACAACAGATGTACAACTCCAACCCACATGAGCTGCAGAGGTGAGGCCATAGTCAGTGGGTCTGGAAAAGTGCATTATTCTCAAACTTTAAAATACAATGTTGTTTGGCATGTTGAGTTTTGGATTCAGTTGTGACTCCAGCTTTGTACTTTCCTATCTCTTTCTTTTGTAATGACAATGTATATTCTCTACATGATCCACCTCTGTATTTTAGAAGCACATATCATGTTGGTTTCATGGGTTCTAGAAAGCAATTTGCATCTGGATGACATGCCCTCAATCGTATCCATATCTGATTTAGATGATATTTGGTCGAGTTTCTGATTTAGACTTTAAAGTTGATGCTGCAACAAGTTATTGAATACATATTCAATCGATGGCACTCTACCCTTAACATCCCCCCCCAAAAAAATTCATGTCCTTCTCAAGTGGAAATATATTCATTACATTCCAACAGCCCCCAATTTTTAACTCTAAAGACTAGACTCCCAATCTCCTTTCTGAGCAGGTCTATTATACCAAGGCCAAAGCCTATGTTGAGAAAAAACTGAACTCCTTCTCTCACCTGCAGACAACCAAGTTAATGACTTGGAAAATCTGAAATCCCCAAACTTCCCAGAGCCCTCTGAGCCTGCAGAGGTGACCCACCGTTTCGTGATAAGAGGGTATCTCTGTTCTTGCTTGTAAACAATGTAAAGGCCTCTCCCAGATCATGAGATATATGTTTCTCAACATTTGCCTCTAATTCCCCTGATGCCACCCTAATATTAAATTGCAAAAATCCCAGCTGGGGTCATAGTGGATCTGGTCAGAAAGAGAAATAGTCATATCCTAAAAGCACTATCCGGCATATACTGGCTGGAGCCAGAACATTACATATGGGATAGAATACTAATGGTGCTTGACTAAGGGGACTGCAAAAAGAGGTTAAATTAGACAGATCTTGTCATTTGGAGGTGATTTTTCAGGATATTGGATTTAACACCTTTGCAAGAATCCCTGAATATGGAGAACATGTGACTAAGATGGCTCCAAGGAATATGGAAGAAGCAAGTAAGATCGAAATGCCAGAATGGAAGAAATGATTAAAATGTTTGGGAAGTAGGCATGCTTGTGTAGGTATACTTAGTAAAGCTAAAATCACAGATTATGGAAATGTTTAAAGAATATACCTTTCACCAGAGTCTATGGGATGCATTAGTGAGACATCACTGGAAGGTGCAATAGTAACTCTGTAGACCAGAGCAGGTGATTAGAGGCTATTACAGAGCTGGGCTCTCTGCTGGCAGTGGGGATGATAGAACACTGAAACAATAGAAGAAAAATCACAATACAGCACTTAATTGTCAGAAGCCAAGAAGATGTAATTATTATAGTAAGTGACAGGTTAGCAAGTAGCCAGGAGTCCTGGTCTACAGAGAATTGTGCAGTTGGCTAAGAACATGGTGCCCGTGAGGGCAAAAAGAACAGCCAACAAGGGTACTATATAGATGTTACTTGACTTGGATACTATCGTAAGTCAAAATGCATTTACTATATATTACCTATGGAGCATCAGAGCTTAGCCTAGACCACCTTAAAAGTGTTCAGAACACTTAAATTTTAGCCTACAGTTAAGCAAAGTCATCTAATAGAAAGTGTATTTTATAATAAGATGTTGATGATCTCATGTAACTTATTGAATACTGTCCTGAAAGTACAAAACAGAATAGTTGTATGAGTACTCAAAGGATAGTTTCTACTGAAGGCATCTCTCTTGCGAAGTTGAAAAATCATAAATTGAACTGTCATTAACTCAAGAATCACCTTTATTCACTTTAGAGCAGAAAAAGTAATCAAAGATGGATGATCATATTTTAAACTTTTCTAGAAACTAGAGAAAAGATGAAAACCTGTCCATTTTCTTAAAAGAGATTTTTGTTATAGGACGTGTGTGCTTGCCAGAGAGACAGAGAGACAGCAAGTGAGAAATTATCCCCCGAGGGGATGGCCACTCAGCAATCTCTTCTCCTCCATTCTCCTCTCAGGATTTTGGGTACTCACGCACATGCACACAGTGTGAGTTTTAAGCTACCAAGTCCAGGACTCAAACCATAGTTGATTATGTGGTAGTCCAGTGATGTAACCATTATGCCATCTGTTGGTCCCTCTTTGTATTGTTTTAATGTTCTGAGAGTGTCTGCCACATAAGGGATAGTGAATGGCAAAATAAACACAATGACATCATCAGCTGACATGAACAACCTCTTATTAGCCATTGTCGCATTGTGTTATGGGCATATGAGTAGCACAGACATGGTAGCATGGATGGTGACTGTTTCTGGGATTCCATTTACCAAAGCTATTGCCATTTACAAATGTTCAACCTGATTGACTACAACAGAGACCAACACTGAGACTCAAACATAGAACCAGCTCTTGAGAAAACCAACCGTGTAAACACAGGTGGACTCCTTGAGCTATTTCCTTCCCAGGAAAGCCAATTCCTTCTTATAGGAAAAATCACATATCTTAGGTTTGGGTTTGCTTTTTTTTTTTTTTTTTACCCACAAAGCCTTAGATGTGCCATTATTCAAGGGCTTGCAAAAGCCTTAGTTGTGCCATTATTCAAGGGCTTGCAAAGGGTTTGCTCTCTCAGTATCAGATTTACATAACAGCTCATCAGACTAGAAGGCTAATTCTCATGGGTTCATGACCCACTGGTTGTATCCCACAATGCACTGGTTATATCATTGCTGCATTATCTGAAAGCTACCACCTTAGAAAGTAGGAACCTGCCAAATGCACTACTAAACTGCCAATTTAAAGGCAGCACTGTGCTTTTTGAGGATAAGGAACCATCCTGTGGGATGCAGTATACACTGTGAATCAAAGAATTCGATATATAGCTGTGTACCCAACGTGAAAGATTCATGGGTCCAGAGACTCTAGAGGTGGTGGAGAGGTGGCGTAGGAGTAGTCCTACTTTCCACCATCCCCAGTGACCCATTAGGAGAATGTGTGCTTTCTGCACAATGCAATTCTAGGCTCTTCAGCTTTAGAGATTTTTGTTTCCCAAAGAAGGACATTCCTAAGAAAGAAATTAATTACAAACTGGGGCTATCTATCCCCTAGATACCTCGGACATCTGCGCAAGGGACCAACAAGCAAGGGTGATCACACTTCTGGCAGAGTAGTTGACCCTGATCATCAAGAGGAGATTAGACTGTTCTTAAACAAGGACAGGCAAGAAGGTGTTTGGTAGCCAGGTGGTCTACTTAGGCATCCTTTGACACTTCTTTGCCCACTTATCTAGCAAATGGACAAATGTAGCAATCCTGAAAGGCATAGCGACCAGAAACTCAAGCCTTTCATGAGTGATGGTCTACATAATGTCCCCCAGTAAGCCCCTGGGTGCTTCTGAAGCTGAGAAAAATGGGGCATGGATAGGGGAAGAGGCAGATGGTGAGTATCAGTTGGGACCCCAAGACCAGCTACAGCAACATGAGCCTGTAGTTCACCCCACAAACTTTGCCTTCCTAAGTTTCCCTCGGGAAGAAAGGATCATGGGAATAAGTGAGAGGCCGCTCTCTGAATGTGCGGATCTGAACAAAGAAGTAAAAAGAACTGTCATCTCAGCCCCGCCCTGCATCTCACTTCAGAGCTCCCTGCAGGGGGCAGCCGCAGATGCTGATGGGCAGGTGTAACAACTTGACATTTGCCATCTCCCTCTGCCCGGTGCTCTTTCCTTCTTTTCCCTCCCTCCCGTGTTGATTCCCAAGGTACTCTGTAATACACCTCCTGTTCACGAAACTCCGCCTCACACCCTCTTTCCCAGAGCACCCTAATTGTAACATTCATTCCTTCCTCAAAACCACCCTACATTGTTTCACGACTGAGGAAACTGAGGCACATGAAAAATGCGTAACTTGCCGTTGGTCACAGAATCAGTAAAGCATGGAACCTATTTTTACAAACACAGGCAGATTCCAGAGCCCATGCTCCTAGGCTGCGGGACCCCAGCCTTGAGGAGCTCAGGGTTTAGTGAGAAACAGATGCAGATATACAGCCCCTTTTAAGTGCAGGGGCAGGAGAGAATCCACCAGGTTGGGCAGAAGAGGCATGTCTGTCAATGTCACCCAGCAGTAGAGGCCTGCCAGCCAAGCTGTAGCTTCAGACTTCCAAATCTCTAGAAAGTACGAAAACAATGAGCTCAGGGCAGGGCTCTGTGGTTTCCCGTGGCATGAAAGAGAGCATCTAAGGGTGTGGACAGAGTATAATCTGCATGCTACCATTAGGCTTTCTGGAAGGTTCTGATGCTAAGTGGGTAATTGTTACTGTGCCCAGAACAATCCATAGCGTCTCCTAATTGAGGACAACTGCCATCACTCAATTGGCTAACAAGAAGCCCTGCCCTTTCCCAGATCTGGACATGGGGCTCTTGTGGGGCCGCCTTACCCCCCTGTGGAATTAGAGCCCGACATCTACCCACACGTGGTGTGCTTCCCTAGACTAATCTCCTCTTGCCTCAGGGCAGACAATGTGGTCAGCACCCCCTGTGTAAGGCCGATCCCACCCTATGTCTGACAACTGTTTGGCTTGAGCCTGCTATGTCCTCCTTCCCATTCGTAAGTGCCCCTCAGGCAACCTCACACGCCATGATTTTTTTAAATATGTACCTTACATGTGTATATGTTTAAAACCTTTGAAATGCATTCAAATTTCACTCATGTCCTCTTATATGATGAGTTTTGGCATATATCCATTTTGACCAGTTATCTATTAATTCATTCATTTTATGCTTCCTTCTTGCATTCAGCAAATATTCAGTCAAAAGAGAGTCCCCTACCTTCTGCCTAGAATAAATAGTCCTCTATTACATACAGATGTGTGAGCAGATTAAGATTCTTTAAAAAGTGTGTGAAATAAAGATACAGGGCTCGGTCCTCTTTCAAAATGCATGAACACTCCAGCTTTCTTTCCTACTCGCGTTCAGCTAAGTTCTCCAGCCGTCACCATTTTCAAGTGCCTATCCTGCATCTTACCTTCTCACTGTTTCCTTCATCTCTGTGGTCTTGTGCCTGAATGGGCCTGCCAGTTGACACTTGCTCTCACCCCAGCCCAACTCCTGCCTCTAACTCTGGTCCCCTTGGAGACTGACCGCTGGCCCTGCAGTCACCCAGGTTGGGGGACAGGTCCTCATAGAAAGTGGTTTGTCTTGGGAAGACTCACAGCTCTCTGGCCTGGCTCATCCTGCCCCTCCCTCCCTGGGTCACCCCCTCTAGTCCTAGTAGCCTTCCCACTTCTTCCCTGCTGCTCCAAGCCTGGCTTACTCAGCTCCTAAATAGAAAAAGGAAACTAAGACCAGCCTCTTCCTCTGTTCCTTTAAGTCTGACATGGACTCTCCTATCCACATAGGTCTGCTCTTTCTAGTTCTCCATCTCAGGAGACAAATATTCAGGCTTTCTTTTTTCTTTTCTTTTTTTTTAACTTTTTTTTTTTTTTTTTTTGTAATTGCCAAAGGCCACATGCTATAACCAAAGAGATGGGGGTTGGGGAGTAAGCAGCCTCCCCCCGGTAGGGTCCTATCATGCCACAATCTTTTCTCTTCAGTCATCCTGTCAGGACCTTGGGCACACAAGCCCATGCACCCAGCATGTCTTTCAAGTCACCTGGCTAGGACTCGAACTGTGTTCATGTGGGATCTGGCCTCCATTAACCACTAGGCTATGGGCCTAGCCCCAGTGTTTCTAAGCCTATCCATCTCAGTATCTTATTTATTTATTTATTTATTTATTTATTTATTTATTTATTTATTTGGAGAGGTTTTTGCTATAGGGTGCGTGCGCTCGCCAGACAGAGAGAGACAGAGAGACAGAAAGCGAGAAATCACCCCCTCAGGGGGAATGGCCACGCTTCAATCCCTTCTCCTCCGTTCTCCTCTTGGGATCTTGGGCATGCATGCACACGCGCCTGGCTTGAGTTTTAAGCCACCGGGTCCGGGACGCGAACCGCGGTTGACTACGTGGGAGTCCAGTAACATAGCCATTACGCTAACTGCTGGTCCCTCGATCTCAGTACCTTACTAGGAAAAGGGAAGGAAAACAAGAGAGAATACCATTGGTAATAAAACATTTTGTTAAAAAACTTAAATATTAAGTAAATAAATAAAACCTAAGTAAAGTTTGATGAATCACTCAGTTCCAGAGACACCAGACTCTCCAGCCCACCTCATTCTCCCAGTCACCCTGTCCAACTGCAGTCTGGGTCACCCTTCCCCATAGGGTCCTCTGGGACCCTTCGATCTCCCCATGTTCCAGTCAGATATCGCCACAGACTCCCGATCAGGGCTCGGACTTGGCATGTCCTCCCCCAACCTGCATGTCACTTCATCCCTGGGGGACTGACACCACCACTGAGCTTCCGACACCTCTCTCACCCGCCCTAGTTCTGACACAGAGCTGTCGCCTCTTTGTCACCCTGGCCTCTGCTGAATTCCTGGCAGCAACCATCTGTCTCGTCAATCTCATTATTGCGAAATCCATCAAACTCTCTCCCACACCAAAAATGATAGCTAAGGACATTGTATTAAATTGTCAGCCCCACCCAGCTTTTCCCAAAAGGCCTTCGCTCCCCATTAATTTATTCTTTCATTGTCTCATTTAAGAAAGCAGTGGGAAGAGCCAATTATGTGTCAGGCACTGTACTTGGCACTGGAAGTCAGTGATCAAGGTGAATACGGTCCCTGTGCTCAGAGTAACTACCATAGTCACATAAATTGTTGTAGGTGAACTAAGAATTAGTCGAGAGGCAGCAGGTTGCTGCATACTCGGTCTTTATCCTTATCAAGAGGGGAGTCCATCCGCCCACTGGGCCTGCCTTAGCCAGACAACCAGGGAACCCAGGCCTTGCAGCAGCAAGGATTCCGAGCTCACAGGCAGAAGGCTGGAGAGCACAGCCTTTAACTCTGCAGAAAGACAGGGAGAGAAGCTCTGGGGCTGTGACCATGCCCCAGATAAGGAGGAAGCTGGCTGCCCGCCCAGTAGATGACTCGAGGTTAGTGCTCATCGACTCAGACCAATTTGGTTGGTTGGTGAAAAGGTTGCTGTTTTATCTGGGAGGCAAGAGCTGGGACTGCTCAAGACGGGATTTCTGTCTTCCTCCCTCCAGCATTCCCATTGAGATGTACTCTAATCACGCTGATCTCTGGGGAGGCCATGGGCTGGGGGAACAGTCTTAGTCCCTTGGTGAGTCTCACAAGTGCCTGAGAGAATGGGGGGCGGGGGGCCAAGCAGGAGTTTCCGCTTTCACCCACATCCACAGACGCCC
>NW_006205257.1:4409625-4426545 GCF_000334495.1 Tupaia belangeri chinensis
GCCCTACTGAGTTTCTATAGGGCAAGAAAGATCCTTTGGTGAAAGGAGAGTGACAGCGTGGCTTTTGCTTTATTTATTGGAATATTAGCTAATGCCAATACCTAAGAAAACCTCGAAATTGGACCCTATGAACCTTAATGAAGAATGATTGACATGCAGCCTCAGCCAATTGGGTGTCTCCATAGAAAGGCCTGAGCTTTGGAGAGACCCGCAGCAGAGTCCTCCCCGGGGCTCTGTTTGGTGTGAGAACATGCATGGAAAGGTGCCAGTGGTAAGTGGATTTGGGGGTGAAATAATCATTTTCATGCCTCAAATTTAATGGCTGGTGCTGAATGTTGTAATAAAGGCCATAGTTACTGCTCATAACTACAGGTGTAATAAGGCGAGATACTGGGCCTTCAGACCCTTCCAGCAATAATTCATGTGGGAATTAAGAAGCCTTAATGAGTCGAATGTGTCACTTGGGACCTCAGAAATATAGTTCTTAGAAAAGGAGAAAGCAGAAAGGACTCACTGGAATTGAAATTATGAGGAGAGTTATTAGAGACCACGAATGGAGGCTTATTTCTCCCTGCACTTTCAGATTCAATGGCCTCTACCCTTGGCACAAGTTTCGCCTTTCACAGCAGATTTTAAGCTCTTCGTGGGCAGGTTCTTGTGAGTTGCATCTCCGAGATCACTGAGTCTCAACCAGGGCAAATCTGTGCCCTGGGGGGGTGGGGGTATTGGGCAATGTCTGGAGACATGTTTGGTTGTCACAACTCGAGGGAGTGAGTGTGTCTCTGGTGTCTGGATACAGATGGAGGACGAGGCTAAACATCTGACAACATCCAAGGCAGCCTTGTGACAAAGAGCTATCAAGCCTGTAACGTCTACAGTGACACTTCGGGGGCCAGGTGGTGATGCAGCTGTAACCCAACTGGACCCACATGGGAATGGTCCTGGCTTCGTGTCCTGGGACCTCCCTGAGCATGCTGGCATAGATCTCAAAGGAGAAGGGATCACAGTGTGACCACACCCCCCTGGGGGGTACTTTTGCCCTCTCTGTATGCGGCTTTCTCTGTGTAGCATACTCACTCTCTGGCAATTACAAAAAGCGTAGGGAGGTTAGCAAGTGATCATTTGAAACTGAATAATAGATTTCTCTCTCTCTCTTATTTTTTTAATGGTTTCTGCCTTAGGGTATATGTGCTCTCCAGAGAGAGAGAGACAGAGATAGTAAGAGGAAAAGTGAGAAATCACACCTCTCAGGGTGAGTAACCACATTACAATCCCTTCTTCTCCTAGAACCTGGAAATATGCACTCATATTGTTTCAAGTCACTGGTCTGGGACTTGAACCACAGTTGACCACATGGGAGTCTAATGACATAACCACTATTCTACCTGCTGGCCCCTATTTCTCTCTTCTTTAAAGGTCTTTTATCTTGTCTACAAATTTGTATTTTACGTCCAGGATTCCTCTCTCTCTCTTTTCTCTTTCTCATGGAAGAAATAAATAAATACACTTCAAGGGGTGGCCCTGTAGCTTACTGGTTAAGGGGGCTGGATCCCACAAGGCCAATTACGGTTTCAGTCTCTGTGCCAGCAGCTTGGAAAACATGCTGAGTGCATGAGCATGTGCACCTAAAAATCCTGAAAATAGAGAAACGGAGAAGGGATTGCAGTGTGGCCACACTGGGGTGGGGGGTGGGGGGTACTTTTGCCCTTTCTGTCTCTCTCTGGCTAGCATATTCATTCTCTAGCAATAAATAAATAAAAAGGAAGAAAGGGTCAGCAGATGGCGTGGTAATTGGAATGCTGGACTCCCACACGGTAGACTGTGGTTCGAGTCCTGGACCTGGACAGCTGGCTTTCTCATTTCCTCTCTCTCTCTGATGAGCACATGTGCCCTATAACAAAAATTTTAAAAAGAATGATAATAATAATGATAATAAGTAAGATTATATAAATCTTGTAAAAAAATATAAATGTAAAATAAATGTAAACATAAATTGTAAAATAAATACACTTAAGGGAAAAAAGTGTCACTGTTGAGAAACTCTGCCGAAACACTTGTACCAAATAACGCTTCCAGCTCTCCAGGGCCTGTTCTTTCAAAGGAGTATCTGGACTCCATGTGGTTGGAGCAATCACTTCTCTTCCTCAGCCACCAAGACAAGGTGCATCCCCACTCTGCCTATAATAGATGGAACACATTGATGTGCAGGCCATGAAATTTCTAATCCCACAGTTTTTATAAATTTGCTTCTAAATAATTTGGAGTAAATTCAGACAAAGACCAGTCCAAACAGGCCATATCTTGCTCCGTCTGAGCACAGATTTCCTGAGCATGCGCTCTGCAAACGGGCACCATGGAGTATCATATTTAGAACTTCTTAGGACAAGTAATTTTCAGGCTTCTCAGACCCACCCTGAGAGTGCCTGCAGTTCCTGCCTGGTCACGAATGGTCCTCGGGCCTCGAGGGCTGCAGGTTAAAGGACACCCACTTCTCCACATTCTGCAGCCATGAGAGCCAGTTACTGAGCATACTCAGACTTAATGAAAGGTTTTGTCTGAAGCAATCCTACAATTCTGATTTGTTCCCCCTTAAAAATCTGACCAGTCTTAGTACAAAGCATCCAAATACAGAGGTTCTTCAGTCCCCATTCAAGGTTTTAGTATCATCCAGATGTCAAGTGAAGATTGGCTCCAGCTCCAACCTCGTGACCTGGGATGAGTTCAAAATCCTTCCTTAAGAGTCCCAAAACTAGTATTGCAACTTCCAGCTGCAGCCAGATTCAGGAGCTTCTGGTGTCTGTATTTCCACCAGACATCTATTGTCAGTCAAACCTGTTTCTCTCATCTCCCATCTAAAGGAGTACTTGCTGGAGGACACCCAGGTAGGGGACATCAGTAATGAATCAAGAGAAATAAGGTTGAAAAGGGAAGGGGGAGATTAGTAGGGGAGAAGCACTTCCACATAGCTGATCATTTAAAACTGAGTGATAGCAGGGGCCAGTAGATGGCATAGTGGTTACATCACTGGACACTCACATGGCCAACTACAGTTCAAGTCCTGGACCCAGTGGCTTGAAAATCATGCCAGGTGCATGTGCATGTGTGCCCAAGAACCTAGGAGGAGAGGAGAGGAAAAAGGATTGTGGTGTGGCCATCCCTCCTGGTGGGGGATGATTTCTCACTTTTCCTTTCACTGTCTCTCTCTCTGTCTCTCTCTCTGTCTCTCTCTCTCTCTCTCTCTGATGAGTGCATGCACCTGATGGAAAAAAAAAAAACTAAAAGAAAAAAACTGAATGATAGATTTCTCTCTTCTTTAAAGGTCTTTTATATTGTCCACAAATTTGAATTTTATGTCCAGGACTCCTCTCTCTCTCTCTTTCTCTCTCTCTCTCTCTCCCTCCCTCCCTCCTTCCCTCCATTTTTCCCTCCCTCCCTCTCTTCTCTCTCTATTTGACAGACATCCCTACAACTCAAATAAATAAAATCTAGAGCTTTATTACACAAAGCAAGCAAGCCCCCTCTCCCTCGGACCCCAGACTCAGTGCCAGGCTCACTGCCTGCCTCGTACATGGGCACAGACCTCTATCAGTCCTCATCCATGCAAGAAAGACCATGGAAAAACAGAATTGAAGGGGGTTATTTTTGTGCAAAAATATTTTGAAATCCACTCCTAGCTTTCTCATACTCATTTTCCACGAGCTTTGGGAAGCCTCCTTGTGTTCTTCCTTTCAGCAGCTCTACCCCTCACAAGGAGGATCTTCTAAGCTGCATCCCACAGGACAAAGGGCAGTCACTTCCTCACTGTCAGCCTACCCCGCTATGAATACACATCACTTTTGCTTTGAAGTATTTTTCCCTGTTATATTGCACAATGATTGGTGAGACTTACTCTGACCTCAGAATTGAGTCAGGTGACGTCCCATTACCTGTTCTCCTTAGCCAAGTTCGTTTCCTCCCCTCCCTAGTAGAGGCCACCTTCCTTGGTAACTGGTGTGTGTGTGTGTGTGTGTGTGTGTGTATCTGACCAGTGTCTCTCCCACTGGCCTCTAAGTTCCATGAGGGGAGGGACCAAGAGCGTCTTTGTGGTCCTGACATAGTGCCTGATACACAGGGCTCAGTACTGTCTTTGTGTGGGAGGAAAGGAGCCAGGTGGGTCTCTTTAGAACATGGCTGCCTCAAACCCTCTCATCTTCTCCACAACCTTGGGGGATGTGCAGGTGGGTGCACATGTGAGGTGGTATATATGCATGTGGGTGTACCTGTGTGTGAGTATGTGTTTGATGCGAACACTAGATTGCTGGACCCAAGAAGCATAGTACACTCTTGAATATTAAGATTGCCTCAATAGAGGGCCCAGCAAGTGGCATGCTGGTTAAGGCACTGGACTTCCATGTGGCCAGCTGCAGTTTGAGTCTCAGACCTGGCAGCTTCAAAATCCTGCCAGGCAGGTGGGCATGCCCAAAACCCCAGAAGGAGAATGGAAGAGAAGGGATTGTGGTGTGGCCATCCCCCAAGGGGTGATTTCTCATTTTCCTTTTCACCATCTCTCTCTCCAGCAAGAGCAGATGTCCTAAGGCAAACCCCCCCCAATAATTTTAAAATAAAAATAAATAAAATATTTCCTAGATACGGTGATCTTGCCTAGTCCCAGAAGTTGGAGTGGAGTAAGTGGTGTCTTAATTGGGCCCCTATTTCACTGAGGTGACCTGGAAATAGGTTTGGGGGTTTTCTAAAGTCTATTTCTTCCATGAGCAAGAAAGACACAGAGAGATAGCACCCTGATAACATCCTAATACCATGATCCAGCCCTAGCCTTCAGCCAGGACTGGGTCATGGGCCAGCATAAACCTGGCATACCCACAGAGGTCTTCAGTTTGAAGTGGGGACCTTCATAGGTGGGATTGCCTCTCACAGCATGGGCTTACTCCAGTGCCACTGTTTGGCCTCGGAACCAAGTATTTTTATGGAAGTCTACTGGTCACATGCTATAGGGACTCCTGGAAACTTCCCCCTGGAGACTCACTTTCTCCCTGTTGTATGTCCCCACCCCATCCCCCCACCTGACTTTTCAAGTTCTCTTCCACCTTGACTCCCAATCTCAAGGGATGAATCCCTAAGGTAAGAAAGCACTTCTCAAGCTCAATGATCTTAAAGGTACAGATGCAAATGTCTATATTTAGAGTCTCTTTGGTAGAAAGTGTTTGGACTGTGTGGCATCCTCCTAGCTCTTGGAACTCCCCTGCTCGGTCTTACCAGCCTCCATCCCTCTGAGCCTCTTGACCAAATGGAAGGCCAGCCCTGAGGGCCACGACTGTTCTCATTCTTTCTGTCAAGGCGACAGAGACTTTCTACCTGGCCCTTTCCAGAAGTGCATTTACCCAGCTCCTGTTGCTTTTTTATATTCTCTTTCTGGGTCTAGGGGCAAAACCTTGGATGTTGGATACGTGTGTAAGACCAGCCTCACTATGCCCTGTAGAGTGTAGTCAGTGGTAACCCAGAACTTACAGAGCTCCTCCTTCTGCAGCTCCATTCTGTCTGCTGTCTATTTCACCCATCCTTTCATTCAAAACAATACAGTCACTGAGCACCTGACCTGTGCCAGGCCTCACACTGTTGGGTAAACACAGAAGAAGCCATTAGTAATGGCACCGAAGGAATGGCCAGTCTCCTGGAAGGAAGGAGCATGAACACAACTGACATTACCTGTGAACGGTGTGAAGCACCTGAGAGGGAAATGGCCGAATCCCAGGGGACAGTCTCTAGGGCATATGTAAAAGCTTCCTATACAAAGCAGCCCTGCTGTGGGCATTAAAGGCCTTGCAAAATTTGAAGCAGAAGATGGGAAAGGACACAATGCAGGCAGAGTGAATCAGCTTCGTCAGTTAATCAGACCTGTCACACCTTGACTTTGAGATTTACCCAGATGATAAAGACCTTCCTACAGTCCCTTCTTTGTTTCCAATTAAACTATGGGATTTCCTCTTTCACTCCGCTGTTAGACATTGATCTTGAGACTGTGAAGAGCTGATTCTTCCAAGGGTCTGGGAAGTGGTGGAAATGGTAGAGTTGTCCAGAAAGAGGGCAGGATCCAGGTGAGGATGCTCTGGGAGGCCCCTGGGGCTGTGATGTGGGTAGAAGTCAAGACAGAGAGCTTTAAATCATATTTTTCTGCACTGTTGGGTGAACTGTCCTGAGACTTTGGTCCACATGCTGGTGCCTAGTAGACCAAGGTCCCAGGCACAGTTAAAGAGCAGGACACGCTTCAGGGCTGCATCATTTGTTCACCATTTATCAATGGAAAGAACCCCGGTCCTCCTCAGCCCTGGGAGGAGTATTCCCAAAGCCCCATGTATGTAGACGTTCACCCCAGAGGTTCACGGACAGGACAAATTTCCCGGAAGCATCCTATTTCAAAGTGACTGCAAGTGCAGAGAGGAACAAAGGAACTCCTCAGTGCTGATCATTGCAGCTCGATTCCTATTGAAAAATTACTTTATTGGTTTTTGTTTTATACCCATCCTATTCCAAAGGGATTTGAGGCAGCTTCTCATAAAAACTGGTATGTCTATTTTTACAGGCTGGTTAAGATACAGATACATTTTAAAGCTCAGAAGCCAGATAAGAAGTCGGAGCATGAATGGTTCTGTGAAACATCGTCCTCTGCCTCGTCCACCTCCCTGCCCTTCCTGGGGCTCAGCACGTAGGTCCTTTCCCAGGCCTTGTCTCCGGTGGTGTCATCTGTGTGGATAAGCTGGGCACATACACTGTCTCCATTGTACAACTGAGTGACCCGAGAAGTTGAATGATGGTCCCAGATCTGGTTAGGATACAGAAAGGGTAGTACCCAGGCTGTAAGTTCTTTTTATCTCTTACCCTTCCTTCCAAGCGGGTTTGTGGGCAGGCACGGAAGGATTGCTTCGTTTTCAACCTCCAGGTGTGGCCCCCTCGTGGACATTTCCAAATGGCTGCACTCATTTTGGACCAAGTCTCCCTGGGAGGAAATAGGCATTTTCATCTTGCAGATAAAGGCTGTTTGAGGCCCTTAACCTAATTCCTAACAACAAACCTTTCTGCTCCAAGAAACATAGCTGGAAGCAATGGTGGGCACACGGCTTGCCCTTCTCCTGGGGTCTTACACGGGGACATGACTGACCCTTTTTTTTTTCTTTAAGTTTATTTTTTTCTTCCAGGAACAGGAGAGTCTGAGAGAGACATAGCACTCCCAATAGGGTGTAGACACTGCAATTGGAAGCAACGGTGGGCACTTCTCCTGAGGCTTGCCCTTCTCCTGGGGTCTTACACGGGGACATGACTGACCCTTTTTTTTTTCTTTAAGTTTATTTTTTTCTTCCAGGAACAGGAGAGTCTGAGAGAGACATAGCACTCCCAATAGGGTGTAGACACTGCAATCCAGTTCTAGCCTCAGCCAGCCGGGGACCATAGGCACACGCGTGCCCAGGGTACCTGCAAGCCCAGAAGCTGCTCAGCCTCACAAAGCATCATGTTTTACCACTGGACCACCATCCAGCCCCATAGCTGGCCCTTTAAGAGCTAACTTCTTCCTTCTGATTTGGACGGCAGGGTCGCCGCTAGGATACAGCTTTCTCATCCTCCCTGGGCTTCTCTGGAATGGTCACTGGAAGTTCCACATACGGCCTACCACAATCTGTTAGAGCATAACAGAGGATTCAGCATGAGAATTGGTGCGAAGCATGTCCCTCTCCCCACGGTTTCACACGGGGCAAGCCTGGGGTGTGAGCAGCTATGCTGTTTTGGTTTTTAAGTCCAGCCCAGCTCTCGGTCCACTTGCACAACAGATAAGCCAGCTGATGTCTGCAGAGGGCCAGGCAGATTTGAGAACAAATGGCCCGCTTTAAATACGCACGTTTTTAGGTCATTTGTTGAATTACCCCGCATAGGCTTTGGTCTGGTCTGTCGGCTGGTGTCCAGTCGAACCAGGGTCCCAGGCACAGTTGAGGTACAGGATATCTTTTAGGGCTACATGAATTTAGTGCTCACTTTTCATCAGAAAGATCCCAGAGAAACAGAAATGAACATTTGTGCATTTTTTTTCTTGTACTGAAATTATCTTTTTTTCTTTTTTTTTTTTTCTTTTAGAGAAACAGCTCCCACACCTTAAGGGAGGGAGCCAGAGACGAATGGTATCTAATGCAAATCCATTCTAAGAAGGTTGTGGGGGCCATCTGGTGTCCGATGCAGACAGGGCCTGCTGCGAGATGAACTGGGAGGACAAGGGACAGGGGAAGAGTGAGGGATGGGGTTGAGAGGCTGGCTTCTTTTTTACCCGTGTCAAAAACAGCCCATCAGGAGGATAAGAAGGGGGGTGGGGGAGAAACTACCTTATGTTGTGGGAAGCAGATCAAAGCAGAAAAGATAATGTCTCCCAAAGAAAAGGGTGAACAGAAAGTGCTATTGATGAACAAAGCCGAGGAGAGGTAGAGGCTCCAGCCCTGAGATGCCAAGCTGGACTTAATGACCATCTGGGTGGGCTCCTTCAAAGGGAAAGCAAATCCTCACCCTCATTGTCCAGGCTTCAGACACACAGAGACAGGAATACTTCCTGTGAGTCATCCCTCTGGGCTTTATGTTTCCTGAAAAATGTAGTCCCCATTGCCGGCTTTCTCTACGGAGCTGAAATAATTCATCAAATATTTGGAATGTGTAATTAAATATCTAATGCCAATTAGCAAATTGCTAATGAAATAATCAGGGGCTTTTATGGTTTATAGTTCGGCTCGAATTTTAATTCTAAGTGGTTATTGATTCTGAATAGAGTGGAATCTGAGTTGCAAAACATTAGGTATCTGGATATGGAATGTGGAAGAGAAAGAAGGTTTCGAGGCCGTGGTGGTGAGCACTGCCAGGTGGTCCTTCTCTGGCTATTCCAGCAGCATATACCTGGGGGAGCAGACTAGGGCTCCGAGGTTCCCTCTGTCCATCAATAGAGAAATCTGGAGGAGAGACCCGAGGTTTGCCGTGGAGGGCCAGGCCTGAGGCACATGCTTCCCATTGGAGGGTGCTGTGAGTCATGGCTGTATAATTACAGGACCAGCAAAATGAGGTTTTACCGTGCTCGCAGAAATACATGCTCCCTCAGGTCCAGGGTGAGCAGGGGTGGACCAGAATAAGGGACCTTCTGAGGCTGTCTTGCTCTTCAGGCTGGCAGATAACAACCACACTACTCTTGGGAATGTTCATGTGAGAGACAGTGACAACTGCCAAGAAAATGTCACTTGACTGTAGGTTTGGACTGGGGTGCAGAGGCATATGGTATGCAAGAGTACATGGTTACCTACATGGCGGAATGCACAGTTGCTTATAGGATGTGAGGTATAGGTTCCTTATGGGGCACAGGGCTGGTTACCTAAGTGGTGTGGCATACTCCATTACTTACGGACACGTGGGTACATGGTTACTTGTGAGTGAAGGACTATCAAGTTACATATGGGGTGAGGGGCATATGGTTACCTATAGAGTACTGGGGTACGTGGTTACATAGAAGACGCATGGGTAGATGATCTCTTGTGGGGGACAGGGATACTTTCAGGGGGCCAAGAGGCAAACAACTACCTCCCACGAGGTTGTTGAGACATATGTAAGCCACTTAAGACAACAAGTTTTTTCAAAAGGCCTTCTTTCTTCGTATGGAGAATAAAGTGCTATGACATACCAATTTTAAACATCGAAGCTAGTCCTTTAAGGAAATCTTTCTCGCCAGAGTGTTAGGAGAAACTGAAGTGACTAAAAGATACAAAAAGTAATGCAATTCCAATTTGGGGAGAAATATTAATATGTTTTTCCCCATCTTATTTCTCCCATTCCATTTTTAATAAGATGTGTTATGAGTCTTGTAAAAAAAAAAAATATCATCATCCCGACTGCCCTTAATTATCCAGACCCTATTGCTAGAACTTCACTCATGTGAGTTCATGTAATTCTCACAATAGCCCTTTGGGCTATAAATTGTCATTATCCCCATTGAAGAGATGAAAATATTGTGGCTCAGAGAATTTCAACAACTCGGCTATGTTTGAGCAGCTACTAAGTGCTCCAGGCAGGTCTAACCCCAGGGCATGTCTAATATTAACAGTGACTTTCACCAGACGGCCACTTGCAAAAGGAGATAGACCCTCAAAACAAGCCAGCTAACAACTTGAGAATTAAAGTCTTTCTAAGGGATTGAAACCTGCCATCATTCTGGGTAGGTTTCTAGTCAATATAAAAACAGTGAGTTGAGAGACTATGGCCCAGGGTTCTTTTGAAAGACGTAGAAATCCCAGGAGAAGTGAACTAACGCAGGAGCCCAAAGGTGCACCTGGCCTCTGGGCCAACCAGGTGCTGAGCTGGTCGTTGATGGCTGACAGCCAAGGAGGGGCCTTCCCAGGTCTCTGTCGAGCTGTGATGTGGTCCAGGGCTGGCACTGAGATGGCCGTTGAGGTGTCTGGCGTAGGCCTTTGGCAATACCTCCTGCTGCTCCTACCTGGCCAGGCCAGGAACAGGGAGACCTGACTGACCTCCCCCAGCCCTCTGCGGCATCTGGGAGCAGGAGGAGAGACTATGTACAGCTCAGGAGTGATTTAAACACTCCTCCAGCTCAAAGGGGAATCTTGGATTTCATTAATTAATATATCAATAGAAGCCAATGGAGAAAAACATGTCTTGTTATCTGGCTTCTCAGATGCTAGACATGGGCTCATTAGCCTTAAGCATATCAGCCCGATAACACTATTTATTCCATACAGAATAATGATCTACTTTAAGGGAATACTGCAGTGAACCGAAAGGCCGAGTCCATCCATTATCACTGCTCACCCGCACACACGTGCAGTCTTGCCATCCACCATAAGAAAAGCTCATACACGGTACAGGAGTACCACATGCCGGCCCTGGTCCGTGACTGTGTGTGCCACACCAATACACTGTTCCTAACAACAGACCCGCAGAGACACACTGACACCCACACTGCAGGGATGAGCATAAGGAACCCGGCCAAGGTCACACCCATCACACGGAGGCTCTGGGATTCCAGTCTGGGCCAGTTAGACAAAAAGATCTAAATCATTTCCACAGTTCCATGTGGAGGGAGACTCAACACAAGCCCCCACCTGGCAGAGAAGGAAAGGAAGAAGAAGAAGGTACTGACCGCTGTCTAAAAAGGATACGCAATTTAACAGATTGTGCCATTGTTATTTCTGTTTTTAAATTACATAATCTGTTTAATGACAGTGTCTTCAGAAGGAGCCATTAGAATTACAATGCAGTCCTGAATCAGTCAGCCTTGAAAGCCAAGGCACAAAATAACCGTCTCATGTTGCTCAGTTAGGCTCACACAAGGCCATTGGGAGATGCTAAGGGTCACTGGCAGAAAAAGCAGCCATGGGACTAGCAGATGGTGTAATGGTTATGTCTCTGGACTCCCATGTAGCTGACTGTGGTTAGAGTTCCAGACCTGGCAGCTTCAAACTCACTCCAGGTGCGTGTACAGGTGTGCCCAAATTCCCAAGAGGAGAATGGAGGAGAGAGAATTGCAGTGTGGCCATTCCCCCAGGGGGTAATTTCTCACTATCTGTCTCTCTGTCTCTCTCTGGTGAGAGCAATAATCCTATAGCAAAAATCTCTCAAAAAATGAAAAGAAAAAGCAGCCATCAGTTAAATAATGACTCCATTATTGGACAGGGAGTTATTAAACCATCCCTCCTGGTAGCCAGTGTGCCTAGCAGTAGCCAGTGGGCCGGGTTTTGTGCCTCCATGGCACCAGGTGTGTAGTTCTACAATCTTAAATGTAGGTCTACACAAGTATAAGATAGGGGACCTCTAAGAAGATCTGCTTCATGCCTGGAGCTTCATCCTTCTCCTGCCCTTTCAGATCTTGGAAACACCCGAAGAACTCCCACTTCACCAAACTACCTACATCATGGGGTCCAGTCATCCATCTCTCAATCAGTCGGTCAACCCCACGGCAAGCACTTATTGATTTCTTCTCCTCTGGGTACTCTGAGGATGCACAGCAAGAATGATTCAAGACTGTGGTCTCCAGGGCCCTTCCAGGACAAGGAGGCAGGTTAGAGCTGAGACCGTCCATCATGATGTGCTGAGCTGGGCAGACTTATGCTTTCATCATAAGGAGCGTGAGCACTCAGAAGAGGGATGACCACTGAGGCCTATAGGAGCCAATGTGGCTACCAGGAGACAGGAGGGTCTAAACAGAACCTTAAAGGGCTACTAGAAAGGAATAGCAGGCAAAGGCAAGAGCTTTTTGGAGAGGTGACCTTGAGAATGCTGAATTGATAACCTGCAATGAAATAAGGCAGACCAGTCATGGGGAATAGGTCACTGGGGCTGAATAGTTGGGGAACATTGGATGAGGGATTCAGTTGTCTTGGGCAGTGAGGAGCCATCCCCAAAGCAGGCAGGTATGGGACCACCCACCACAACTACACATACCACCCACTGCCAGTGCAGGCTTTGTTTACCAAAAGAAGGGAAACAACATTCTAAGGGATGTGTTTCCATCTTGGTTGCAGACCTTTTATAGTATTGGCAAGTGGGAGTGGTCAGTTCTGTGCAGGAAACCAGGAGTTGTGTGGGTGTCATTGAAAGCACCATATATGGCCCGATAAGTTACTTCCCAAAGACACAAATATGGCTTCCCTTCTTTCGGTGACAGCCCCAGGAGATGCCATGCTGTTTCGGCACACCAGCTCTACAGTCGCACACTGCCCAGGGCAGGCCATTCATGCTCCTGACAGGGAAGCCAGTGCAGACACAAGGCCCTTCAATGTGAACAGCGATGGGGACAGTGGGATGGCTTTAAGAGTCATTAAAAATAACATTGTTTTTTAAATTAATAAAATGCAACCGTCCACAATCAAGACCAACAGCTTGTAAAATTAGATTTCTAAAAGATGAAGGGGAAAGGAGACCAACAGTGGTCAGAAGTCACAAAACAGAGAATTCGGGAAGGAGGGGGACCAGCTGATTGGGCCCAGAAGGCATTAAATGGATGTCTATCCTGTGACATTCACTTGATGGTCGCTGGGTTTGGGGATGGCAGTTCCTAAATCTTACTAACCGCCAGAAGGCATCAAGTGCCAAGAGAGAAGCAAGGGTCCCTGCTGCCCCTGCCCACCCCCCACCCACCCACAGAGACTCTTATATTGATTGGAAAGTGCTGGACAGAGCCTGAGGCCTTATGCAAGAAAACCACAGTGAAACTGCTGAGGAGCATTTCTGGTCTTTGAGATGAGATTCCTTAAAAACACTGGTTTATTTATCTACTCCAAGAGACTGAGCTTCCATTCGAAGAGCCCAGGGCAGATAGCTAACACAGAGGAGGCTCTTAAAATGCAGTTGAAGTGGCCCAGCAAGTGGCCCAGTGGTTAAGGTGCTTGATTCTCACATGGCCCACCCTTGTTCAAGTCCCAGACCTAGCATCTTGCTTTCTCACTCTCCCTTTCTCTCTCTTTCTCTCTCTCCCTGTCTGTCCCTGCTCAAATGGAAGAAGAATAAATAAAAAATTAAAATCAATAATTATTAAATTTAAAAAATGCATTTAAAGATTGAATTAAGAAATGAATGGGCAGGTCAGTGTCTTTACTTTCATGCCTAAAAAGCCATCCCCTAGAACACAAGGGCAGAGCCAATGTGTGAGTTGCTCCTGGTCATATCCAGCCCTAGCACAGTGACTCATCCCTGCAAGTGCACAGCAAACAGCTGTCAAATGAGTGAGCATGGTCAACCACTGGAGTGTTACAGAGCTGAGTACTGTCTGGGTCAAAGCAATGGCTTGGTCCCATATAGACCAGTGAGCCTGGCCCTCCAGCCCTGGGTTACCATCCTTTATAAAGGTGAGTCCTTGGTCTCTGTCCTGTTCCTACCATGAGATTTTATTAGAAGAGCAACTCAATGAAAGCTGAATTTCTCCATGGAAAGAATGGGGTGTGAGTTTCCTGTGAGAGGAAAGACTCAAGCACTGGTTAGAGCTAAGGGGTGGCCCAGGAGAGCAGGGCCCTCTGGTACCAGGCTGGGCAACTTGGTGTGGACTGTGTGTGCTTAACACCCTCAGCAGGACAGCTCAACCCAATTCAAGTGGCCAGTGGGGAGCCACCCTGCCATCTGATCTCATGTCTCACAGACCACCCCCCCAACATTGTCCTTCTCTCCCATTTCCTGCTCTATTTCCCAGAAAATGCTGCCCACTTCCTTACTTCTGCTTCCTTCTCTAGACCTCTTCTGCCTCTACTGAGCTCACCCCAACTGATGCACCTATGGGATGCAGTTGATTCTTCCACTCCACCAAGCCCATTCCTAGAACACTTACTGATGGCTTCATATTAACCACCAGTGATGTGCTGGGCAGCCTAGCTGCTCTTGACCCTGTGGACACACCCAAATCTCCACTTGCCCTGGCTCTGGAGCCAAGCTCCTCCCATTCTCTTTCCTACTTCTTCAAACAGACCCCCAATCTGCTAAAGCAGCTTCTCTCTCCACTCACAGAAGGTGACTTCCCTGATGTCTCTCCCTGGTCTCCTCTCTTTGCCACTCCATCTATCGGTCTTGTCCCTGTCAGTGGACTGTAAGCTCTTCCAGGGCAGGGACAGCCTCTCTCCACTGAAGTCCTTTAGCACCATGCATTGAGAACCCAGGCAATAGACAGTTGATGCTTTCATAGTGACTTAAAGTCATTCTGTAAATGCAAATGAGTGAGCCTACCACAGGAAGGGAAGCCAGTCTGCTGCTACAAATGTTGAACCATGTACCTTAAAAAGTGATTGCTTTACCCATAGCGGAGAAGGCAGAGGCTGTGATATCTTATTATAGGCTGCAAGTTCGTGTCCCGGGCAAACTCATACTCTGAAACCAAGTCCCCGATGTGAGGAGATAATTGGAGGAAGGACTTGGAGGAGGTGATAAGGTCATGGAGACAGAGCCTTCATGAATGAGATCAGTGCTCTTATAGCAAGAATGCCAGAGATCTTCTCTCCTCTGCCGTGTGAAGACACAGTGAAAAGATGGCAGTCTCTGAACCAGGAAGCAGACACCGAATCTGCCAGGGCCTTCCCCTTGAATTTTCCAGCCCCCAGAACTGTGAGAAATACATTCGGATGTATATAAACCACCCGTTTGTAGTCCTCTGTTACAGCAGCCCCAAGGGACTGAGACACGCTCTGAGCCCCTTCACGGCCAGGCTGACGCAGAGAGGGGCTCTGCTGCAGAGTTTAGAATGTTCCCAAGAACTCTTGCGGGGAGAGACTCCGCAGTCCTGGCCCGCCCGGGTCTATTCTTAGCCGTGCTCACAGCCGGTACTGGGGAGAAGGCTGGTTGTCGTTAAGTGTTCAGCAGCGTCTGGCTCTCTCCGTCCAATCTTTGGTGGAGCCTTCTGTTTCCGCCTTCAGGTATATGATTCGTTCCTGTCTTCGTATCAAAATGGGTGGGGGGTGGGAAGGAGCCATCTGGAAGAGGTGCTGAATCCTCTCCTCATTTGGCCCCAGCTCCTCCATACTCCCCACTCCCACCTCAGTTATCTGGGCCTTTATGTTATTTTTATAGGACTTGGATCAGAACACAAATTACCATTGTCTTACTATAGCACGGAGGATACTTTCCCTCTCTGGAGTGACCACCTACCTCCATCCACCACTGCAGTTCTCTTAGGTTCCTGATGGCATCTCGGGTGGCCAGCAGTCACGAGGAGGCATGCTGCAGATGGACTGTCCCACCCGGACAGAGGCGGGCTGTGTAGCCTCCTGACATCCATGGCCCGTGCTCAGACATGGTTCTCCCTATGGGAATTTTACTTCAGGAAAGAATCCCACGGCCTCCCTCTGTCGATCCTTTGCATCAGATTCAGCCCAAGGAAGATGGTGGAATGTGAACGGTTTGCATTCAGATTCCACTCCTCTCTCTTAACTTCACTTGCTTGTTCACTCACTCACTCACTCATTCACTCATTCATTCATTCATTCAACATTAATCATATGTTTACTTAGCTCCGGTCTTAGTTTGGGTTCTTTCAACAAGTAAGCACTCGGAAAGGCAAGGACGAGGGTGCAGGGAGTTCTTTTAGGAGATGAGTCCAGGAAACACAGATGAGAGTGGGGACATGAGACATCAGAGAAGAGAGGGAAGTCCATCGTGGGTGCATTCTTGGGCAGGCTATCCCTGTAGGCTACCGAGCCTCTGTCCTGCAGAGGAACCTCTGAAGAACCTGGGAGAATGCTAGTGTTGGTGTAACTATTGACACCATTGATTGAGGGTTGCCCTGGGACATTAAATCACTAGCACTTCCTTGCAAGCAACTGAGCAAGCTCCCATGGTCCTTTGTGTAGAAGATGCCAGTGGCTAGGAATTGCTCTCTTCAGCTGCAGATGGAGTCAGAGGTGAGCCCCAGGTACATGTGACAGGGTGTGGAGAGCATCTGCCATGGCCTGAGAGTGGTTATTTTGCAGACCTTAATTGAATGTACCTCAGTGTCTGGCACTGTGTTAAGGTTGTGGGGCTATACTGTGCTGGCTCTGAACAAGCTTATATAAGCACCTACTGTGTGTCTGATGGTTTGAGTGGTTGCTTTCCAGGAACTTCATGGGAGACAATGTGGTCTTGTTAAACTGAAATTCAACAAATCTGGATGTTAAGCCACCACTCTTCCTTCACATTGATTTATTTATAAATGTGGGAACAGGAAGTGTACAGTGTCCATAAGGATTCTATCACAGGTCACCACAGATCTAGAAATGAATCTGCCAAGGCCACGGCATTCAGATGACCCATTCCAGTCTAGGTGGAAATAAACACAACCGTCATGGCAAACTGTCATGAGTTCCACATTCTTGCCCAGAGATGTTCTCTTGGGGATCAAAAAGTAGAAATCAATTAATTGACCCAGAGTTGAGTAGGGAA
>NW_006205257.1:4426576-4427305 GCF_000334495.1 Tupaia belangeri chinensis
AACAGAAGATATAATATCCAAATTTATTTAAAGAGATTTCTGCTAAAAAGCACATGTTTTCACCAGAGAGACAAGAGAGACAGAAAGCAAGAAATCACCATCCCCAGGGAATGGCCACACCGCAATCTCCTTTCCTCCATTCTCCTCTTGGGATTTCGGACTCAAATGCACACACACTCAGCGTGAGTCTTAAGCTGCCGGGTTCAAGACTTGAATCTCAGTCTGCCACGTGGGAGTCTATCACCTTAACCACTATGTGACCCTCTGGCCCTGGTATCCAGTTTTTATTTTTTTTTAAAGTTTACCTATTTCTTCCATGAGAAAGAGAGAAATAGAGAGAGAGCTCTCAACAAGATCCCTATGATGAAATCCACCCTGTCCCATCGTGAGTATGTATGCACCCAGTGTGCACTGGGAGTCACTGGGATACAAACCCAGGACCCTCCTATATGGGTCCAATTGTGCCAGACTGAACCACCATCTGGGCCCAGTGAGACCCTATTTTATACCATCGATGGACACTGATCATTAACCATCTCAGAAGATTCCTTCCGTGGGTTACGATTTTAATCTTCATTGAAAGTTCTCCTAGGGTGTAGCATGATTTATTTCCTTATCAGTCAAGCTAACTTCTCACAGTAGTAGTAGTAACAGAATCTGTCAGTCCCATCCTGATCTACATGACAATGAAAAATATTCAGGAAACAGTGGGGACATCCCTGTGCATTC
>NW_006205257.1:4427336-4432199 GCF_000334495.1 Tupaia belangeri chinensis
AAAGAAGTTTTATCCCTCAACCCTTGTCTTCTTAGTCAGTCAGGGCTGCTATAATAGAATACTACAGGCTGGGTGTCTTACAAACAACAAAGATGTATTTTTCACAGTTCTGGTGGCTGGAAGTTTGAGATTAGGGTACCAATATGGTTGGGTTCTGCTGAAAGCCTGCCTACTTCTTAGCTCATAAATGAGTAGACTTCTCAGTTTGACCTCACGTAATAGGAAAAGAATTGAAAGAGCTCTCTCAAACCTCTTTTAGAAGGGCACTAATCCCATTTATGAGCGTTCCACCTTCTTGACCTAATCATCTCCCAAAAGCCCCACATCTTAATACTATCACATAGGGAGTTAGGATTTCAACACATGGATTTTCAAACATTCAGTCCATAACCATCTCTCATGTTGGTGTTTGGACCCCAGTATCTTTCTGGCTTGCTTGCCAGTCCCCGAAGCCACCAGAAAACATTGGACTTTTGCTTTGGAACACACTGACCTTCCCTGTTGGAACCTCCTCAAATACGCCCTTATCCCATTCTTCACTCAAGGCCCATCACTTCACCTCACCGTGCTTTCCTAAGAAGTGGTTGCTCTTTCATTTTTTATTCCCACTGCTCTTCTGCTCAGTCAACTTTGATGTGCACAACTGAATCACCGAAGGTGGAATTTCAGACACAAATGGACAGGCCATCAGGAGCTATCTGTGGAAGGAACCTTGACCAGAACTCAGTAGAATGCATTACATGTATTACTGCAGCTTTTCTGCTTTGGGTCTTTCCTAAGGTCATCAAAGCATTTGTGAGTTTCCTGAGATCAGGTCCCACGTGCTCCTTGTGGTTGTATGGCTGATGCTCAGCGTATACCCTGAAACGAGCACATGATCATTCACTGTTGAGTGAATAAATGCTACTCTCCGGATATGAGACAACTGGTCAACATAAAGCACTGTGGCCATGCTTTGCTGACCATAAAGGGTCATGGTAGCACATTCTGGAATCAATGACTGCCTTCCTCTGGGATCACAAGCCTACTTCAGTAATTACGAAACCACAACAATAATCTTTAGATGTCACTCTATAAATATTGCGTAGACAGCCCTTAGATATAGCAAGTGTATTTTCTCTCTCTGGGGGCACAGAATCCTGAGCTGCTCTCAGCTCTCTGCTTTCTCTTCTCTTGAATGGGCATGTTGGACACAAACATGTCTGAAACCTCTTCCTGTGCTAACATTTAATGCGTCTAAATGTAAAATGTTGCTTGTGGATGACCTTAACGGGAACGTCAGCCTTGCTTCCCAGTGTTTTCATGGGCAACAAAATATTTTAAATGCCTGGTGCCACCTAGTAGCATCCCTCACTCCCCCTCTAGGGAAGCAGACAATGAATGGAAGGCAGGGTGCGGGTCAGTCCATCGTCATGGCTAACGAATGCTTTCACGCTGCCTCCTCGACTCCTGTCTCCTGACTCTGCCTGCCAGACATGGGCATGCTCCCATCCTCACCTCAGGTTAGAAGGACCTAAGTGCTGAAGGAATAGGTCTTTGGAGAGGAAAATGATTCACGCCCCAGCAGAGCAGGCTCCCAGCCACCTGCTCCCACCACCCTCCGGGCCCCAGGGGCACAGAGGCATGACCTAGAGGGACTCAACTCTCTCTGGGTGGATCTATTACATCCGTTAAAATAATTTACGCTCAGCCCTATAAAGCGTTTAATTCGTCGTGCCATCATCCATTCCAGAAGCGTTCCTCTTCATCGTGAATTATTTTTGAAGTATTTATGTGGACCTCACCGAAAAATCACCCCAGTCAGCAAACTGAGAAATGGAAAGGCATTAAGAGGAGGCGTTGACCTCAGGGTCACAGGCACAAGTGTGGCTGGGGTCAAAGGGGTGGGAGAAAGAGCTGGGGTGGCTGTGGCTGACGCTGACCAGGCTGCTGGGCTCCATCCTCCCTGCCCACAACTTGGCACTGGCAGGGCACACGTATTTTTTCATATTAATGGTTGGGGTAATCGCTGATGCGTGGTGCATTTCCGTTTGCAAAGCACTTCCCCATGATCTCATTTGTTGCTCACAGTCGGCCTGCACTGCAGATGTTAAGAGCCTCTTTACAGATGAGGAAACTGAAGCTCCGAGAGACAGAGGGAGGTGCCAGTGTAGCGACTTTGGACTAGGATTCCGGTTTCCTGCTTGCAGCTACTCATTTGGCATCTGTAAGTCCCTCTATAGGAACCTGGTCTCAGATGGTCTCAGATGGCCTCCGTGTTCAGGACGATCAGACTGAGAGGTACTAGTCACAGACCCGGAAGCACATGCACACCAAAGGCAAGAAGAACCATGCCTAGTTCTCTAGGACACTGTGGGTTTGCCGTGAGTGCAGCCATGTTCTTTGTTTACAGGCCTCTTGTCTGGATATTGCAGACGGACTTTCTTTTTGGAAGCTAACAAAATTTCCATGATAACCTAGTGATTATTGGCGAACATAATTAAGAATTTTTCAAGGAGTAGGTATTTGAGGTCCTACACTGTATCGAACACTGTTTACACCAGAATTCTGAAAGATAGGGCCCTGTTCTCATGGGATTTCTATTTCTGTGAGCAAGTTAACAAAGGGGTAGGCAAGGTACTGGTATTTTCAGAGAGTGATTCCTGCCGCAAAACGGGAATTGGGTAATGGGCTGCGGTATGATTCAGGACCCAGGGATATATGGAACCACTGGTGACAGAAAGCTGCTTGGAGGGACATTTGAGTTGAAACCTCAGAAGGGGAAGGCACCGAGCATGGAAACAGCCAGAAGAAACAGCATGTGCAAAGGCCCTGGGGCAGGAATGGGTTTGGCAAGTGTGAAGTACAAACCATCATTTCGGTTGGAGATAGAGGGCCCTGAGGGAGAATAATTGGAGAGATTGGCAGATTCAGTCGGGCCTCCACGACAGCCTATAAAAAAGAATAGTAATAATAAACTGATACATGCTACCATGTGAATGAACCTCAGAAACATTATGCTGCGTGAAAGAAGTCAGACCCAAATACACAAAATATCCAGACTAGGCAAATCTGTAGGGACAGAAAACAGACCAGTGGTTGCCAGGGGCTAGGGGGGTGGGGATTGGGAAGTGACTGTTTCATTGGTCTTGGGTGTTTTTCGGAGGCCATGGAAACCTTTGGAAACTTCATTAGTAACTACACAACGCTAAATGGATGGACTGCACGCTAGGGGATTGAGTGCTTCAGAATTGGTTACTATCATATTCTGTGAATTTCACCTGGATAAAAGAAAAAAATCGAACCTCTGATATTCTGAGGCAGATAGACTTCTTCAAAGTCATTTCCCGGGACCAGCAGGTGTCATACGGGTTGTGTCACTGGACTTCCACATAGTCAAATGTGCCGTTCAAATCCCCGGACCCGGCGATTTGAAACTCATGTCAGGCATGTGCCTGCTGTGCCCAAGATCCCTGGAGGAGAAAGGAGGAGAAGGGATTGTGGTGTGACCATTCCCCACCCTCACCCCTGGGGTGATGTCTGACTTTCTGTCTCTCTATCTCTCTCTGGTAAGTGCACATGCCCTATAGCAAAAACCTCTCTTCAAGTAATCAGTCAATTAATTAATTAATTATTAAAAAGTCATTTCCAGACCAATGGCCCCCTCCAGTCCTGCGGGGCTCCTTCCTTTACTGCTTCCAAAACCTGAGCCTTCAAACACCACACTCCCGTTTACCCAGCTGTGTTCAGAGCTCTGTTCCAAACAGGGCTTCCGTAGACCAGCTGGTGGCCAGCAACTCCTCACCCAGAGCTCAGGGCTAAGAACCTTCTTAGACCATTCATCCAAAAGGGAATCCGGATCCAACTTTTCAAAGCCTTGTTTGTGGGTTTTGCTGGGAGGGGGCGCAGGGACCCTCCTCTCCTGTCCTCTGTTTGAACCCTAGCACCCGTTCAGTGCCCAAAGGACTGATTGACTCACTCCTCCCAGCAGCGCCCCCAGCCCACACCCCAGGGCTACCAGGGCCCAATTTCTGGTAACAGCAATGATTCTAGGAAGGAAATGGGCAGCTATTTGGGAGGAAAACAGAATTAAGTGTCAATAATTTCAAAGATAGCAGGCGTTGATCCTTGTCCGCGGTAATGGAGTTAGCAGGCGCCGCGCAGGATCGGCGCGCCCTCCGCGGGGCCTCAAGCCTCAGAGAGCCCCTTTCGGGCGCCTTCGCCTCCCTCCTCGCCGAAAGACAAGCCCGCGGGGACTGGCGGGCTCCGGGAACGACGCCTGGGGCAGAGTGTGTTCTCCCCTCGCTGCCCAAGCTCTCTCTTGCTTTGATCCCTCCGAGCCGCGGGGCTGGTTCAGAGGCCCGGGGTCCGCGCCAGAGGATACCCGCCCCCCACCCGCGGCGACACGAAGGCCCTGGGCGCCCCCGCCTGGCGCCGCGCCCCGCTCACTGGCCAGCCAGGGTGCACCTTTCCAGGCGCGCTGCCAAGCGCGGGGTCATAGAGCTAACAGTGACCCGCCCCATCAGTCGGCCTCGTCTCCAAAAGACAGAGAGCAAAAAATGAAAATGAAACCCTACCCAGCAAAGAGCTTCGGGTTGGGCTACTTTAGAGGTCCGGATAGCTGCAGAGCTGAGCTCCTGCAGCTCTGGCTACACAACCCAGCACAGCCCGGAGCGCAGGTCCCTGCCTCTCCTATGGCTCTTCCTGCACCGGGAGAACCTCCAGGCAAGGCAGGTGAACCCACAAGGACCTGCTGTTATTTTTATTGAATTTCTGGTGTCTGGTAGCCAAAAGGCGAGGTGCAGTGCACAGCAGAGAGAGGCCTGGCAAGGCAGAGAATGCAAAAAAAAAAAAAAAAAAAAAAAAAAAAAAAGAAAAAAAAAA
>NW_006205257.1:4432285-4451126 GCF_000334495.1 Tupaia belangeri chinensis
CAGGCAGAGAGGGGCCGGGCAAGGAAGAGAAAGAAAAAAAAAAAAAAAAAAAAGAAGAAAAAGAAAGAAAATAAACACACACACAAACATAAACCTCCTGAACACAAGAGTGCACCCAGTTTAAACAATCCCAGATCGATTGGTTTGGAATTCTTTCTGCAAAAATCTATTTCTTTGTAGTTGAGCCTTTTGCCCCAAACCTTCAGTTTCTTCCAAACCATTTGACTGAACCTGCCACCAAAAATCACTTTGTAAACAAAGAAAAAGGCAGGGACTGCCTGAAGGGATAATGAACCATTGGTGGGGACTTCTGATTTCACTTAACTCAAACCACCGTCCTGGATTTCAAAAGATGAGACCTCTAACCCTCAACTTTGCCAACTACCTGTATCCCACTATCTGGCTTCTCTGGAAGCAGCAGTGAGGTTGACACGTTTCAGACAGATCACAGTGGCCAACTTTCCTGTCCCAGTCCTGTTTCCACTGGGCAACCCTCCCTCCACCTCTCCCCAGTACCAGGTAACTGGATTGATGGAGCCTCCTTCACGGCCTCTCCCAGCGAACTTCTCATAACCCAAGGCATAAATAATCACATGTTTTATAAATAGCTGTAGACAAGAGGCTGTAAAACAACGAAGATATATTTGTGCCTTTATGTCCTAGGAATATTTTCTAAAACGACTGCTTTATTTGGTGTGGGTGGAACGGGGGCGTGTGTATACATAACAAGCCCCAAAGTTTTCCCCTACCCCCACCCCTCAGGTCAGACCAGTTCTATAGTTAGCAAATTGATAAGGTTCCATGGGCAAGCTTTATTCGTTCTGACACGAGTCTATGACACTTTATAAAAAGAAGTAATCCAGAACAATCTCTAGGTAATTAACACCTAGATAAACAAACATAAATTTCTATATTGCATTTATTTGGACTACCACTCAAATATGCGTGAACCATGCTTTTTTAATTAAAAGATAAATCCATGTGACACTTAGCCTCAAACTTAATTATTCAGCATAGTATAATAAAAAATAGAGCCCATTAAATGTGTCTTGCACTGTATTTCTGTATTAACAGCAAAACAGTTCGGTCTGGGATCATTTAAATTTTTCCCCCTCCTCTTTCCTTGTGATTTCCCTGTTCACATAAGCTTTTCCTCTCCCTCCCTGTCTCTCCCCACCCCGTCTGTATCTCTCTTTTCTCTTAACACCAACAGGTGAAGAGATTAAAACTCCACACAAGCCCCTGCATGGAATGCTCAGCTGGGCGACATTTTTAATATTGCATTACACTACGCATTTTTTTTTCCCTTCCCCATGGAAACATACCTCTAGTTTGGTGGAACGCGCCCAGCCCTTCTATCTTGAAATGAAGATCACAATATTTAATACTAATTTCCTTGGGATTGTGCTTACAATACACCAGGTGAGGTTTTCATAATATACCGTTACAATACAGATGTTAAACAGAGAGGAGGAAGTGTGCAAATCCCAAACTACAAGAGCCAGCAGGGTTATTGTCTTTAGAAGAGTTTCAGCACAAAATAGTATCTTAATGGTGGGCACTGGCAGCCCAGCCTCTCCTGCTGCTAGGAAGGGAGATTCATATTTGAGCCATCCTCCACTTGGGTATGAAGTAGGAACCAATGCTCATTCGATCACTCAATGAGAATCTATAAACAAATAACCACATGCCAGGTGCCATGCCGAATGCTTTGGGTACCTTGTCACCTTTCATCTTTGCAGCAAGGGTGCTGTGGCAGGAATGATCTGAATCTAAATCTCAAACAGTCGAAGCCCATACTCTGAACCCTCTGGCTCAATGACTGCCCCAAATGGGTCTCATGCTGGTCGCCCAGGTGATGGGCAGCTATGACCTTGGCTTGGTCAAGACATTGCCTTCAGAGGAAGTGCACTTTCACCTACTCTGAGTTTCACCTGATGGAGGCACCCGAATGGGAGAGGTACCCGCCAGTTTTCTTGGATCCTGAGTCTGTTGAAGAAGTCACGTAGATCCTGCCACCTTGGCTCTCACTTGACTGAGCAGGATTAGAAAGCACTGTATCTGCAGAATGCACCACCATGCGTGTGTTCTTGTGGCTTTCTAGCCATTTTCACTTTTGAGAATCGCCCTTCAGATCTAGTGGCACCCAGCTTGTCTCTATGCAAGTCTTTGTATACACTGTCTCATTTCGCCTCAGAAAGGGTCTTGGGTTATTGATGCTGTTATTTTCACTTTATCGATGAAACAACAGAATTGGAGAAGTGGAGTGATTTGCTAGAACCATAAAGCTACTACTGAGAGCTCGAGACACCTGCCATGGACGTTGCACATACTGATTCCCGTTGTCTGGCATGCTTTCTTTCATCTCTATTTATCATTCCCTCCTAAAGAAGTCTTTCACTGGGGGGCCAGCAGGTGGTGTGGTGGTTAAAGTGCTGGACACTCTCACACGGCTGACAACGGTTCAAATCCTGGACCTGGTGGCTTGCTTTCTCACCTTCGCTCTCTCTCTCCCTCCCTCCCTCTCTCTCTCTCTCTCGCTCTCTCTCTCTCTCTCGCTCTCTCTCTCTCTCTCGCTCTCTCTCTCTCTCTCGCTCTCTCTCTCTCTCTCGCTCTGTCTTTCTCTGTTCAAATGAAAATAAATAAATGAATAAATAAATATAAAAAAAGAAGTCTTCCATCATGTGGGAAATTTCTGTTTTCTTTGCTTTTCCCCTTCCACATAGCTTATATTTATTTGTGGGATTATAACATTGAAGTTTTTTTTCTCCTTACCCACAGCTGTGGGCATGAACTTTGACTTACCAGTGTATCTCTAGCTCACAGCCCAACGCCTAACACACAGTAGGCTCTCTGGAAATTCTTGTTGAACAAGCTAGTGGAATAACATCTAACCCCAAGGCCAATCCTTTTCCCATTATGTCCACTCTTTCTCCAACCTCCTCCCTACTATCCCTGAGATTGGCAACAGTTGTTAATGCTTATTTTCAATGAGGAGATTGGAAAACAAATCTTAAGATATTTGTCCAAAGTTGTCTTGTCTAAAGGAGATGGATGTAGAGGAATCCCAGCTGCCAGGCCACAAGGGAACCTTTTAAAAGTACAAGGGTTTGATTAGTGTATTGCTTTTTAGGAATGTGAAATTAATCTCAAATTTATGCATAACTTTTACCACAGTAGCTAGCAATTCTAGAGTATTTTATAAAATGTCCGTTTAATTTATCCATGTTATTGCATGTAATTCTCATGATTTTATAGATATGATCAATGAATTCATAACAATTCCTTTGTTCAAGGTCATGGTGACATGGTGGTTAAGGTGGCTGGATCCCATATGGTAGACAGCATAGTTCAAGTCCCAAATCCAGTGATTTAAAACACACACAGGGATGGAGCCAACAGATAGCATAGCAGTTATGTCACTGGACTCCCAAATGACTGACTGCAGTTCGAGTCCCAGATCCAGTGGCTTGAAACTCAACTCTAGGCCCATGTGCATGCATGCCCAAGATCCTGGGAGGAGAATGGAAGAGAAGAGGTTATGGCATAGCCATTCCTCCTGAGGCGAGAGGCGGGGCATGATTTCTCACTTTCCCTCTCTTTGTCTCTCTCTCCCTCTCATTGTCTCTCTCTCCCTCTCATTGTCTCTCTCTCCCTCTCAGGCAAGTGCATGTGACCTAAGGCAAAAACCTCTAAAAAAAAAAAAAGAAAGAAAAAAATATATAGGTGCATGTGCAAGCATGTCCAAAGATTCCAAAATTAGGGCAAAACGGAGAAGAGATTGCAGCGTGACCACCCACAATGAGGAGGTACTTTCTCAGTCTTTCTCTCTCTTGTCTCTGTCTCTCTCTGTCTCTCTCATGCCCTCTGGCAAATTTAAAAAAAAAAAATGTTCAAGGTCATGTAGCCAGAAAGTGTGTAGATAGGGTTCAAATTTAGGTCAGTACGCCTCAAATTTTGTATTCATTGTACTGTCGTAATCTACAAATTATGACTATTAGAGAAATCAGAAATATGTTGATGGAAACATCGACGCTTCTTAAAAAAATGTTTCTTACTTCTATTTCTATTTTTACTTTTTTATAGCAGCTTTATTGCAGTAATTCACATCCCATAAAATTCACCCTCTTAATTGTACAATTCAGTGGGCTCTAGTATATTTATGAAGTAGGACAATCATCATTGCGACCTAATTTTAGAACATTTTTATCACCTCAAAACAAAACTCCTTGCTCATTAGCTGACACCCCCCATTCCCCACTTACTTCAGCCCCTGGCAACCACTAATCTCTTTCCTATCTCCATGGATTTGACTGTTTTTGGACATTTCACATAAATGGGAACATATCACGTGTAGCCTTTTGTAACTGGCTTCTTTCAGTGTTTTCAACGCTTTTCCATGTTGTAGCAGGTCTTGGTTCTTTATGCCTTTTTATGACAGGATAATATTCCATTCTACCTAATCCCATTTTGTTCACCCATTCATTACATGGAGTTTTAAAAAGCCAATTTTGAGCCAACATGGAAAAATGGAAACGCCTACTACAAAATTCAGTGCCTGTGACTTCTTGAAAACTAGAAAACGTGATGCCCCATTCTTTGTGACAACGATGCATGGTTGCTGAAGTCCCACAGCTCCCTGCCCCATCAGAAGGGAGTGTGATCTTCAGTCCAGCCTAGACCCCCGTCATTTCTACTCTCCTCGCCTCACCAGTGTGGTGCTTGCCTGGTCCCTGTGGGTTTGAGATCCAACTCGTGTGTGGTTCAGGTGGAAGTTCTGACCCTTCATTCAACAGTCTGTACTTCAGTCTTCTTTCCCAAATGGGTTCACTTCTTGACCCTTTCGGAATGACCCTCTAACTCGCCTTTTTTTGTTGTCATTTATTTACTCATTCCTTCCATGAGAGAGAGTGGTGTCTCCAACAGAGTCTTGATGCACCAATCCATGTCATCTCAACCCACCTGGATCAAGGTGCATGCATGCCCAGCATTTTTGGTGAGGTCCCTGGACGAGAACCCAGGTCCTTTCCCATATGTGTCTAGGTGTGTTAACCACCATGCCACTGCCTGGCTCGTATAACTCATCTTACATGTTTATAATAATGGAGAGTCAGAACTAAGGGCAGTTTCATTCACATCATCTGTTCCTACCAAGGACACGAATAGTCTCACCCCCTGAAAGAAACATGGTGACCTTACAAATTCTTCTATCATGTGGGTAGATTTCTCTGCTTATTTCCATATCCCAGAACTGCAACATGTTCTGTACACACTTGCTTCTGAGACCAAAATAAAACAAGAACCACACACACACACACACAAAAAAAAAAAATCAAAAAGAAGCTCTGTACATCAAGTGTTCAGCACACATTTCAAACCCTCTCAAATCACTGTCAGAGTTGTGCTTCTTCAGTAGCCCCTGATGCTGCAGACTTCATTATTCTTTATTCTCTTGCTTTTCTTCTAGAGGAAAAAATTCAGATTATCCTTTGATAATTTGGATGTAAAAGACTTCTTTGCATTTAATGATTTAAAAAAAAAATTCTACCAGTAAAGGGAAATAATAGATCCCAATTCTCTGAGTGCCTTTTATAATTACTGTAATATGAAGAACATTAGTATTTCCATAGGTTTTACCTTACTGAAACTGATGTCTGCAAGCCTTTAAAGAAGCATAGTTCACACATGCACATGGGCAAGTGTGTGTGCGTGCGTGCGCGCACACACACACACACACACACACACACACAATTTATGCTGCATAGATACTCATTCAGCTATAAGGAACATCCACACTGCAGAACACTACAAGGGCTTTTTATAAGTGGGATTCAAGCAAGTCTTGCCAAAGTCTTGCCAAACCTGCAAAAATAAATTTCACTCTTCCCTATGAATATAAGCACATCAGAAAAGATGTGGGTTTTTTTTTGTTGTTGTTATTCTGTTTTTAGTTTTTAGTTTTTGGTTTTTTGCTTTTTGTTTTTTTTCTCCCCCAGAGGTAGAGGTTTTATTGCGTAAAACACTGGATAAAACTAGACTGCTTCAAAGACATTTTATTCTAACAGCAGAAAGAAAACAGTCATTGCTGAAAAAACAACTTTTAATACTTTCTATACCAGAATAAAGTTCTGTCAACTGATGTATTATAATAATAAATAATGACCAAGAATAAACTTTAAATACAAAGTTTTCTACTTGTTACAAGCATAGCAACAAAATCCTCTACTCTATTGATCTCAGATTTCCTCCAAGATAGATTTTTTTTTCTTTGTGTAGGAATGTAGACAGTATTATGACCAGCATCACAGACTACAGAAGTTACAGGGAAAAAACTTGACATGTTTAGATATGAGAACCTGATGACATTCAGAAACTGACACTGCATCACTGCGGCTGTCACTTGTTTGTATTACAAGTTACAAATGTTCTGGAAAGAAGGCCTGTGTCAGAGGGGGGGAAGAAGGACGGTAGCACTGGACAAAATGGAATCAACACGCACGCCACAAAGAAGAGGGGATGTTCCCAGTGTCACGCACAGAATTATTGCCTGTCGCATCTCTGACGATGCTCAGAAGACACAGAAGAATACTGAAAGAGCTCCCAAAGTGCTAGAAATGGAATGTGGTTCTCCTATGGTTTTGTTTTTTTTTTTTCTTTTTTTTTTTTCCGGTTTTTTTTTTTCTTCTTTTGTTTTTTCTTTTTTCTTTTTTTTCTTTTTTCTTTTTTTTTTTTTTACTTTTTTTTAATTTTTCTTTGCTAAGATACCAAAGGCGGGGCAAACACACAGAAAGCAAGCGACTGGCACAGTCACCAAACACAGGGGTGCAGTTAAAACCCTACAGCTTACTACAGTCGGAAAGTTTTCAGTAACATTTCAGTCCTTTCTCTAGGATCATAGAAACAGTTGCATTAAGTTTATCAACTCGATTGAAGTAAGGCAGTGAGAACTAGACTAGAAAAAAAAAACAAGAAAGCAGCTTGCTCTATGCCAGATGGGTCCAAGATGCACAGCGACCTCATTTGCACTGAAACCTCGGTTCGATGACACTCTTTTGACAGCATATGCAAACCGGATTCCTTATTAGCCTGAGAATCTTTGTGGTCTCAGGATAGCACTAAGAATTTTATTTACATTGATTGCAGTTTAGTATTTTTGTAAACTGCTGTAGGCAGAGCTGAAGTTTTTAAGGCCCTGGGGTTTTATTCTGTGCTCCCAGCCTGCAAGGAAATATTGACTTTTTTTTTTTTTTAAGTCGGAATGATTTTTGGTTTAGAAGTTGATACTCAATACTTCTCTACCATCACAAACAACAGCACCAATGTCATGTCACTCAATGGAAGGACGTTAAAAGGCTGAACTTTTACACCATTCTAGCAGATTTGAGAATAAACCTTCAACGAGTCTTCTCAAATAGTTGTATTTTTTTTTTGAAATGAATTTATTGTTCCATGATGGACCCTCGAAATCTCCCTGTGTGTGGTGCAGAACTCGATAAATTTGGAGTCTCCAATCAATATAAAATCTAAAATCTACAAAAATATAGAACACATTTGTTTTACAAAAACAGACATTTTAACGCAAACAGTTTTCTTCATTAGAGATAAAGAGCAGGATGTTTAGATTCATATTTTTAATACAAGCTATCTCATAAGAGCTTGCTGAAGAAGAAAAATCGTGCTTCCTGTCTGTGACACTTGTAAAAACTAACACATGAAAGAAAATCTGATAATAAGGACTGGTGCAGCCTTCGTTCAAGTAAAAAATTTAAAATCATAATCAAAAAACAGTCTTTCTATTATTACCTAAATTTTCATTTCTCACCAGCCCCTTCTATGGATAGGGTTGGCTAGTTTTTCTAACATTTTATATAAAGGTATCCTACCTTTTTTTTTTTTTAATAGCAACTTTGTTTGTCATCCAAAAATTAAAAAAAAAAAAAAAAAGAAAAAATCATAACCAAGAACAACACATTTCCCTTGATACTGCAATTGGATCTAAAAAAAGGAATTACTCATCAAACCTGCAATGGACATTTGTCTGCAGACACTTCCTGACCATTGATTCATTTGGCTGTGTAGTTTTTAGAAATGCACATTTAAGATTACAATCCTCTGCAGTGCCGGTCAGCCCCAGCGCTGGCTGCGGGCCGTCTAAGGTTTCTCCGAGAGTGCAGTTACGACACCACGTGAATTGATTTTCTCTGCAGTGACCGCTCCAGTCTGCCTGGCACCGCGGCTGCCTCCCAACACATCTCATTAGGGTGCTAGGCAAATGATAGCAGCTGGTGTCAGATTATAGAGGTGTTTTCAACAACGAAAACACAGCCCCTCCGTCTTCAAGGCAACACTAAGTCATGTAGATGGTATCGTTTTTCGGTTAAGAGCATTATTTTTGAACAAAGATGACTTTTGAGTTGGAAGGGCCCCCAGCTTTCTCGAGCTCAGAGGACACCAAGCATTTTTGCAATCACTTTTCTCCCACCTGCATTGTTTGGAAGTACTTGTTGCCGGGTAACAGTTTAGCAGCCATTTTCAAGGGCTGGGGGGGGGGGGATTTTTTTTTTTTTAATATATATATAGATATCTTTTACATTTTTTTTAAATGTTCTATACACTAGTCAGGGGGGTTGTACATGATTTTTTTTTTTCCCCCTTGGAATGCAATAAGCAAACTCTTTTACCAGATGCATCATTTTAAAACAGTGTGAAATGCGATTGCAATATACAGGTCGGGCTGCTCAGTTGCTCTCCTCCTGGCCCTTGCTGCCCTCCTCCGTCAGCTCAGCTGAGCTCCCTGCCTTGACAGCTGTGGGCTCCTCGAAATTCCCAGAAGCCTCCGAGTCAACTCTGGAGCGCTTGAACCTGCGGTCCGGATACTGGCTGTTGTCAAAAGGCATGCGATGGACGCAGAGGACGTGGGTCTTCAGGTTCCCCTTCTGAGAGGCACTGTAGGGACAGTAGCGGCACTGGAAAGGCCTGTGACCTGAGGGCAGAGAAAATGGCCGGTCAGCGCTGCTGCTCACATCTGCTGGCCCCAGCCCCCAATGCTCCAAGGACGGTGGTCACGGTCACTGACATTATCTACTGATTATTACTTTGCAGAAGTCAAAATAGTAGCAGCCAATTCATGAGGTACATACTCTGAGACTTATTCTTTTCCTCTCAGCCAGAATCTGTTTGTTTTTTAACATTTATTTACTTATTTATTTGCCAGAGGCTGCATGTGCTCACCAGAGAGAGATAGAGACAGGGAGAGAAATAGAGAAAGCACCCACCCACCCACATACACACACAAACACACACACCCCACCAAGGTGTGGTCACTCTGTAATCCCTTCTCCTCCACTTCTCTATCAGGATTTTGGGCACAAATGCACCCATGCCAGGCATGTTTTTCAAGCCACTGGGGCTCAGATTCAAATTGCAGTTGATCACGCAAGACCTGGCTCACCTAACCACTAGGCTATGGAGCCAGCCCCATTTTTCAAAAGTTTATATGTTTGTTTATTTTTGAGATAGAGACAAAGAGAGACAAGTACCTCCAGTAGGGCTCTCATGCTGCAATCTACCCTGAGTTCCAGCCACAGTGGATTTTTAATAAAACCAGACACGTAAGCGCATTCTCAATGTATACAGAGACGTCCTTAGACACAAACTCAAGACCCTCCCATGTGGGTCCAGTTTACTTACCGCTGTATCACCTGGCTCCTCCAGCCAGAGATTTTACTTTTTTAAGAATTATTCAATTTGACTTATCATTATTATTTTTAAATTTGCTACAGGGTACATGTGCTCCTAAGAGAGAGAGAACAAACAAGCTGCCAGGTCCAGGACTTGAACCAGGGTCAGCCATGTGGGAGTTCAGTACCCCAAGCACTATACCACCTGCAGGCTTCAAGGCAGAGTTTTAATCCAGACTTTCTAAGTAACAGAAGAGAAAGAATCCAACATGTGTCACTTTTTCTATAAAGGATTAAACAGTAAATAGCTTGGGCTTTGCAGGCCAAGAGGCAAAGCTGAAAAAACTATATAAGTACTTTCAGAACAAGAGAGAAAATGCTTCTCCTCCAAGGTTTTATTGATGAAATTCAAAATTGTATTTCTAGACACTGAAATTTGAATTTCACATCATTTTCACATGTGATGAAATATTATTCTCATGTGAGTTTTTCTCCCCAATCATTAAAAATACACACACACACACACACACACACACACACATATATATATATATGTATGTATATATATATATATATATATATATATATATATAAATTATGTTTAGTTCATCCACCTGGAAATCTGACTCAAGTCTCTCTGCAAAGACAGTTCACTTTCCTATCTTTCAAAAAATTTTTTATTTTTATTTTTGTTTTTGTTTTGGACAGAGGGCACATGTTCTCCCCAGAGAGATACAGAAAGAGAGAGAGAGAGAGGGAGAGAGAGAGAGAGAAAGGGAGAGGCATGGTCACACCACAATCCCATCTCCTCTATTTATCCATCCTATTGGGATCTGGGGCATGCACACACATGCACTCTGCATGTTTTTCAAACCACCAGAACCAGGAGTCAAACTATGCATGTCAAGCATGTGGGATCCATCTCCTTTAATCACTAGACCCTCCTCTCATCATTGACTAGTAAACCAAACAGGACAAAGACCCACGCATTTGGAGGTGGCGTAAGAGAGGGCTTGGTCCCAAGCTTTGATCTCAAGCAGAGTCGAAAGGACTGAATTGGAGGTTTTGTGGCACCTAAAGTTTTCAGAGGAGGTGGGAGTTTATCAGCATGAGTTTAAAGAAGGCAGATTTTGAATAGTGACCTTTGAAATGGAACTTTCTTAGAAAGGGTCTAATATGGAAGAGAGGATGAATTCTTGTGGAAATCCACCTAATATTCAGCCTCAGCTCTCTGCCCCGGTGCACAGCAGCCATGCACACACTCTGCCATCTTGAGGAACTGGGAAAACGTCTGGCTCGGGACGTTATTACAGAGTAATTGCATTCCCTCTGCATCTGGGAAACTGTGGATGCACCATTTCTGGAATCACACGTGTACATGTGTACTATTCCACCCAGCACACAGAGAGGTCAAGGCCCAGGGCTGGGTTTCATTTGCTCAACAAAAAAAAAAAAAAAAAAAAAAGTAAATAAATGGACCCAATCATATACCCCAGAAAACAACCAAACAGCACATTCAGTGTTTTACCCATAACAGTAATAGTAGTACTATGGAGTGACTCAGCAAATCATCTTATTCCTGAGAAATGGGAAACCAACCAAAAGTTGGAAGTTGGACTCATTTTCCAAACAAATGCTGGATTCCTGCTTCTTTTTTAGTAGGTTTCAGGGGCTCTCTCTTTCTTTCCTCAGAGCTGGCTTGTTTCCAGAGCCAGCCCATTCTACCTATTGAATCTCTCTCTTTCCAACCCCCATTCAGAACCTGGTCCAGTGTGTAAACTGCGCCTGCTCTGGCCTAGGCTATGAACAGGCAGCCCACTGAGAGACTGTCATGCTTCCAGTTTTCCCAATTCCAGTCCATCCTCCTCAGGGACAGCAAAGACTCAGCCTATGACTTTTTGCCCCTAATCTTTGATAGCCATTCCTCTTAAAAAAAAAAGGGGGGGGGGGAGGGGGGAGCAGGTAACCAGCAGTTGGCTTAATGGCTATGTCACTGGACTCTCATGCAGTCAATCACGGTTTGAGTCCCGGACCCAGTGGCTTATGTTGGGCGTGCATGCATGGATGCCCAAGATCCTGAGAGGAGAATGGAGGAGAAGAGATTGCAGCATGACCATCACCCCTAAGGGGTGATTTCTCACTTTCTATCTCTCTGTCTCTCTCTGTCTTTCTGGTGAGTGAGTGCACACACCCTAAAGCAAAAACCTCTCAAAAAAGAAGTCTTTGATGGCCATTTATCCATTAATGAATAATCAGGACTTTCAAGTTCAATCCCAACCACTTCTCCAGTCCTCTCTAGAGCAGCACCCACTTTGCCCACACCAAACCAAGCAGCAGTTGGTCTCTGCAAATAGACTTCATTCTGCAGGGCCTCTGTGCCTTCACTGGTGCACCCTTTCCCTGAGCCGGCACTTCCTTTTCCTCTGTACATACTGGTCCTCCTGAGATGCTGTGAATTCCCGATGTGGGAGCCATAACGATTTCAGTGTCCTGAGTGCCAAACCCAGTGCCTGGCACAGAGCAAGCAGGCACAAACTATGAATTGATTGCTTCACCTTGCCTTTTTTTGGAAAACAAAAAATATAAATTTTTGGATAGATCTTCTACTTCTTTGGTTTCTATCGTGGTACCAAACACAAGGCTGAATTCAATCGATGTTTCCACTTGCAAAAGCCAATTTGCAAATCCATAGACTTAAGAGTTAGGGACAAAACAAAGCACAAGAATAGTGCACTTTCTTGACAAGCTACCACAGCAAGAAGAACAGGTGATCAGTCACCAGAACCTGTACTCTGACCACCCAGGAAGAGAAGGATTGCCAGTGTGGTCTCTCCTGCCTTCCTGTTACCCTGTTTCACCTTGAGGGTTTGGTCATCTGTTCCTTGAAAGGCCCTGGGTTGGGTGAGAAGAGACAAGTGAGACTCTTATTTCTCATGTGAACTTAGATTTATACAAAGAATGTAAACAGTTCTTGGTATGTATCACCTTGGAGTTAAGGCATAGACTGGAGGCAGAATTAGAACATCAGTCAAGGGCCACAGGCTAGGAAATTCATGCCCATCTCCCTATCGTACCGTGGATCTGAGTCAGGGACATGGTGACTTTAGTGAGATTCATGTAGAGCTTTCTGGTTAAACAGCTTAGAGACAGCAGCAAGTCCCCGAGGCTCAACCACCCAGCTCGTGGACTGATCATCCCTGCACACACTAAGCTCTGTCCAGCCCTCAGTGAGAGAGGGTTCAAGGTGCTCTGAAAAGAAAAGTATTAAGCAGGAGAAAGGAGAAAATAGGTTCTATTTAGAGCTGAAATCCTAGGAGCCAGTTGAAGAGTACCCCAAAGATCCCAAGGACAGAGCCAAGACAGGAAGCCTGAGCAATGTGTTTAAAGTCCTGCCTGAAGCTTCTCAGAAGTGGACTGTATTTTCTGTGTTTTCACCACGGGCAGCTGTGTGGCAGCTCACAGATGAAGGGGCAGTCAGTACCCTAATACAGCCAAGGCTGTCATCAATGTATTCATTAACAGAGGGGTCTTCAAGAAGTTTATGAAAAATGTGTATTACGAAAAAACGGTGCATGGATGTCAGAAATCTTTACCCCAAAATAAACTTGTATTTTAGTTCCATTATTCCACACACTTCTTGAAGTCCACTCAGATGGCAATAACTTATTGATGGGGAGAATCATGTGGTATGACAAGTCACTGGTGCAAAGAACTTCAAATAACAAGTAAATCAAAATAAAACCCATGCTACCATGACCCAAAGAGGCTAGCAGAACTATGAGGTAACCTGACCAAAACGCTGTATTGTTCGCAAATCTTTATCAGTTCACCAGGGTCATATTGGTTCTTCCACTTTTCAACTCGATTTTTCTCACTAGCCAAACTGTTTATTGTAATTCCTATTGCCATTTCCGATACTAAGTCTGTGTGTGAATTCTGTACTGCGACCTTTGGAAGTTACCCTCTCTGTGAGTTACATCACCGGGGAATCATCTAACAGGTGTCTTGGCAAACGAAACAGAGAACTACAACTAAGTTATAGCCTGCGTTCCTACTTATTCGTGATAGTCAAGATGAATCATCCAGTTAGATGTGGATTCTTCAGTGCTCAAAATATTAATATTGAATTGGTATCATTTTTTCTTGTAGAGATTTTTGCTATAGGGCACATGCACTCACCAGAAAGAGAGAGACAGAGAGACAGAAAGTGAGAACTCACTCCCCAGGGGGACAGCCACACTGTAATCCCTTCTCTTCCATTCTCCTCTCGGGATCTTGGGCACACACATAGACACCCAGTGTGAGTTTAAGCCACCAGGACTCAAACTGTGGTCGACTACATGGGGGTCCAGCGACATAGCCATTACGCCAACTGCTGGTCCCAAATTGGTGTCATTTTAACTTAGGTGAGATGGAAGTATGTAAATATATCTAAGGATATGCGGGTGTACGTTTGTAGAAAGTATCTATACTGGAAACACAATAAATGCCAATCTTGAATATACTTCGTAAGCATGTAGAAGCTTTGCAGATAATAACAGTACTACCGGAAGACCACAAAGGTTTACATTCCACAGTTCTTAACATACATTTCTGTATGTTCACCTTCACTTATGAGCTTTGTGATAGTTTTTTCAAGAGCTGATATTAGCTCATTGGACAGATGAGAAAGTTATAATATAGAAAAGCTAGAAGGCTGGACTTTAAAACAAATTTCTGATGGATAAAAGGTACTCTGATCTAATTCTCTAAATTCTTTACAAGGACTATGATTACAACATGGTTTTTACATTACTTTATACATAATTACAATATATTTTTGTTTTGCATATATTACTCATATACATACATGCATACATACACACTCAAAATCCTTTCCAGTTGTTTATTGGAAAGTGTCCATGAGACTGATATGGAAGACAGTGCTGTGGAGAAACATGGGGTCTAGGGACCAGCAAATGGTGTAATGGCTACATCGCTGGACTTCCATGTAGTTGACTGCAGTTCGAGTCCTGGACCCGGTGGCTTAAACTCACGCTGGGCTCCTGCGCGGAAAGTATTGCAGCGTGGCCATCCCACCTGGGGAGTGCTTTCTCGCTTTCTGTCTCTCTCTGTCTTTCTGGCAAGCATATGTGCCCTATAGCAAAAACCTCTCCAGAAAAAAAAGAAACATGGGGTCCACCCTGGGGAGGATGACTGGGAGAAGAAATGATCGGTCCAGCAGAAGGCATTATGTTCTCTAATCAGTAAAAGGCTGAGCCTTTGGCGATGAGAACATGTTTTCCCAAAACAGAAAACTTGTATGCAAAGCACTTTTGGACATGTGACACATTTCTGAGTCCGGCTAAACTTGGATGAAAAGTTTCAAACTTCTCTGTACCATTCATCCAGGAACAGCCCTTGATTTTTGCACAAATGCAACAATATTAAAGACTGTTGATTTCTGGTCAGAGAACACAAGTGAAAGCTTCAGAACAAACCCCAGTGGTGGGAGCTCCACTGAATACCTCACTGTGGGCTTTACATATTTGTGACAGAAGAAGAGACCCCACTGAAGGCAGAGGCAGCAAGAGGGGCCCATTGGGAATCTGCTGGGGGCTTTCTGACCTTCCTGCTGCGGTGGCTGTGGGGTTTGGAGGAAATCAAATCTCTACATGGAAGTAGATCATCCTTTCTCAGAGGTAAGCCGCTCAGCCCTCGTGGTGACAGGCAGCCCCTTGGTGGCCTGAAAACTTCCATCCACCCCATTTTAATGAGTAAAAGATCAGTCATCTGCCTGCACTATTTCAGAGACTGGAGATGGAGTTTAGAAGTTCACTTGGATCTTGGGATCAGCAGTTGGCATAATGGCTGTGTCACTGGACTCTCATGTAGTCGACCACAGTTCGAGTCTCGGACCTGGTGGCTTAAACTCATGCCAGGCACATGTGCGTGCCCAAAATCCCAAGAGGAGAATGGAGGAAAAGGGATGGTGGCATGGCCATCCCCCTGGGGGGTGATTTCTCACTTTCTGTCTCTCGGTCTGTCTGGCAAGCGCATGTGCCCAATAGCAAAAACCTCTCAAAAAATAAATAAATAAATAAGTTCACTCGGGTCTGCAGGTGGCAGTGTAGACGCTAAGTGTTCACCAATTTCTCAGAAACAGAAGAAGCTTGAAGATAGAGTTGGGTTCAACAGCCTTTGACAGTGGTCGAATTTCAGAGAATAAACACACTTACTCCTGTCAGTTCCTCCTTAGAGAAGAGTATCAAAGCAATGGCTTCTTCTAAATTTAACCCTGTTCAGAAGTACCACATTACAGGGATGGCCTTTTGCCTGGCATTTTTGCTTTTCTTTTTCTTTTTTTTAAAGAGAGATTTTTGCTACAGGGCAAGTGTGCTCTCCGGAGAGACAGAGAGAGACAGAGAGACAGAAACCACCCCACGGGGGGAGGAGGAAGCCATATGACAATTCTTTCTCCTCCATTCTCCTCTCGGGATTTTGGGCATGCACACACACACATCCGGTATGATGTTTAAAGCCGCTGGGTTCAGGACTTGAACCGCAGTAGACTACATGGGAGTCCAGCAATGTAACCATTACACCATCAGCTGGTCCCAGCATTTCTGCTTTCCAGGAGCCCATCTCCTCGACAGCGGACAAAGTGAAGTCTGGCAAGGAGCTTGAGTTCAAATCACAGCATCTGCCCTCCTTGATGCTGGTAAGATACTCAACGCCCTCAACCTCGGTCTCCTTTCTGTCTGACCTGAGCAAGCGTTTGATCTTTATGGCTTCCACACCTTGAACATGAAGAAATAAAGCTAATGCCTACATTGTAGGGTCAAACGAGATCATGTAACACATTTGTAAACAATAAAGAAAGAACTGTACATCGTCAGCTGTTTTCATTGTCATGGCTTACTGCTTTCGTTGCTGTCCTAAGCTGTGGCAGGGGAGGCTTTGCTTCAGTCTTCATCAGAAGCACTAATTCAGGGCTGGCCCCATAGTCTAGTGGTCAAGGTAATGGGATCCCACATGACTGACCGCAGTTCAAATCCCAGCCCCAGTGGCCTGAAAAACATAACCATATGTATCTAATATCCTGACGGGATGGAAAAATGGGTAAGAAGGGATTGTAGTGTGACCACACCACACTGGAGGTATTCTCTCTCTCTCTCTCTTTCTCTCTCTCTCTGGCACGTGCACCATCTAACAATTAAAAACAAAACAAACAAAAAGAAGCACTGTTGTAACAAGAGCTTCATAGGGCCAGCAAATATGGGCTAAAGTTCAAGTCCCGGACCCAGTGGCTTCAAACTCATGCCAGCTGTGAGGGCGTGCATGCAGAAAATCTCGAGAGGAGGATGGAGGAAAAAAGATTATAGCATAGCCATCCCCCCAGGGGGTGATTTCTCACTTTCTCTCTCTCTTTCTTTCCAGCAAGCACACATGCCCTATAGCAAAAATCTCTTAAAAAACAAACAAACAAACAAAAACAAGAGCTTCATGTGCCACTGTTTTGGCCTAGCCTGCCTTGGGTGGTGTGATTAAAGCTAAGAGCTTGTCTTTCCTTGGGGTAGTGGCCCTTGAGTGGGAAGTCTAGGGAACTGGAAGACCTTCGAAGTTCAAAAGAACAGGGCCAGTCGGTTAAGGCACTGGACTCTACATGCCAACTGCAGTTTGAGTCCTGGATTTGGTGGCTCAAAAATTATGCCAGGCATATATGCATGCGTGCCCCAAATCCCAGGAGGACAGTGGAGGAGAAGGGATTAGATATAATTATAATTTTCCTTCCTAGAGGGTGATTTCTCACTTTCCCTTTCACTGTCTCTCACTGTCTCTGTCTGGCAACTGCACATGCCCTATGGCAAAAACCTAAAAGAAGAAAAAGTTCAAAAGAACAAGTTGGTCACTGTTGTACATCACGTGGATGAAGTTCAGCCAACGTGGGGTTGAGACCTACTGTGGGTCAGGCCTCCTGACAGCAACAGCTCCCGATTCCGAGGACAGGGCTGGGCAGGGGCTTGGTCCAGAACAGCACTTAGGGGCAATGTCATTTGTGATTTGGTGGAGGTGACTGGGGGCTCCAGAGCTCAGCCAAGAGGAACATGGATCTCCAATGGCCCTCCCATCTCTTCCTCCCTCAAAACCCCACAGTGCGCTGCCCTCCAGCCACACGGACTTCTCTCCCTGATCTCCAAATGCCTCATGCTCCATCCTTGCTCACCATGGAATTCTCCCTGTCCCTATGTCATCTAATACCCACCATCTCAGCCTTCAGCCCTCACCTGAGCGCCACTGTCTCAGGAAGGCCTCCCTGATGACCCCGGCCCACCATACTGGCTGGGAGATGCATCATAGCAAACTTCTTTCTCAGTTCAGCCGTAACTGAACAAATGAAATAATTGCAGCTATCTTCCCCCCGGGTAGACCCTCAGCTCCATGGTGGCAGGGAGTAGGTTGGAAAAATTCATTAATTTTTTATTTGGCTTACCACCCATCGTGATGCTTGGCACGTCACTCATCCCCATCAGGGATTTCTCAAGCCGAGGAAGGGATGAATGAAAAAGGAAGTCCGAAGAAGGGAAAGGGGAGAGCGTAATGCTGTTGTAGACAGAGGGGCATGTCTGAGCCCAGGGGACACAGGGACAGAAGGCTGCAGGGTCTGGGAGCAGGGGAAGATGAGGGAGAGGAAACTCAGCAGAGGAGGTGGGCAGGGACCAGGCTCACAGGCCCCGGTCCATGGGAGCCTGGGTCTCATTCCACGGGAGAAGAGGAAGTTTCTTTCTGCCACTTCACCAATGCAGCTGCCCAGAATACCCCTGATCTCTGCCTTCCTGTATCCGGGGCCCAGACTCTGATAGTGTGGCCAGATGGGGACCTCCTCCCCCCCCCCGGGCCTGCCCACCTCCACTCACTCCCCTCTCTCTACCTCTCACTTTGAGGCCATCAACATTTCCCATCACTGCCATGTGAAAAGTAAGTACATCATACGTTAATTTGTATTGTCACCGCGCTGTAGAGCCGTGGTAAAGAGCACATTCATTTTTAATCCACTATGAATAATATATAAATATGTATACAGTGTGGAGGGTCAAGAGGAGTAAGGAGAAAGCTAGTCGTACATTGTTTATAACGAAAGTGGGGAAACGAGATATTTTTCTTACTTGCTACGATGGAAA
>NW_006205257.1:4451141-4462949 GCF_000334495.1 Tupaia belangeri chinensis
AGGGGGAGAGGAAAATGCCTGCCCTTGGGGGGACCATCCATTAATTACAGCCCAACACTGTGGGCAGCTGTTTTGTAGAAGAGAGAGGGCGGCATCTAGGAAGCTTCTGGAGTTTCCAAACGGATGGCCTCTCTCTGCGGGTGTGAGGAAGAGGGTAAGGGCGTGGGGACAGGGAGGAGATCGGCCTCTGGTGTTCAGACTCAGCGGGGCAAGATCATCCGACACTTACCCATCAGAGCATGCGCACAGGAGTCACCTCGGTGGGTCCTCCCAGTTATCAAAGAGGTATCTTCCCATTTTACAGATATGAATCCCAGCCCAGGCAGAGGAAATGGTTGTGCAAAATCAGAGGTTTATAGTTAACTCATTTCCAATTCATCATTCAACCTCCGGTGGTCTCTAAATGGATGCTCATCTCTCCAGCCCCTCCTGCCCCTGCCTGCAACCTATGTACTAGAAGATTCTCCATGGGGGGGGGGGTGTCTTTGATCAGGAGCCAAAGATGCTCCAGGAAGTAGTTCATGTACACCCTAAAAGGGTATGGGTATGCACCCTGTGTGTGTGTGTGTGTGTGTGTGTGTGTGTAATGTTGCACACATGCCACATGCCAGTCCCCTTATAGACATGGTAACACTCTGGCCTCCAGAAGCCCATCAAATCCTGCCATTGAGCACATGGGGCATCCTCTTTAGCGTATAGGATTGCTAAGTATTGCCTTTTAAAAAAAAAAAAAAGACTTATTTTATTTGACTTTATTGATTAATTGATTTTAATTTGACCAGAGAGAAGCAGAGTGAGAGAGAGAGGGAAAGTAAGAAAGCAAGCCAGCAGGTCCAGAACTCGAACTACAGTCAGCCATGTGAGAATCTAGTGGCCCCCAACCACCACACCCCACCTGCCAGCCCCACTGACAAGTATTTCTAAGTTACCCCTAAAGGATGTCCTGCACCCACAGTTTATAGTGCTGAGTCTAGAAGGGATCCAGGGATCAAGTGGAGGGGGGTGCCCCTCAGAGGCAGCTTCGTGCTGTAAGACTTGGGAAGAATAACCTCCAGGCCACACCCAGAGGGCTCCTTCAAAACACCACCGTCCTCCTTGCTCCCTGATCAGAGCCCACTAGACTCCTTGAAAGGAAAGACATTTGCAAAATGCAGGCCGGTGGGTAAGAAAATGGCTCCACCTACAGGACCAATTGGAAATGTTAGAAATTGCCCCCCCACACACACAACGCCCCACCAGAGATGGACCCTGCCCGCCTGGGAGGAGCCACTGAGCATGCAGGTAACAGCAGGTGCATAAGCTGGTTAAGTCTTCAGAATGGTGGTCTGGTCTGGACTTGAAGACCTCAAAGCCCCCCAGCTTTCACCTACTGCTCCCTCTCTTTACTGCTTTGATGCTGAATCTGCAAACTGGGGGGTCCCAGCTCAGGGGCAAGAGACTCAGCAGGGACAATGAGATTGGACAAAAATAGACCTAAACATGCAATGAGCCTACAGAAAGAGCCCTTTTCTCACTTGTGCATATTACATTATTTTTAATCTCCCTAATTCTAAATAGACAAGAATGATTCCAATCAGGTACATAATTTATGTTTTCAGTGTTTTAAAAAATATTCATCCATCTAATCAAAGATGCTAAAACACTTTGGAATATCTTTCATACAAATAACTTTAGGTTTTAAATTTCATGTGATTTGGGTCTTAATGTAAAAGACTACCCTCCAAAAGGTACTTTTTTTTTCTTTTTTGAAGAGATTTTTGCTATAGGGCACGTGCGCTCACCAGACAGACAAAGACAGAGACAGAAAGCGAGAAATCAGCCCCCAGGGGGGATGGCCACGCCGCAATCCTTTCTTCTCCATTCTCCTCTTGGGATCTTGGGCATGCACGCACACGTGCCTGGCTTGAGTTTTAACCCACCAGGTCCAGGACACGAACCGCGGGAGACTACATGGGAGCCCAGCAACGTAGCTATTATGCTAACTGCTGACCCCAAGGTACTTATTTTTAAAGTGAATTTTGTTCTGTGTGGAGTTGCGTGGGATAGAGACAGGAACCAGAGATCTTTGGAGAAATGGCAGATTCCAAGGCTGGAGCAGGAAATATACAAGTTGATTCCAGACTGTTGTGTGCCAGAAAATAAGGAATTGCTCAAAAAAAAAAAGAAAAAAAAAAGACAAAACCACACACGCATCCATGAGGGTATGTGGGGGGTTGTCAAAGTAGCACGGCACCTGCTGAAAGAGCCCCCAGTGTTCAGCGCTGGAACAATTTGAGCAAAAAAAAAAAAAAAAAAAAAAAGGAAATAGCACAGTATCAAATTATAACCCAATGTGTAAAATAAATACCCACAAGTCAAGCTGACATATAAATGACTGAATTGATAAATACATGAGGAAGGATAGCCCAATGCCCTGTGCCTTCCAAATAATTTATGGAAGCCACCTGCAGTGGGGCAGTGATAATGCATTGCTCGGTGATGCTGAGGCCACATGGGAAGGTCCCAGGTTCGAGTCCTGAGGTCTCCTGGGCACACCGGGCACACATTCATATACCTGTGATCTAGGCTGGTAGAGTCCTGGGGGGGGTGTGTGTCACAGTGTGAGGACCCTGTTGTGAGACCACTCTCTCTCTCTCTGAAGCAATAAACCTTTTTTTTTTTTTTTGGGGGGTTTTTTTTTTTTTTTTTTTTTTTTTTGCTATAGGGCACATGCGCTCGCCAGACAGAGAGAGACAGAGAGACAGGAGACATGGTAACACTCTGGCCTCCAGAAGCCCATCAAATCCTGCCATTGAGCACATGGGGCATCCTCTTTAGCGTATAGGATTGCTAAGTATTGCCTTTTAAAAAAAAAAAAAAGACTTATTTTATTTGACTTTATTGATTAATTGATTTTAATTTGACCAGAGAGAAGCAGAGTGAGAGAGAGAGGGAAAGTAAGAAAGCAAGCCAGCAGGTCCAGAACTCGAACTACAGTCAGCCATGTGAGAATCTAGTGGCCCCCAACCACCACACCCCACCTGCCAGCCCCACTGACAAGTATTTCTAAGTTACCCCTAAAGGATGTCCTGCACCCACAGTTTATAGTGCTGAGTCTAGAAGGGATCCAGGGATCAAGTGGAGGGGGGTGCCCCTCAGAGGCAGCTTCGTGCTGTAAGACTTGGGAAGAATAACCTCCAGGCCACACCCAGAGGGCTCCTTCAAAACACCACCGTCCTCCTTGCTCCCTGATCAGAGCCCACTAGACTCCTTGAAAGGAAAGACATTTGCAAAATGCAGGCCGGTGGGTAAGAAAATGGCTCCACCTACAGGACCAATTGGAAATGTTAGAAATTGCCCCCCCACACACACAACGCCCCACCAGAGATGGACCCTGCCCGCCTGGGAGGAGCCACTGAGCATGCAGGTAACAGCAGGTGCATAAGCTGGTTAAGTCTTCAGAATGGTGGTCTGGTCTGGACTTGAAGACCTCAAAGCCCCCCAGCTTTCACCTACTGCTCCCTCTCTTTACTGCTTTGATGCTGAATCTGCAAACTGGGGGGTCCCAGCTCAGGGGCAAGAGACTCAGCAGGGACAATGAGATTGGACAAAAATAGACCTAAACATGCAATGAGCCTACAGAAAGAGCCCTTTTCTCACTTGTGCATATTACATTATTTTTAATCTCCCTAATTCTAAATAGACAAGAATGATTCCAATCAGGTACATAATTTATGTTTTCAGTGTTTTAAAAAATATTCATCCATCTAATCAAAGATGCTAAAACACTTTGGAATATCTTTCATACAAATAACTTTAGGTTTTAAATTTCATGTGATTTGGGTCTTAATGTAAAAGACTACCCTCCAAAAGGTACTTTTTTTTTCTTTTTTGAAGAGATTTTTGCTATAGGGCACGTGCGCTCACCAGACAGACAAAGACAGAGACAGAAAGCGAGAAATCAGCCCCCAGGGGGGATGGCCACGCCGCAATCCTTTCTTCTCCATTCTCCTCTTGGGATCTTGGGCATGCACGCACACGTGCCTGGCTTGAGTTTTAACCCACCAGGTCCAGGACACGAACCGCGGGAGACTACATGGGAGCCCAGCAACGTAGCCATTATGCTAACTGCTGACCCCAAGGTACTTATTTTTAAAGTGAATTTTGTTCTGTGTGGAGTTGCGTGGGATAGAGACAGGAACCAGAGATCTTTGGAGAAATGGCAGATTCCAAGGCTGGAGCAGGAAATATACAAGTTGATTCCAGACTGTTGTGTGCCAGAAAATAAGGAATTGCTCAAAAAAAAAAAGAAAAAAAAAAGACAAAACCACACACGCATCCATGAGGGTATGTGGGGGGTTGTCAAAGTAGCACGGCACCTGCTGAAAGAGCCCCCAGTGTTCAGCGCTGGAACAATTTGAGCAAAAAAAAAAAAAAAAAAAAAAAGGAAATAGCACAGTATCAAATTATAACCCAATGTGTAAAATAAATACCCACAAGTCAAGCTGACATATAAATGACTGAATTGATAAATACATGAGGAAGGATAGCCCAATGCCCTGTGCCTTCCAAATAATTTATGGAAGCCACCTGCAGTGGGGCAGTGATAATGCATTGCTCGGTGATGCTGAGGCCACATGGGAAGGTCCCAGGTTCGAGTCCTGAGGTCTCCTGGGCACACCGGGCACACATTCATATACCTGTGATCTAGGCTGGTAGAGTCCTGGGGGGGGTGTGTGTCACAGTGTGAGGACCCTGTTGTGAGACCACTCTCTCTCTCTCTGAAGCAATAAACCTTTTTTTTTTTTTTTGGAGAGGTTTTCGCTATAGGGCACGTGCGCTCGCCAGACAGAGAGAGACAGAGAGACAGAAAGCGAGAAATCACCCCCCCCAGGGGGGATGGCCATGCCGCAATCCCTTCTCCTCCGTTCTCTTCTCAGGATCTTGGGCACGCACGCACACGCGCCCGGCGTGAGTTTTAAGCCACCGGGTCCGGGATGCGAACCGCGGTCGACTACGTGGGAGTCCAGCGACATAGCCATCACTCTAACTGCTGGTCCCCTGAAGCAATAAACCTTCTTAAGAGAATGATGTATGTAGACATCCCACCCTCAAGGAGGTGGAACATAACTCCCCACTCCTTAACTGTGGCTACACGTGGTGACTTGATTCCAAAGATAGAGCATGGACAGGGTGGGAGGATGTGGAGGAGAGACCTGGTAACACTACACAGCCGAGAAAGCAAGGCCATGTGGACTATCTGATCCGATGAGAATGCCAATTTACCTCTGGGGTCACCCTTCCCCAAACCTCAGTCTAGCAGGAGAAACTGCCATTGAAGGACATCCTGCACTACGCTGCGAAACCATCTGGGTCATTGGAAATAAGGAAAGTTTAAGGAACTGTCATTCTGAGAGGATCTAAGGAGACGTGACAACTCATAATCTAGTATCCTGGGACTAGCCTCATAGCACAGTAGTCAGGTGCCATGCAGAAAAAGTCAGCTCCCACATGTCTGACCAGGGTTCGAGTCCCAAGCCCTGGCAGTCTGCAAAATACATGGGGGTGTGTACATACATGCCCCCATCCTGACAGGATAGAGAATTGGATGAAAAAGGATTGTGGCATGGTCTGTTCCTCTAGCATTAAAAAAAAAAAAATGTTTAAAAAAAATGGTGTCCTGGATGGGATCCTAGAATGGAAAAAGGACACTGAGTAAAAACTAATAAGAGTAAATACAAATAAAATATGAACTTGGGGACCAGCAGTTGGTGTAATGGCTTGTGTCGCTGGACTCCCATGTAGTAGACCACGGTTCAAGTCCCAGACTCAGTGACTTAAACTCACGGCAGACACGTGTGCGTGCGTGCCCAAAATCCCAAGAGGAGAATGGAGGAGAAGGGATTGCAGCGTGGGATTGGAAAATAACCAGAGCCCTGCTAGGGCATGACACTTTTATTATTCAAGCCCAGTGGTAAGAGTCTGGGCTCTTTGGACCAGCAGGTGGCAGTGGTTGAGGCACTGGGCTTCCACAAGGATGATCACAGTGCGAGTCCTGGACTGGTGACTTATAGCAAATTAAAAATAATAATAAATAGGAACCAGCAGAAGACATAATGGTTACATTGCTAGACTCCCACATTGTCAACCATGGTTCGAGTTCTGGACCCACTGGCTTAAAACACACTGGGTGCATGTGATGCATGCCCAAAATCTCAAGAGGAGAATGGAGGAGAAGGGATTGCAGTGTGGTCATCCTATCTGAGGGTGATTTCTCGCTTTCTGTCTTTCTGATGAGTACATGCACCCTATAGCAGAAATCTCTATATAAAACTAATGAAAATAATAATAAGTAAAATTAAATAAATAAATCATTGTTTTTCTAAAGTCTGGCCTCTTCAGGCCAGCAAGTGGCAGGATCGTTGAGGTGCTGGGTCTCACATGGCCAACTCCATGGTTCAAGCCCTGAACACAATGGCCTGTACACCACGCTGAGGCAAGCGTGTGCATGCCCAGAATCCCAAGAGGAGAATGGAGAAGCAGGGATTGCAGCATAGCCATCCCCCCTGGGGAATGATTTCTCACGTTCCCATTTTTCCCTGTCTCTCTCTTTCACAAGAGCACATGACCTAGGGCAAAAACCTTAAAAAAAAAAAAAAAAAGAAAGACTCTGGGCTCTCATGAGCACGGAAACCTTCTCTGTCTCTTCAGAATTGTGCATGCCCTTGGGCTAGCTATCTAGCCTTTCTAAGTCTCCATTTTCTCGTCTGGTAAGTGGAGTTGTGGTGAAGATGCCGCTGAACACAATGTATGAAATGTATAAAGAGTGAAATACGTGTTTTGCTAGATATAGTAATAAATATTAACATACTCCCTCTATCAAGCCCTGGTGGTTGAAGCAGCCAGGTCCCACATGACTGGCCACACGTTCAGGTCCCAGCCCGATGACTTGGGAGACATTGGGTATATGTGTGTGCCCCGGGTCCTGATGAGGTGGAGAGGTGAAAGGGCATTACGATGTGGCCGCACGGTTCAGGGGTACTTTCTAGCTCTTCCTCTCTCTGTGTTTCTCTGTCTCTGGCTGGTACATGCATCCATCGGCAAATTTAAAAAAGAAAGAAAGAAACAGGGCCAGGAAGTGGTATAGTGGTTAAGGTGCTAGACTCCCACATGGCCAAATACAGTTCGAGTTCCAGATCTGATGGCTTGAAAATCACACCAGGCGCATGTGCATGCATGCCCAAAAATCCCAAGAGGGATTGCGGTGTGGCCATCCCCCACTGGGGATTTCTCACTTTCCCTCTCACTGTCTCTCTATCTCTCTGTCTCTCTTTGGCTATGGCCAAAAAATGAAAGACAATCCAACAAAAACTCTCTCTATAAATGTCTATGGAGGATAGCTTACGTTTGACATGAGGTATTTGGATTCACGCTATTTGGGTCTCCTCTTGCCAGATGAGGACACCGAGGTGCTCAGAGGTGCCTGTGTCCACAGCCATCAAGTCAGAGAAAAGCAGAGACCAACTCTGCGCCTGGCCTTCGGACCTGCAGCCAGAGCTCGGCCCCGTGTCATGCTGTTTCCCTGCAGCTCCAGGGCTAAGCTCCATTAGCACAAAACCATAGACGAGGCTGGATTCCTGGCATTGTCTGCAAAGAAGAGCCTCAGAACCTTCTGGAAGTTGTCGGTTATGGGGGATCTGCCCCCTCCTTCCTTGGGCCTGACCTCAGGGGGCTTCCCTCTCTCAGCAACTTCATTCCCATGCTCTGGCCCCTGCATGTGGATTTGTCTTAAATCCTATTTATCTGTGTGCCCTAAGTATCCACACAACAGTGGAGTCACCAGCCTGCCTCGGTGGTCAGGTGACTATTGATCCAGGATCTTAACTCATTCCCCAGATTTTATGAAAGCATTTATGTTTATCATTAAATAACCTCTAAAGGGTCGATGCATTTACTTTCCCTTTTGGAAGATTTTTAGATGTGTAATATAATAATACTCGAATGATACCCACAGTGTATCTCTGGGTGAGGGCTTTTAATCCTGAAGGGAACTCTGGGGAAAATAAAGGACAAAAGATGCTGGCCTCAGTGCGAGCAGGGAGCCGGGAGAGAGGGGCTGGCCACCCACCTTGTTCTCCAGAAATTTTCTTTTCTCCAGACAGTTCCCGGGGTGGAGGGCAGGGTGCTTGGAACACCATGCAAAGAGAGACGTGGTGGTTAAGGTGCCGGACTCCCACATGGCTGAGGGGGATTTGAGTCCCAGACAGCTTGAAGATCACACTAGGTACGGATGCCTGCGTGCCCCAAATACCAGGAGAATGGAGGAGAGGGGATTGCAGCGTGGCTGTCCCCCCTGGGGGATGATTTCTCGCTTTCTCTCTCTGTCTCTCTCTGACTCTCTCCAGTAAGCATACGTGCCCTATGGCAGAAATCTTTTAAAAAAGGAAATACATACATGGAATGAAGCTGGTCAGTCTTCAGGTTAATAGCTTTGGGGAAAAACGAATGAATCAGAGTCGGGTGTCACTATTGAAACAAAGCTAGAGTTTTGTTTTCTTTTAAATAAATTATTTTCTTAGAAGATTAACTTTATTTTCAAATGAATCTATTTATTTCTTCTGTGAGTGAGAGAAACAGAGACAGAGAAGCATCCCCATCAGGGTCTTGATGTTGCAATCCACCCCCAGGGCCCACCAATCCCAGATCGTGGGCACATGTATGCCCTGTGTGCTTCGAGAGGTCTCGGATGCCAACCCAGAACCTTCCAATGTGGGTCAATCCACCTCCCGGGGTGTCACATTTTACCACTGCACCACCATCTGACCCCAGTAAATTAATGTTTTAATATGAAGTACAATGATTTAGGTGGTACTCAGAGGTCAAAAATGAGAGGGAGTCTAAAAGGAGCAGATGCAATACCTACTCTATATACGTTTAATATGCATGTCCTGCCTCTTTAGAAATATCGGACTAAGTGCAGTTATTTGGAGTCCCTGTGGCAACCAGATGAGCTATATGGATGGAAGGAATTTAGCAGTAACAGTCAGCCCTGTCCATGTCAAACCACATCTGAACACCATCAAGTCCACTGTGTCAATGGCCCACCCAGAACAACAGGGAAGATGCCGGAGTAGGAGAGGGCCATGCTGTGCACAGAGTCAGTCCCAAATCCTGTCTGTGCTCATCTCCACCCCTCTTCTCTAGCTGTCCATGGCTCCCTATTCCTTGCCCCCACATCTTGCCTCCAATTTCTCAGCCACCCCTGCTGGAACTTGCCCATCTCCAGCCTCCACGTCTCCTTCCGGTATGACTCACCCAAGCCCCAACTCCTCCTTGAAGCCTTTCTCAGGATCCAGCTGCAGAGCTCCACTTATCGGAGGCACCACACACAATTAGGCACTTAATTACGTCCTGTCAGACACTGCTCACTAATGGCTCCGTGTGATGCAGGCGTAGTGGGTCTCTCCCTTCCCTCCATGAGGCTGGAAGCTCCAGCCCTCCCATGGCTCTGTACACAGTGGAGCTGAGTAACCCAGAGCATGGAAGTTATTCCTTTTGAGAAGCCACTTACAAAGGACTTGGCTGCTCCCTAGGGTGGAGGTGGGGAAAGTGGGTCCTGCAGAGGCAGCCCTGACTTTGGACAGGCTTGTCTCCCTCCATTTCCAGATGGGTGAGGAGCACTCATGTCCTGACCTGGCTCCACCCTGCCCACCGCCCTGGTATGGGCCACACCTTCTCACAGGTGACCCTGCAGAACCCCTGCATGCTGCTCCTAGGCTGTGCTCCATGCCTACCCTGCTAGTTTCTACTGGGAAAATGTAACTCTGGCCGGCTGCCTACCCCTCCATTGCCCCTGAGCTAGGGCGTGGTCATCTTCAGGTGTAGTTCAGGGTATTAAGAGGCTTTGCATTTCCCTGTGTCCTGCAGGAAAAAGCTCAATCTCCCGGTCACAGCTCCAAGAACCACTCCCTCTACCCCACTCTCCCCTCAAGCTCTCCGCTTCCCGAGTGGAGTTGGAATGGCACCGCCCACCCAGAACATGAGTCCCCAAAATCCACAGGACACCCTACTCAGTGACCAGAGGGCATTCCATCCATCTCTACCCCAGACATGAACACTGCCACTCTCCCTGGAGGTCACAAACTGGAGGCTCACAGAAATGCATTTATTCACTGTCCCAAAACTATTTTTTTGTATTGTAATGCACTGCCAATGATCAAAACCAAAAAGATTTCCCATTAAAATATGGATTTCAGGGACCAGTGGGTGGTGTGGTGGGTAAGGAGTTCGACTCCCACATGTTAAGCAACAGTTCGAGTCCCAGATCCAGCAGGTTTCAAGACAGCCACGTGTATATGCCCAAAATCCCAAGAAAATGGAGGAGATGGGATTTCAGCATGGCCATCCCCCCAGGGGGGCAGGTTCTCATTTCCCCTCTCTCTGCCTGGAGCAAGTGCACACATCATATGGCAAAAACCTAAACAAACAAACAAATATGGATCTCCAGTTTGGAAACTCAGAAGGTCTGGGGAAATCATCCTGGCGGTGGCCTCTGTGGAACTGGGGCTCCGTTGCTCTGTAGCCCGACACCCACTGCCAAACACCTGCTTGCCCTTTGGCCCACTGCACCTCTGCTCACCAGCAGCCATGCCCTGGTGTCCTGGAGTGTTCGGTCTCTGCTTTGCACTGTGCTTGTCCAAGGGCCAAGGTTTCACCTTCTCTGGGGGGTGAGGCAGGGAGGCTGGGTGAGGTTTGTTGTGTGTTTTTCCTTCAGCGGATGAGTTACACTCCTGTACACACCCAGTGAAATTAACAAGTGGGTGGTCCCTGCTGGTTCAGTCGTTTTCTGTTTTCCATTGTGTCGCTTAAAAATGCACACATCAGCCCTTCACCCTAGCTTCGGCTTCCCTGTACACTTTGAATACAGAAGGGGGGCCAATACTGTAGCTTGGCTTGTGCCACAGGGGTGCTGTGTGCAGCGCCACACGGGGAAAGACACAGGGGAGGGGGCGACCTATGGAACCACCCACACAAAACGCTCGAAGTTAATAAACACCCGCTTCGCTAAAAGCTGGTATCCAGGGTTATCTGTGGATAATTCACTACCTGCACACATCTTTCATAAAAATGTGAGTGCATGGCTTGGGGGGGTGGGGGGAGTGACTGAGCATCTCACCAAAACCAGTGCAGCAGGAGCAGTCACATTCCATCAAAATTCAGTGCCGCTGTATCGGATTAATGGGAGTTTATGTGTGCGCGAGAATCGCACATCTCTCTTTCCATAAAGGGACCAGACACCCGCAATCCATACCCACAGTATATATCCATATAGATGGGCACACTGGATATATTTAAAATAGCTACTTTTTATCATGCCCAATTCAACAAATTGGTTCCAGGAACAATAGACAATTACAAAGTAAAAAGGAAAGATGGAAGCATAAACTTTTCCACGCTCAGCCACCGCCAAGTGCCACTCATGGTGTCACACGCAGAAAAAAATAAATAAATTAATAAATAAAATAAAGCAAAGAACAGAGGAAGCTTTTTTTTTTTTTTTTTCTTTATGAAGTCACCAAGGAAATGCTACTCCTTTCTTCTCCTTTTTCTCCCCCTATAAAAGGCTCTCTCTAAAATCAAAGGTGTCAGACTTTGCTTTCTCTGGCTGGCATGATCCAGAGTATAGCTGAGGAATGACAGATGTCGGCACCCAGCTGCAATGAAGCATGCTAAAGTTTCCGTCTAATCCACTTATTTCTCTGTAGTCACGTAAACCAAAACAAATGGGCAGGGCTTTACATTAGGATAAAAAAAAAAAAAAAAAAAAAA
>NW_006205257.1:4463582-4470000 GCF_000334495.1 Tupaia belangeri chinensis
AAAAAAATGGGGAGGGCTTTTAATTAGGAAAAAAAAAAAAAAAAAAAAAAAAAAGCCCACAGCAGCAGGCCTTCGTTGTATAATGCAGTCTACACGCCATCTTGGGTATCATTTTCCCCTCCGCAAGGGAGAGGTACCTTGTGGTGAGAAACGGCCCTTCCAGTTGTGGCCCCCTAAAGGGTCAACTCCTGTATCCCTTTGTCCCATGCAACACAAGGCTTCCCAAGGGTGGCAGGGGATGGGGACAGCAGAAGCACAGGGAGGCCTGGGGACAAGCACCCACGTGCAGGCGTGCGTTGGCAATCCCCCCCCCACCACCAGGACGCACATTCACCCACACCCCGACATGCTCCCAGGTTGGGGAGCTAAACTAAGATGATCAGTTTAATCACTAGCACCATCGTTCTCAACTACTTGAATAAATCCTGAGGAATTATAAACGGAGCCCGTGTGTAATTAAAGTGAGGGTTGTTAGACTCTTCATTTAATAAAACACTTGAAAAGAAAAGCCCTTGTAGGTTTAGCCATGCCACCGGGAGCGGGAGGGTAAGTGAGCTCTGCAGGCGAGCGAGGAGGCAGCCCTGCCTCTTTTTCGCATGTAGTGCGGCCACCTTCTGAACCCTCTCCCCTTTAAATCTTGTAAGGAGCAAGCGAGGATCAGGAGCCTTGGGTTCTGTCACCGCCAGCAGTTCCAACAGCTGCGAAGCCCTCTTTCAGCGCAAGTCACAAGAAAAGATGTGACGGATTTCGCCCATGGCAGAATGGCGTTCCGTTTCTGGCCCTTCAGGCAAAAACAGTAAAGGCAAAGAGGAAAATTTGAGATTTCCCCCCTTAAACTTCCCACAACAACCTCAGCAAAACCACATGACTCTCCTTCTACAATCTCCCTGGTGTGTTCGCTGCTACTTTGGCAGGGGATCAGAATTACTGTTATATAAATTCCATCTGATGCCAGAGCGACCATCTGTGAGTAAAACTGCTTCACCTACGTCTGCCTGCAAAGCCACTCTCCCAGAGACAAGGGAGAAGGGGAAAAAAATTTGATTAATTTGCAGAATGCTTGTGATTTGCTCATATATTATTATAACTGCTCATCAGCACATGACAAATCCCCAGCCCTCGGTGCAGGCACCCGTTTGGTTTCAGCAGTTTCTTGCGTCGGCACCTGACAGACTGCAGAGCCTCTAATGACTTTCAGATGCTTACAAACAGTAATTCTATCTTCAGAATAAAAAAGAAAAATCCGTAGGAAGAAAAGAGGAGTGAGTTCGTCTATTTCATTTCCTTCCTGTATATCAACATGATTTAACTCTTAAGAGCGGCCACAGCTCCGAGAGGGGGGCTCCAGGCCTGGCCACGACCGCCCTGTACAGACAAAGACCCCCGGTCTCTGGAGGGAAGGTGGAGGCTTAGCCAGGCCGGGTGTGGAGCGGGCAGAGGCTGCACAAGGGGGGTGATGCCAGACAACACTCCGGGTGCCTGCTTCCACCGCGGGGTGGCTCTTTCCTTCCCTCTGCACTTCAGAATCTCTTCCATTTGTCCACTTTTAATACCCTAATAACCTCGTGCATTCTCTGCAAACACATCTGCCTCATAACTGCAGTAGAATTTCTGGCTTTCCTCCTCCTCCCCCCCCCTTTTTTTTTCCCTTTGCTTTTAAAACTCTGATTATGCCTTCTGAAGCCCTGCCTCTGTGCTTGATTGCCTGTTTTAGATTAGAGATTTTAGCAAGGAGACAAAGACTTCAGAATGCACATCAGTCCCACATATGAGGACCCACAGAAGGAAAAGCGATAAAATGCAATGCACCATCTGTCCACAAACAATAACCTGCGTGTTCGGAGGCTCACAAATTATTTAGCACACAACCTTCCCAAATTACAGAGCCTTGAAACAGAGCAGACTCGGGGAGTGAGACCCTCTTTGATGTCCCGTGGTATTTCCCACCGCCCTCACCCCCTCCCCCAAATTGATTGCTAACAGTTGAGGAATGTCTCGGTGACAAGTAGATTTTTATTATCCGAATCTTCCTATTACATTTGGCCTGGGATCCTACCAGGGTCAGACGCACCCCTGCCACAAACCTTTGGGGACACCTGGCCAGCAATGCCAAGGCTGTCTCCTTTTGCCTGTCTGTTGTGGGGGTGGTCTCCTGGGCAGACCCCACTCCTAACACCCAAAGACCCTGCTCACCTCTGCCTATTCAGTGAGCAGGTGGGCGGGCTTTTCGAAGATATTCAAGATTGTGTTCAGAAGATGACTAGTCTGCACAAATTGCTCATCCTCCCTGCCTCCAGCCCTCTACTCCTCTAGAAACATGTTCTTCTAACTTTCCTAGTTTAGACTCTTCGAAGCAGCCTCTCTGACCTCAGGCCATAAACTACTCATAATAGTTAGCCAATATCTTTAGAGAAGCTGCAAGATTCCTTCTAAAATGATTTACTAAAATGGAAGTGAAAAAAGGGCCAAGAATTGCCAAAAAGAAAAAAAAAAAAATCTCTTATGTGTAGAGGGGGCATTTTTTATCAAATACTTTCCACCTTTTGTTTTAAGAATGAAACAGCTAGGGGATGGCAGGTGGCATGGTAGTTAAAGGCGCTGGACTCTCACATGGCTGACGACGGTTCAAGTCCCAGACCTGGTGGCTTGCTTTCTCATTTTCTCTCTCTCTCTCTCTCTCTTGCTCTTACTTTGACCCTCTCTCTGTGTTCAATTAAAATAAGTAAATAAATAAAATTAAATTAAATAACTCTTTTAAAAAAAAATGAAACAGATGATTGAATGCCAGGGCTTTACGGTAGTATTTCACTGAAGATTCATTCTGCTCACTAGGGCAGGTCCCATTATTACAATCGTCCCATTTCACAGATGGAGGAAACTGAGGGGCAAAGACCGTAATGTTTTGCCCAGGTGAAGCAGGTGGTAGTCTGGCTCCAGACTCCTCCTCTCTGAAACACCAGAAAACCCCAGTATCTCACTCGAAGGGTGAGACTTGAAAACAGCAATTTAATGCCAAAGAATTCGATGGAAAACTGTACCTGATTATTAATAAACAACCAAATAAACATATACTTTGCAAATCAAAGCATTTCTTTCGTGAGTCTCAAAATAGACACATCGTCATACACAGAAAGAGACTGGACTTGAATGTGAACTAAATGAAGCTTCAGTACCAAATTCATCACAGGCTTAAATATCCGGACTCAAGTCCCTTTTACATCACTTTGCCCCTGGAATGCTCCTGCAGGCTCCGGCATCCCCGTCTCTCCCTTTTCTCGACAACATGACTTGTTTCTGTACTGTGTCCTTGTTTTATAGGGAGACCCTTTTTCTCTCCAACTGTGAGCTCTTCTCGGATGGTGGCCCAATCACACTGGTATTTGTTCCTAACCGACCTCGAACCAAGCTGGGCCCCCAGTAGGTGACTGGTAAATACATACCTATTGTTGGATTATCGGGGAGGTCTCAAGGATGTCCATTCCAGTGTTATTAATCTAAGCTAGTTTTCCAGACTTCCCTAACCTGAAGTCAGTGTTTACACACTCAGTTTGGCTGAAATTGGGGGGGGAGGGGAAGAGGGGAGCCTCACTTGCATTCAAACAACCAGATGTTTATTTTATTTTTTTTTAAATGGATGATGCCAAACGGCAAGCCACACTGAGATTTTCATTTTCTGGGATCGAGCGACAAAACCTAATTCTGCTCCTTGCAGCCCCAGATAACGAGCGTGGGCACCTACGTTTTTGCTCTCCTTTCACCATTGCTAGGATGGTGGCTTTCTCTTACACTTACACGTGCCTAAAGCTTTATAATTCGCGGAGAGCGTTTGCACACACATTATTCCACAAGTCACACAGGGACGCAGTCTCAGGAAGCCACTCACTGCTGAATGGTCCCAGTCCCTGCAGGTCACTCTCAATCTTCAAGTACCTCTGCCCACTCCCCAAGGCTTTCGGCATCTTCCTTTGAGAGGAATTCTCCTCTTTTTTATTTCCCATCTGACAACCACATTGTCACAGCCATGACCATAACAATTGGCAATCTCAACTAAATGACTGAGTTTTCCAAACTGCTTCCCCTCCCCAAACGATGTAGCAAGTTGGAAAAGGAAAGAGGAACCGAACAGCCCCCCCCCCCCAGCACCACCCAAGAAAACGTTTCCACTCACATGGGGTATGCTTGTCTATCACATCACCTCTCCCCTGGCACACAGACATGCTATTGGCATTTGGGCTCTGCGTGTCAAGGGTCAAACAGGAATCATCCTCTCATGGAACCTTCAAAACTACAGGGTGAGTTAAAGCCCCAAATCCCTCCCAACGAACACGCACCACTAGGGTCAAGGGACAAGGAGAGCATCTTGGCTTTGAAGGCAGACAGCTCTTAACGCGAGCACTTCTGAGCCACAGGACCTTGAGCACACTCCTCAATATGGCCCAAACCTCACTCTATACCTCTGTCAAAGGGACTAATTCTAGTGACTTTCTCAGAGGGGGTGACGAGGTCTTAGGAGGTAGCACACCTCTAGAGTTCCGCACAGAGCCTGGAGCAGAACACATCAATGTGGTTTTTGGCTAGCTCCATAAATGTCAGTTGCTTTTATTCGGCAGACACCAGGTCCCTGAGAACTCAGGGCTGCAGTCTCTCCAGTCAGTCCCCATGGGACAAAACACCTCCAGGACAGGTAGAGGCCAGGCTGGGCAGCCTGTCAGGCACGATCGTAGCCCCAAGGCAGGGCATCCCCTCAGAAGAGCCAGAGCTGCCACTGGCCTGAGAAACACCGACGCTTCCTCCCAGGTACATACTTAACTTAAATGAAATATGGAAGTCCATCAGTATAAAGTGGAGGTTTCAGAAGCTGTTTTAAGAAAATTAAAGCAACCAAGTGAGAGCGTTTTATGCATGCGGGATAACTGCCTTTTGATATAGCTTTTTACTACACATTTGGTATTATGGATCCATAACAGATAAATGTGTATCATGGAATATATAAAAGTGCCAACAATTGTCAATATGCATTCGGATGCTGTATTAAGAATATTCTATAAAAGACGCTCGAAATATGATGGATGTGCATAACGAAGTGAGGAAGGCTGCTGATGAAAATTTGGAGAAAGTGCCTCGGAAGCCCTAAGGAGGTTTATTAGACACAACAGCCCAAACTTAGCTGACATTTAAAAAAGTCCCTTGATGCTCAGAACAAAGAGTCCTCGAGCAGACGCATTTCTCAACGCAAGGACTGACAGCACACATGAAACCAAAATGAATCAATTCCAAAATGGAGGCTTGAGTGGTAAGAAGGAGATATTTGGGCATCTGAGTCATTAACCCGGAACGAACATGGACACTGATTCTGCAGAAACTTACTAGGTTCTCTGTGTAAGGCAGAGCAGGGAGACAGGAGGTGGACTGAGCCAATATGGCCTCAGCCCTCCAATCTTTAATCTACACATTTTCTGGGCATTTAAACCTCAGAATGAATTTTAAACTCAGGCATTGGTTGTGTTGCTGCCTTTACTTTCCCTGGCAACCGTAAACCCGTTGTTATATACTCTTTTAAAAGAAATAATAAAGCATTACCAGATTTCTAAACACATAATAAAATCAATCTTTTGCCTCTAGTACATTAAATGAAATAGCATGTCCCCAGAAAATACGTAATAGTCACTGTCTACCAGAATCATGCAAATAAAAGGAAAAAAAAAAAATCCAAAGGTCAGAATCAAATCCTTAGCAGAGCCTACCAAAAGAGATATAAATACTTTAATCTATTTGGTGCAGCCTGTGTCCTGAAAATGCCCCACATCAAAATGCATGCTAGAATTTCTCATCCGCCATGCCTGTTTTGGGGGGAGTTTGATTTGTTTATGAAGTCTTTCTATTTCCCCGAGATATAGACATTAGCCACAGTGACAGTAAATAGACCTTTTTAATTGAGCTGATAGGTTGAAAGTGAACGTGTCCTTGAATTTACACTGAAAGATAGACGGTGATTATTTATAATAAGGGATTTAGTCACCGCATTGTACAGCAAGGACTTCATCAACAGACCATATATACGTAAATAGTGCCAAATAAGATCAATTCTGCCTTAAAGGACAAACGTCTCCCCGTGTCAGCTGGGGGTGGAGGGGTTCTGAGGCCGTGTCCTGTACACAGAGACACGGGACCTCCGCCTAGCAAGAGCTCAGATTCATCAAAGTTTCAGATGTGACTGGCTTCTCGCAAACGGAATGTGGGAAAGTGGCAATCTGCAGTTTATTTCATTTTAATTACATTTTGTTTCACATCCTGTTTTGCAAGTCAGCAAGATGGGCACAGTTTGCCAAAAGGGGGCTGAAATCCAGAAGGGAGAGTGAGTTCCCGGTCCAGTGGTGTGGTGGGCCAGCTTTGCCTGGCCAGTGGGGGGGGGGAGGGG
>NW_006205257.1:4470547-4491287 GCF_000334495.1 Tupaia belangeri chinensis
GTGTGGGCGCGGTGTGCTGGGCGCGTGGGGGGGGGGGGGGGGGGCAAGGAAGCCTTTCTCTGGAATCCACAACTCTGTCTGTGCGGCCTGTCTTGCCCACGGTCTCACAGACTCGCTATCTCCTCGCTGAAGGGCCTATTTGTCTGCTTTAAGTGAAATCACTCAATTCTCAAAAGTCAGTGGAGGACTTTAGAAGGGGGAGGGCTCGGATAGGCTACTCCAAATAAGTTCCATTAATCAAAAGACACAGTGTAATGTAACTAATATTTTACAATTAGGGGAGACAAGATGGAACTAAAAGCCATCTATCTCTCTTATACCACATGATCATCGATTCATAATCGGAGACTGAGAGTTGCACAAAGATGCATTTACTGGAGGGGGGGCGTGGGGGAGGGCTGGTCTGAGCCGAGATAATGAACGCGATGAGAGCGCGCGCCGCTGAAGGCTGAGGAGGGATGACAGAGGAGCTCAATGCTGACGGATGACATGAAGACACGAGCAGATACCTGACAGCCCGCGGGAGCCGCCGCGCGCCTTCCTCAGCATTATGATCCTCAATTATCTTGGTAAGGGACTAAGAGGGGGTGAACGAGGAGGCTGGCTGAGCTCGGCGGTCACTTAGCGCCGGGGCCGCTGCACGACGGTGCCACGCTGCCAGGGGGAGGCCGCCGTGCCCCCCGTGCGACCATCCCTTGGAGGGGGCCCTGGTTTCCATTGTCAGCGCTCCTGGGCGCACGCGGGACAAGGGGATGCCGCCGCTCCATCTGTTTTGCAATGAAATTCCTAACTCTTCTTCTTCGAAGGGAGTCATTTTTTTTCTTTCACTGCCACCTTCAGGAAAAAAAAAGCGTTGGCCCTTTCCAAAAAAGAAAAAAAAAATTGCAAAAAGTGTCGGGGGATGGAATTCTCCGGAGCTGGAGGGGGGGGAGGCTGGCTGCGGCAGGATGAGCCGGCTGGAGACAGCTCACACTCCCGAAATGATCTTCACAGACTCGGCAAATGAGGACTGCGAGGAGGGAAATGAGCCGTCGGGAGTAAATGCAGAAGCTGAGAAACCGGGCGAGGGGGCCCGGAGGGAAGTTTCGCAGGTGGGGAATGAGGGATCACACCGACCAGATCCTTTCTCCAGCCTGAGCCCGGTGCCCCGCCTGGCCCCTGGCAACTTTCTCTGGCCTGAGCCCGGTGCCCCGCCTGGCCCCTGGCCTGGGTCGGTCACACCCCGGCATGTTCTTCCCTGCCCCATTATTTCTTTGTAAAGATACAGATGGCCTCACGCAAATGCTCATGTAGCGTGTCTCCGGAACAAAGAAAAACAAATGATGTTCCGCGAGGCAAGAGGAACTTGGGATCTCAGCAAAATGGCAGGACCGTGGGCAGGTGGTGAGGCTGACAGCGCCCGCGCCGTGATGGAGGTCGAGGGCCGCTGCGGCTGGGACGGTGTCCCCGTTCCCTCTGCTGCCTTCACGCAGGGCCATTTCTTTAATATACAATACTATAGTGACAGATTATGTAATATGTACAAATCCCATATTGCAGCCAGAGGTCCAGAGAAGCCATGATTTTTATGGTATTTATTTTTTTTAAAGCGTAAACTTGGCTACGCCTGTGTTCCCTTCAGAGGCTGCCCCGGCATCTCCCCCTCCCATCCGTCCTTCCTTTCCTCACCGTGGTCTCTCTGCCTGGTTTGCCAGGAGCCAAGCCGGAAGGGGGTCCTAGAGTTTGATTTCCCCACAAAGCAGTGGGGGGGTTCTTGTGTCTAGGAGCGGGCGCGTGTGCACACAAACACAACACACCAAGAAAAACGCTCTCCAGCCGTGAGAGCCCGCTGGTGCCCTGGCTTCTCTGCCCCCCTGGCCTAACTAGCAGCTGAGGTGAGGCTGCAACCAGGGTGGGCCATGGAACTTCCAAGAGGCTCTCTCCAAAGCACCCCCTTGTCGCTGTCATTTCGTTCCTGGAGAAGTTCGGGAGGCCTAGGCAACAGCGGTGCCACCTCTCGACCTCCAGAGCAGATGAGACAAGCTCGTCTCTCTTTGGCATTTTACCTAGTTCTTTCGAAGGACTCGGTGAACCACCCGCCTCTCCTAAAGTTGTCTAAAGATACCAGAAATAGAGGGGGCTTGGAAATCCGAGAGACGCATGGCGTCCACCCAGCAGGCTAATCAGAGGGCAAAGGTGTTAAGCAAAATCAATCGGCATAGCCTGGGTTGTTGTCATCCAGACACCCGTACACATACCCCTCCCACGCACACATAATCCCTAGAAGCTGTGCTGAAACTGTAAGTGGCCCAGACATAAAGAGGGTGCAACTCTATCTGCCCTGGAAGGGTTGGTGAGGGCCGCTGACTGGTCCGCCCAGGGGTCAGGTCCCAGCTGCTGGGGAGGGCTCCTCCCACATCCATCAGCCCCTATGAAGTCACCCTGTGAAATGCAAGGGCTCTCTCCCTCGCCTGAACTAGAGTTCCTGGTTTACATGGAGACCTTTTCGTGCAAAACGACTGAACCAAACCATAACTGGATAAAATAAAGGCTGAAAGCCAAGCCAAGCCGAGCCTTTGAAAACGAAGTTCCAGGCACAGGGTCCCTGCGTACGGTTTTAACCTCTCCGTTGCCTTGCTCCTCCCTTAAGCAGAAATGAGAAAGGAAAGTTATCAAGTAGACTGGACACGTTTACCAAATCCTCTACCATGAATCCAGGGAAATTCAATTTATTGCCTATGGAAGCAGTCTCTGCATTAAGATACCTGGGTGGGTGTGGGTCATCCCGGGTCTGGTCAAAGACATAGTTTTTTTTACGTGTGATTTGACCACGTGTAAGACAGGCAAGAAACACAATGTCCCCAGGGACTTGCTGAAGTGAGGTATTCTTAGGAGAAAAATATATATGTACTATGTGAGACACTTATCTTAATGTTATAAGAAGAAATAGTGTGAAGGGCATGAAGGCTGAACGTCTATGAAGTCTGAATAAAGGTCTATTCTTCGTCGCGCTCATCAGTCGAGCTGTCAATGGACAAGAAATGTGAGTTGAGTGCATCCCAGTCTCAGTGTCCCCTTCGTGTTTACGGCGTTACGGCATGAGATGACACAGAGGCAGTGAGGTTTGAGTGGATTGTTTAATATTCCAAAGAACCTGAAAAATCCACTTTCTAGGGAACCAGCAGTTAGCGTAATGGCTATGTCGCTGGACTCCCACATAGTCGACCGCAGTTCGTGTCCCGGACCCGGTGGCTTGAAACTCACGCCGGGCGCGTGTGCGTGCGTGCCCAAGATCCTGAGAGGAGAATGGAGGAGAAGGGATTGCGGCGTGGCCATCCCCCCTGGGGGGTGATTTCTTGCTTTCTGTCTCTATGTCTCTCTCTGTCTGTCTGGTGAGCGCACACGCCCTACAATGAAAATCTCTCTCAAAAAAAAAAAAATGCACTTTCTAGCGATTATGGGTTCTGGCCATGTGCTTCTTTGGTGCCTGCATTGGAAAAGTCGTGTCTTTGAAAAGATATTTAGTGAGAAATTCCATTCCCCTTTACGGGCACATTCGGTTTTCAAATACTGCTAAAGCTTTGACAGCTTGGAAGGCAGGTGGGAAACATCAGAAGGAAAAAAAAAAAAAAAACCGCAAAAAGTCCTCTCCACTTGCTCCGCCTTGGACTAGGTGGGCTAGAAGCCACTGGAAATTAAATAGACAAGGTTTGCAAAATGAAAACAGAACATTTCCACAACCATAAGAACAGTTCAAACACCATCATATTCCTTGAACTCCCAACAAATTATTTGGGAGGATATTAAACCTGGAAGGCCTTTCCAATTCCTTATTAGAATGGAGACGACTTTAGAGCTCATGGCCAAATCACATAGAATTTGACCCAATTCTTTTTCACCCTTTCACATCGTTTGATATTAGGCAGAAACTATTGTTCAAATGCAGAAATTCATTATCCTCTTCTCCAGCCAGGGCCAGGCTGAGAAATTCCCCAAGACCTGGCTCTCAACCCGGCTTTCATTGCAGCCATAAAGGTGGTCTTTTGTGCCACCTAGTGGACAGAGGGTGTCATGGCATGTGAGTCACTCGGAGGAAAATTAAATACAGCTGAATAATTGAATGAGAGGGCAAGTTGAATCAGGGGTCACCATCTGTTTGACTAGAATTGTTGGCACATTTCGGCTAAGCCTCGCGCGCCTCGTAAACATGCTTACAGTTATCATAGCTCGCATTGCCCTAAAATAAAAGAAAATTGGTCCTAAAATAAGCCTGAACTAATTAAACATATACCATCTTGTCGTCATGGAGACCGGAGTGAAGGTCATTAGATTCTCATGGCATTCAAAAGGGTGTTGGTGCCAAAAAGAGACAGGTGACTCTTTCGACACCAGGGGAGAAGGCATTTCAGGAGCTGGAGGTGTAGCTGGGATGGTGGGGGGCAGGTAGGGTCGCACCACCCATTCCCCATCCCCTTCTTCATCTCTGGGTCTGAGGGGAGGCAGGGAAAACATCGACACATCCTTGCAGGCTCCGGGAAGCAGTGTCAGGAGGGACTGAGAGGTGCCCCCTGCCAACGTTGCTTAACGTTACACCCAGTTGGCACAGTCGCCCTGGGGTGGGGGTGGGGAAGGCTTCCTTCCAAAGGAATGGGTGTCGTGTCTGAACTGGATCCCTCTGCCAGCTTCATCCAAGAACTGGTCGTTTACCAAGAATCTGGATGTGCCTCGTGTGCGTGTGCGTGTGCGTGTGTGTGTGAATTCTACTGTACTCTGTGTGCACACGCAGTGTGTGTTTTGAGAGCAATCAATTCAAATGGTACACCTCATAATCTCTGCGACTAGATCCCTCCAAAACCTTGCCCTGAGTCCTCAGCACCCAGTGGGCTCATACTGGGGCTGACTAGACACAGGCTATGTACAAACCCCACACTTGCAGGGATTCAAGAGTTGCAATAAAGATTTAATCCCCTGGGGGCTGGCAGGAGGTGGTATGGTGATTAAGAGCACTGGACTCCCACATGGCTAACCATGGTTCAAGTCCCAGACCTGGTGGGTTTCTTTCTCTCTCTCTCTCTCTTCCCCCCCCCTCTCTCTCTTGATCTGTCCCTCTCTGGTCAAATTTAAATAAATAAATAGAGTTAAATCAAATAAAATGGTAATCTCCTGGCCTGGCTGGGTTAGAAACAGGGGACACCCACGGGGTGGAGATTTGAAGATGCAGCTTTTTGCCTCTGTGGTCCTCAGGTCTCTCCATCCTGTCTTCTTTCCCTCCCCGCCTCCGCCCGGCTTTGCTGGGACCGCCTGCCTTTTCCCTCACTATTGCACTGTCGATTATGCGCTGATCACTTACAGACAACACAGTGGAGTGACCCCAACTTCAGGGAAGCCTCCCCCGGGACACAATTAACGTCTGTTGTAGGCCATGTTGACTGGGCTGACACCATGACTCATTCCAGAGGTGCTGTTCTCTCTCACAGCAGAGATGCCACTGGGGGCAGGGGAGCTACCCAGAGACCAGAGGGTGCAAACGGACCGTGAGGACTGGAGCCACTCCTGCTCCTGCTCCTGAGTAATTAGGACCCATCAAATGAGGCTGGTTTGCACCCGTCTCCTGCCTCATAAACCAGACTGCACGCTGGCTTCCTGGAATCCAAATGGTGATAACAGAAGAAAAGGATCAATGCAATAATTGGAGGCCACCAGTAGCAACTGGGCAGGGGGCTGCCCCAAGGGCAGGGAGGGAGGGCCCTTAGGACCCTGTTGAGCTTCCCGGTTAGCATTGCAGAGAAAGCAGATCAGGGACACGGATGAAGGATTTCCTGCACTTTATGCCAAGAGCTCTCAGCCTATGCTTTGTGCCAGGAACACATCCCCCCCACCTTGCCAGCTCACCTGCCCCCTCCTCCAGGAAGTCTCTCTGCTGCTCTTCAGCACACCACAGGGTGTTCCATCTCCCATACAGGTTCCACGACAGGGCATGCATGCTGCCTCCTGGCTCCTGGTTCTCTGACTGCACGGTCACTAGGCCTCAGCATGTTCCCCGGGCTCACACACAGATCTGCGGAAGCCCAGGTTACTGCGCTCTGAGCCAACTGCTTCGTGACCCTTCTGCAGGCTCAACAAGTCTTATTCCTACGAACGGATAGTCTATATCCACGAAGGATACAGATGCGTGCATTCCAGGTCTGGGGACATTTCCCCTGGGACTCAGGGTGGGGCTGTTGTAAAACTCGGGGACCCTAGAGGGCCAGGGGGAAGGGACTGGTGGGCAGGTGTTTCTTCATGACTCCAGAATGGACAAGAAGAGGACATCGAATCTGTGGATGGACCTCTGTCTCTCCCTTTCTTATTTCTGACTTGACAGAGAGGAGCCAGGATCGTCGCCCTCTGCCTCCAGACTGTAGAGTACATTTTCGGCTCAGCCTTGCCCTGTGTTCTCTGCCGTAACCCACACCATGTCTTTCCTAGAGCACAGCAGAGACAAGGGTCGGGGTAAAGGAAGCCCGGGGGCGGGGGGAACCAGCAGATGACCTAGTAGTTAGATCACTAGACTCCCACATTGCTGACCACGGTTCAAGTCCTAGACCTGGTGGCTTCAAAAATCACGCCAGGCACATGTGCGTAAGTGCTGAAGATCCCAGGAGGAGACTGGAGGGAGAAAGATGGCATGGCCATTGCTCCAGAAGGACAGTGACTTCTAACGTTATCTCTCACTATCTCTGTCTCTCTCTGGCAAGGCATTTGCCCTCAAGTAAAAACCTCTTTCACAAAAAAAGAGAGAGAGAGGGAGAATAAAGCCCAGGGGCCCTGCGGTGGGAACCCTGCCGGCCTGTGCACCAAGCAGTTCTCCGCCATTCCTGACCTGGCCAGGCAGGGCTGGGGCTCTGTCTCAAGGGGCAGCAGCTGCCAGCTCAGGCTGACCGCTGCCTCATGGCAACACAGGCTGACGCTGCAAGGCCTCCTATATCTTCTGGAGAAGCCGGAAGCATAGATTTTGATGAGAAATCCCCTGAGTTTTAAATGTTAACTACCAATTCCAGGCTTGCAGAGGCTCTGTGGGGGCCAGGCCTATCAGGTCTGCAGACTGTTGGGAGCCAACACACCTGCCTTTGACCTTCCGGCTGAGCCCACCTGCAGCCACTTCACCCACCCTGCCCTCCCCTGCTGCCCCATACTGAGAGCTGGGCCTTCTTGGTGAGGGGGCGAGGAAGGGCAGCTCTTCGTAGAGCCCCCTGGAGCCCTGAATCCCCCAGGCTCTCACATAGGACCCCATTGACTTTCTCCTGTAGCACCAGCTCCAGGAGGCTCACACCCAAGGGTCTCGAGCTCCCTCCCCAGCATGCCTGGTTCCCGTCTGCAGCTCCTTTCCCCTTCCTTCAGCGCCCCGGGCCTCGCCTCAGTAATCTAGTTGCAGGCGCTGAAATTGCTCTCTGTTCGGAGATTATCGTGGAGCAGTGGTTAAGGGGAAGGAGCTATTGATAATCCACCTCACGGATGGATTAACTTTCAAAAATAAAAAATCAGGCTGGTGCCTGGAGAAAGGGAGTCCTGAGCTGTTATTGAACCGGCCTCTGCACAGCTGGGTGGCGGCAGGATTTAAGGCCCAGCAGCCGCTCCACCCCTCTCCTCTACGTGGAAAAATGAATCACCTGTTGCCTGCGGGGAAGTCGCTCCTGGCCCTCTGACTCCACTTGCAGGCAGTTGCGGGGAGCCTATGGCTGTGTCCAGGGACTTGACTTACAGGTAACACATGCTCCTGCATTTCTGAAGGAAGGTTTAACTGATGCATTTCTATAGAGCAAAATGCACACGTAAATTGCAACCAGTAAGGGTATGGGTGGGTGCAGTGGGAGCGGGGACTTTGGCAGACACTAAGGAGCCCCCAGGAACTGCAGAAGGAGCTCCAGAAGGGACTGCCCAGATGCTACTGATAAGAGCCCTCCAGTACCGTCAAAGCCAGAGGTTTCCAGCACTAGATCTGGGTTCTCTTTCCTTTTCCCCTGCACTTTCCAATGGCCTGAGCATCAGTGAGGTCCATCAGCGGGGAGGGGGCGTGGAAAGGGCTGGCGCTGTTAACAGAATGTAGGCTCCCAGGCCCCCTGCATTCGCAGCTCCCATAGGAAGCCAGATGGAATTCAGGACATGCCTAGAGCCTCCAGGGATAACTCAGGATCATTCTGATTTCTTCCAAGGGTTCCTGCCTGGTCCCACAGCTAGAACAGCAGCTCTACTTGGGATCTGCAGTTCTGTTTGTTTGTAGAGAGATGTTCTTGCCGGAGAGACAGAGAGAGACAGAGACAGAAAGCGAAAAATCACCCCCCAGGAATGACCAGGATGCAATCCCTCCTCCTTCATTCTCCTCTTAGGATTTTGGGCACACATGCCCAGTGTGAGTTTTAAGTCACTGGGTCCAGGATTTGAACCGCGGTTGATTATGTGGGAGTCCAGCGACATAGCCATTGTGCCATCTGCTGGTCCAGGGATCTGCAGTTTTATAAGCACTGGGTTTCCTTGGCTGGCTCAGTGGCACAGCGGTCATGGCGGTGCACAGTTCAAGTAGTACTGGATCCCCGTAGAAGATCCGGGGCCATGTTCTCAGGCAGCCTGTGCTCACTGGGCACATGCTCCTGTAGCCCTGGCTGGCCGGGAAGCTGGCAAGTGAAAGCCTCCCTCTTCCTCTCTCTCCTCTTTAACTGTCATGAAAGAAAAATAATACAACTTTGAAAAACAAATAAGTAAAGCATTGAGCTTCCTCTTGTCTTAGGTTCCCACAACTCTGTAGGCTAAACAGAACACCATGCTAGGGCTGTGGGCTGGCTGGTCAGAGGTGACAGATGGAGGAGGGCCAGCTGGAAACAAAGTGGGACTCAATCTTGTATGCATCTCTATCTGTGGTTAGAGTCCAGGGCTGGTGAAGCCAGACCATCCAGGTCTCTGACCAATATCCCCATAGAGCAGTCTCAGGAGGGAAACCCCACAGGCCCTGAGCACTTTCCAGCCAACTCTGAGCTGTCTCTGCCCCCAAGTCCTAAGCACCTGCCAGTCATTAGCTACAAACTAGCTCAGCCTTTTGTAAAGGGAAACTATGGGAGCCTGGGGGGAGGGGGATCGGTAGGTCCTTGGGTTCCCTTGCTTCTCTGTAAGATGCTGCAAGTCCTGCTTTTTCATGGACTTCTGTTACAGCCTGACTTCCCACCTCCAACCTTCTCAGAATATTGGGTCGTCGGCAAAGTCCTGACGCATTTTGGCATAGAAAAAAACATCATGACTTTCCTGATAGCCTAATATTTTTTTTTCTTTAAATATAAGCTGGAGACAGGATAGAAAGTGGTGGGTAATAGGACCTTGGAAAGTGGGGGTGGGAGGGAGAGGATCGGGGAAAAAAGGAAAACATGTAATAGACACAAAAATGACGTTATGACGTTATCTGGGGGTGATAATGCATGTGGTCATATCTTTGACTGGACTAACATGCATCATATTGATGCTGGGAAAAACCATGTTATATTCTGTAAAGAAGTACAGTGATTAAATGTACATTATGATGATAATAAATATTTAAATTAGTAGATGTAAGCGTTCACTGAACACTTAACACGTTGCCATTCTCAACCATGGCAGGGAGAAGTCACTAAACGCTGCCTCTTCTGTTCCCAAGATGGAAATCTAGTATTCAAGGCCTGTGGCCAGCCTGTGCTTGTCAGAATGCCCCATCTGCTGAAGAGCAGAGGGAGACCCCATTCCCTTCCTCAGAGCCTCTCCTTGCCTTTCTCACACTCAGAACTCACCAAATCCCCCCCAGATCAAGGGGGGCAGGCTGCACACAGCATCTGACTGGGGTCTTTGGGATGTGCCAAAGTTCTTATGGGCTTTTTTTTTTTTTTTTTTTAAAGAGAATTTTGCTATAGGGCGCATACACTTGCCAGAGAGAAATCACCCCCCAGGGGGAACAGCCACACTGCAATCATTTCTCCTCCATTCTCCTCTCAAGATTTTGGGCACTCACGCACACACACACAGTGTGAGTTTTAAGCCACGGGGTCTGGGACTCGAACTGCCATCGACTATGTTAGGAGTCCAGTAATATGACTATTACCCCATCTGCTAGTCCTGTTAGGGGCCTTTTAAAAGAGATTTTTGGGGCCAGGGAAGACAAAATCCACAAATGATGGAAGTCGTTGTTCACCTCAGTCCCTACAAGCACATACAGTTCACAGTGCAGTGCAATGACTTGTGTCCGCACCTTCTCAGGGTCAGAGGCAGGCAGGACCCAAAGAGGTCAATGTGGCGTCAGCCTTTCCTGTTCCCAGGAAGTCTGTCCCTTGAAGAGCAGAAGACGTCCTCACCAACACAGACTATGGGAGGCATGGGGTTACGGCCCCGTGTGGATGGCCAGGTGGTAGGATGTGGCCAGGCATGGCCAGGGAGGTGTGTGGCCAGTGTCCTGACCTCCAGCCCACAACACACTCTGCAGGTGCATCACAGGTAGACAGAGAACCTTGGAGAGGTCAAATCATGGAGGCCAGCTTCTCCCCTGCACACTGGTCACCTGGCTGTTCGAAACCCATCTGCTAAACCAGGACAATACCAAGGAGTGGGGAATCCCAAGATGACTGAGATAACCATGCAGACATTGGCACCCAGGAAGCTCAAACGTCTCCCGATTGTCTGGTTTCTGCATAGACGCAGCCTGACTCAGTCCCAGAGTAAGAAGACAACCCACTGAGCGTGCACCAATGTTGAATTTGGAATCATAATCCTTAAATGATTTCTACGAACTTCAGAACATCTTTTTTTCTTTTTTCCTCTTTCTTTTCTTTCCTTCTTTTTCTTTTTTTTAGAGGGTACACGTGTTTGCCAGAGAGAGACAGAGAGCTAAAAAGAGGGAAAGAAGAAAGCATCCCCCATGGGAATGTTCATGCTACAATCCTTTCTCTTTCTCTCTCTCTCTTTCTCTCTCTCTCTCTCTCTCTCTCTCTCTCTCTCTCTTCTTTTAGGATTTAAGGCATGCACACTCACAAGCCCAGCATTCTTTTCAAGTGGCAGGGGCCAGGACTTGAGCCACAATATCTGGCATGTGGAATCTGGCTACCTTAACCCCCAGGCCATGGAGCCAGCCCATTTTCAATGATAGAAAAGATATCAGATCATTCCTCCCACAAACAAGCTCTGCTCCTGAAAACCTGTTTACCTTTGTCACGAAAGAAACTTTGGAGAAGAGACTTCCATTGAAGTCCTCGTTAAAAGGGCTTCCCTGCAAGAAGTTCCTCAAAAAAACGTATTAAACATCATATTAAAATCATTTTCATAACATGTGTGTTGAGAAAAGACTAGTTTCATTCTCCAAGGCTCCATTATTGAAGCAAAAATTAATATTTGTACTGTTTCTCAATTGGAATAAAATTGCAAAGATGCAAACACCATCCTATATCATAATCTATAAACCAGTCACAAATGTTAAATCAACTGTAAAAATGATTTAAAATCTACACGAATAATTTTATTAAACGGATTTGAAATGATATTTTGTGCAACCTTCATTTATTAACCACATCCCCGACCACCATGGGCTTATCATGGATTTTTTTGCAAATACAGATGCTGTCCCAAACAATGCTGCCCATGAAAAGACGCCCCTCTCTGGCACATGTGTGGGGAATGGACCTGAAGGGTGAAAGCCACATTATTTACACAGCCTGGAATGGGCACGGATTAGGACTTACGCATGAGGGCTCATGTTCCCGCTGCACCCGGCAGGTGCAAAAATAACCCATTTCCTATGAGCACCCAGAAGAGACTGCACCGAAAGACCTTACATGTTAAGGAATTCCTCAAAGTGCTTGGAGATGAAAAGCAAAGGTATCTTTGTGTGAGACCTCCCTCGCTAGTGGACACCCATTTCATGAATGAGAGCTTTTAAAGGACTGTCATCTCTACGATCCTCCGTGTGCCTCTTCTGCACGCAGGAGAACTAGACTGAAAAGTCAAGAGAAAGCTCATCTTTCCTCTGGGCACCAGGAGACACAGAAAATCAGAAGGGAGTCCTCACTCCCTTTGCCTCTGAAAGTAAAGCAAAACTAGAAATCCCAAGCAAGAATGTGGCCCGAGCCTCGAGCCTCCCTCACCCTCTTTCTCAGGCTTTTCCTGGCCACAGAATCCCAGAACCTTGCATAGGGCTCAGCGGATAGGGGGGACTCTAGGCTCACTGCACTCGGATGCTCGAGTCAGCAAACCCAGGGGAAATTCGTATGCCCGTCTACACAGTCAAAAGAGTGAGCTGTTGCCAGTCCTGAAACCAACCTCTCTGGAAGTGTGGGAGGGGCTCACTCCACCCAAAGTCTTTTTATTTATTTTTTTTTAGAGGTTTTTGCTATAGGGCGCGTGCACTCGCCAGAAAGACAGAGAGTCAGAGAGATAGAAAGCAAAAAATCACCCCCCAGGGGGGATGGCCACACTGCAATCTCTCCTCCTTCATTCTTCTCTTAGCATCTTGAGCACGCACGCACATGCGCCCAGAGTGAGCTTAAGCCACTAGGTCCGGGACTCGAACTGCGGTCGATTACATGGGAGTCCAGTGACATAGCCATTACACTAACTGCTGGCCCCCTTACCCAAAGTCTAAATGGCATAGAGAGTTCCTAGAAAAGCCAGGAAAGGATCCCAAGAGCAGTAGGCACTGTCTTACAGAGAACTGCAGGAACTGAAACCATAGACTGCAAGGCCTACAGAAACGGAGCCCCAGGAAGCTTTGGGCTGTGATCTGTGTGCCAGGTAGCCCCTTTCAGACACAGCAGCTGCCGGGGTTTCTAGGGGGAAGGTGAGCAGTGGAGCGCCACCCAATACCACGTGGTCTGCTCATGGTGTGTTCTCCATGGCTGCTGGGTCTGAGCCTTCCCCACCCTGTCTCTGTGGCTCTCATCTCTAAATGCCAAAGCCTGCCTACTGCGAAGGCCAGACGCCGTGCTGGGGCCTTTTATTGACTTCTCTTCCAGGCTACAGAGGTGCGTTCAGCCAGTGGCAGGACAAGCGCTGGACGTGCCTTAGAGCCATGGCCAGAAGGGGGCGTCCACCCAGGACGGGCAGAGATTGGCCAGGCCAACATGGCGGCCTCACCTCTGGGTAAGTCACTCTGAGGAGGGTACTAGACTGTGGCTGCTCCCCACAGATCCAGCTGCCTGCCCACCAAGCTTGATAGCAATGCACATTTTGCTGGTTCCTTTCCATTTTCTAGAGGTCATGGGGGTTTCTCACACAAGCCTGGAAACACCTTAACTCCGGTTCCAAAAATTCACCATGAAAGAAACACTAGCAGAATTCCCTAGGTGGGGAGTTTTCACTGGACACACAGCATCCTCTGTTGCCTGACCCTGCAACCACTCCCTCTCCAGCCCCAGGTGGCTTGACCACCGGGTGCACGGAACAGCAAAGCCCAGAGCCGCTGGCACTGCTTTGAGGTGGCCTCACGGTGCCCGCTCACTCTAAGGAGCAGTGTCCTCAGCTGCCTCCCCACCCAGGTCCCCAGCAAATCTCCCACTGCCGCCCTGCCTCTCCCAGATAAATATGTCAGAGGGGCCTCATCTCTCAGCACAGTATCTGCCTCTTGGAGATGGCATGTGACCTTTCACATCATTTCCCCCAAAAGTTAATTTCTGTGCTGAATGCAATATACTCCCACCCATAAATCGGACTGTCTGAAGGATTCAAATGAGGAATTATTGACAGCTGATGGAACCCAAGTGCGGAGATGCAGCGGGTTTTCTCATCTGTCCATCTAGACGTGGGAATGCGTATTGATTAAAATATGACGCGCTACAGAACCCAACATAAATCTAAACTCTATTAGATTAACACGAGCATTCAATTAACATAAAATGACAATGGAGGAGAAAAGGGCTGCGTGAAAGTCGCTGGCAGTATTTTAGCCATAAACACGGGAACTCGAAATCAAGGAGGTGTGTTTGTGCGTGCAGGGGGTGAGGCTGGCATGTGCTGGCCAGACGCAGGGAGACGGCAGCCCTGGGAGCACAGGGGGCTTCAGCCAGATGAGAGGGAACAGGGGCCATGGCTGTGCGGTCTGGTCCTCTTCTACCCTCACTTGTACTTTAGCCTGGTCGGGCAGCCAGCACAGTGGCAGTGCGTGCGTGTGTGTGTGTGTGTGTGTGTGTATGTGGTGGTGTGTGTGTGGGGGGGGAGGGGAACAAGCCAGCTCTCTGGCAAACCAGGGAAGGAGACAAAGCTGAAAAGCCAAATCTGAGTCAGCTTCTAAGAGGCAGAACGCATTGGGTGGGCTCAGGACCTCAGTGTGTGGTATCCAAAACTGCCCCAGGGAGAGGAGAGCAGAGATCCCAAAATGAACTATAAGGTCAGCTTATGAGGCTACAAGAAGACCAAAGAGGGGCCGGCAGGTGGTGTAGTGGCTTAGGCACTGGACTCCCACGTGGTTGGCCACGGTTCAACTCATGCCGGGTGCGTGTGCGTGTGTGTCCAAACTCCCGAGAGAACGGAGGAGACGGGATTGTGGCACGGCCATTCCTCCCGGGGGTGAGGGGGGGTGATTTCTCATTTTATGTCTCTCTGTCTCTCTCTGCCTGGCTGGCAAGCACATGCTCTATAGCTACACACACAAAAGATAAGACAGAGAAGTGGTGAAAGAAAAGCGACACTGCGCTGTCTCTGAGTTCCTAAGCTCTGTGCTCAGCTTCCGCTCAGGTCTGTCACTAAACCAGGGGACTTCAACAAGCTCATGGGAAAGGGCGAGTAAAATCTGAGTTTATTTTGGTGCAAACAATTAGAAAGTATGCTTCGTTTTTTCACTATACGCATTTTCACGAACTTTCGGAAGACCTCTTGTAGTGCATCTCACGTGTCATCTATGTTGTATATTTCACCCTGAAAAAGTCCTAGAAGGACTTTCTTTGGTTGGTTGCCACTTGCTTGTTTTGTTTTGTTTTGGAAAGGTTTTTGCTATAGGGCACATGGGCTCAGCAGAGGCCAGCGACATAGCCATTACGCCAACTGCTGGTCCCCTTGCTTGGTTTTAAACCGGGACTTCTTTTATTTATTTATTTTTTTAATAGAGGTTTTTGCTATAGGGCATGTGCGCTCGCCAGACAGACAGAGAGCGACAGGGAGACAGAAAGCAAGAAATCACCTCCCAGGGGGGATGGCCACACCGCAACCCCTTCTCCTCCGTTCTCCTCTTGGGATCCTGGGCACGTACGCACACGCGCCGGGCATGAGTTTTAAGCCGCTGGGTCCGGGACGCAAACCGCGGTCAACTACGTGGGAGTCCAGAGACATAGCCATTACGCTAACTGCTGGTCCCCTTGCTTGGTTTTAAACCAGGACTTCTTATCAGTCTCTAGTGTGCCTATCAACTTTGCACACGAGAAAACTGGGACTCCAGGAGGTCGCACTCCCATGGGTCACAGTGCCGGAGAGCCCACCCATTCCCTGGGCAGCCCCTCAGACCGTTCCCATAGATGGCAAAAGCTTCTGGGGTCTCCAGTTAAGGACGTTCTTCAGCCATGTGGTCTCACTGAGCTGAAGGGCCAGGCAGTTAGCACCCTGGAGAGAAGATGGAGTTTGGTTTAAACACCCCGGCTTTGCTGGGTCTCCGTGGGACACCCTGAGACATGGTCCCTGCGGCTCCTTGGAGGATGTCTAGCAGGACCCCATCGTTCACTGCAGAGATCTGCTCCCCAGTGCCCCTGCATCACCCCCTCCATTCCTGTCTCTCCTATCTCCGCTTCTTGAGCTCCCTGGGCTCTTCCCCCCAGAACACTGCCTATGCCCATGCCCTCGTGTCAGGGCTAAATTCCGGAAGAATCCAAGAAAATAAAGGTCTCAGCTAGTAAGTGGGAGCAGGGGTTTGGGGTTTTTTGTTTCTTTGGTTGCTTGCTTGTTTGTTTTGGTTTTTGGCTAAATTCTAGAAGAATCCAAGAAGATAAAGGTCTCAGCTAGTAAGTGGGAGCAGGGGTTTGGGGTTTTTGTTTCTTTGGTTGCTTGCTTGTTTGTTTTGGGGTTTTTTTTGGAGAGGTTTTTGCTACAGGGCACGTGCACTTGCCAGAAAGACAGAGAGAGATAGAGAGACAGAAAGCAAGAAATCACCCCCAAGGGGGATGGCCACGCCGCAATCCCTTCTCCTCCATTCTCTTCTCAGGATCTTGAGCATGCACGCACACGCGTCAGGTGTGAGTTTAAACCGCTGGGTCCAGGACTCGAACTGCAGTCGACTACCTGGGAGTCCAGCGACATAGCCATTACGCCAACTGCTGGTCCCCTTGCTTGGTTTCAAACCAGGACTTCCTATCAGTCTCCAGCGTGCCTATCAACAGGTTCCCGAGTGAGGAGTGGAGAGGAGTCCACAAATAAGGACGCCTGCGGACCGCATCTCTCCGACTTGCCCTTGGGTGCTGTGTGAACCCTAAAATGCACTTTGCTGTAGAGGTTAGTCTATACCGGGGAGTTTGAGCTACCCCTCCAACTCTGTTCGCCAACCTACTGTCTCACACACGTGTCGTTACGTGAAAGACTGCATCGGAGGGTGCCACCTCGGAGGCGGCTGCCCAAGGGCTGCGTCCTCAGTACATCTTGGCCTCGCCCAGCACACAGACACCTCCGGAAGCGAAGGCACCCCTGGCGGCCACTTGTCAGAAGCGGAGTTGCAGAGTAAGAGTTGTCACTTCCTTCTCTCCAGGCTCAGTGCCTCTGGCCCTGTAATCTACTTGGCTGCGAGTAGAATATTCTCGTAGGAAAAGTAAACACCGAGCTAGGAATCAGGGGACCCACGTGTAGGCCTAGGGGCATAGCTCATAACTTTGACTGGGGTGCAGGGGTGGTCCTGGGGTGTGGATGAATACGCTGAGGATCCTAGCTGTGGACCATAGCCCTGAGAAGGGAACTTCCGGGCAGATTATGGGCAGCCCTGTCCTCCAGCCTTGTGCCCAGAGACCCTCTCAGGGCTGACCTCCTAGCTGCAGGACACTGCAGGAAGAACATGGGGACACACTGAGCAGAAGGCAGCATCCCAGGGTCAGAGGGTTTGGGAATTGGAACCAGCTGAGTGGAGACTGCTCCTCGCTGCAGCAAAATCGACTGCGTGTCTGTTTACACTGTTCCCCATGAGACAGCGCAGGTGCGGCCGACCTGAGTTAGACTCAACCTGACGTCACTGCACCCCGCCCACCTCCTCCCTACCTCTGGTGGCTGGAAGACCACTGCCTCCAGTGAGGCCAGGCCCTCTCGGTCCTCAGGACCTCCATCCCTGCCTTCTCCTGCTGCCCAGACTGTCCCCCTCTGTCCCTCTGCAAGCTCAGACCCACCTAGAGGAGGTCGCTCTCTGGATCGCAGGGCCTCTGTGACCTGGCCACTGTCTCTCACCAGCCCTGTCCCTTGTCACTGCCTTGCCCTGTCATAGCTTCTGCATCAGCTCCAGGACAGACCTTCGCACTCCCTGGCTGGGCCATTCTCTCCCTGGGGTCATCCATGCCGCTCCCTCTGCCGGGAAACCCTCCATGTGCATCACTAGCATTGAGCCGTCTCCTCCAGAATGCAGACTAGCCACTTCCTTCAGGAACTTTCTTTGATCCCCTTCCCTCGCCTCAGGTCTGAGCACATGTCATGGGGGCACAGCTCTCAGACACCACTCACAACACCTAGGGCCTGTCTGCTTGTCCCTAGGCAATTTCCTTGCTGACTGGAGTGAGGATTCATCCCTCCTTATTTCACCAGGGCCTGCCATGGGCTTGACGTGCACCTGTGCAGAGTGAACGGGTCAACGAGCCAATGAGAGAGTGAGCGAGGGGGACCGTGAGTCGGGGGAGTCCGAGGCTGGGCCCTGAGGGCAGGCAGGGTCGGGTTGGGGGACGAGTAGGACAGAGAGTGGATGTTCTTGGCCACGAAATGGGGATTCGTTCATCCATCAACAGGACAGACTGAGCACCTTCCACGTGCCCGGGCTACCGCGTCCTGGCAGGGGTACGGCAGAACTCCCGGCAGACACTCCCATGTTGGTGGGGCTGGAATGATTCTTGTCCCAGGACCTGCTGTGGGGACACCAGGAACAGATGGACCAGGGGGACAGATGGACCTGAAAGGTCTCCGTGGGGGAAGGAAGGCTTGTCTCTGTTATCTGCTTCCATGAGGAATGGCCTTGAAAACTCTACTCCCCCAACAATACCAAGCAAAACTCTCCCTCAGGAACTGACAGGTGGCATGGAAGTTAAGGCACTAGATCCCACACGGCTGAGTGTGCAGTTCAAGTCCTGGGCCCGGAGGCTTGAAATTCACTCTGAGTATGTGTTCATGGTTGCCCCAAATCCCAAGAGAACAGAGGAAAAGGGATTGCAGTGCAGCCATCTCCTCTAAAGGATGACTTCTCACTTTCTTCCCTCCTCTCTCTCTCTCTCTCTCTCCCTCTCTCATTCTTCTTCTGGCAAGTACACACACCCAATAGCAAAACCTAAAAGAAAAAAAAATTAAACAAACAAACAAACCAAAAACCCTCTCCCTGGGACCTCACAGGGTACTATCCACAAGCTGGTACCTGTCTCCCCAGAATCTCAGTCTCGTGCCCGGCAGAGTCTGGACATCACAGCAAGGACAGCGACAATGGCCAATGTTTATTTAGGAAGTGTTTGCTGCACGCCAAGCATCGCACTAAGAGCCTTCTTGGTGTGGCTTTTCTCATGGGATGCTCATCACTGTCCTATGTGCAAGCAAGAATCACAATTCTACCCATTTCACAGGTAGACATGCCGGCCATAGCGTTCCAAGGTCACGTGGCTAAGATGGTAAAAGCCAGATTTGAACCCAGGCACCCCGATCCCAGAGGATGTACTAAGCCTCCCTCCTACACCTCCTCGCACCATTCTGAGCAGCCTAGGAAGGAACCAGAGCCAGGAGGCTACCACGTGTGGTAGCTTCTAACAGCAGGGACCACAGCGTCCATGCCGGGCCCCAAGCGGAAGCACCCCTGAGTCTGAGGACAGCCCTTCCCAGTTGGGCGAGATGGTCAGAAAGGAGAATGGCTGGTTTGGGGAAGGCAGATCCAGTATGGACCCACAGGTCTGTGTGACTCTTGGTTCTCCCCATCCTGTGAGAAGAAGGGACAACTTGGTCTCACCTGCCTGCATCATACCCTCCAGCCTTGGGCACAGCCACGCTCCGTAAATGCACATTGTCTCAGTAGACAAAGTGGTTAACCTGAGCGCTTCTTCTTTTCCCCGGAGTAATAACATGCATGACCCCCAGGCAGCTTCCCAATACCTGCCATGGCAAACTCAGATACTGGCCCGGTCAGCCCACCTACCCCACGCAGCCCCTCCCAGGGAAATGGGTGAGGTTGAAAGGAAAGCAGAGCCCAGTCCTTCTGCGGGTATCAGGCGCCCTCTTGTGGTCATCCCCATATTTCCAGAGTCAGTATCGTCCCTGCACTGGGAGGGTTGGTTCTCCTGGTGCTGAAGACAGGCCTGCCGGGAGAGGTGACCCAGCCCCCCAGACTCTCCAGGTACCGTCCCCTTTATTCTTCAGTCAGGCTGGACCGTGAGGCTGCATCCCCAGGGAAGCTGACCATGGCCAGGCAGCCCCCAGAAGGGAGTGTTGGGGACAGGGGCAACCCCAGCTGCACAGCTCAGCCTGCCAGATGCCCAGTTTGATGGAACAGGCGAGGGATAGAAATTGAGAAGCCTGACCTGAAGAGAGGCATTTCGCACAGGTCACTAGTGTTTTCCTCTCCAAAAATGGACGCTCAGCCGCCACCCACACCTCACGTGAGACCAGAGCATGGCTCTGGAAGCCGCCCCCAGGAAGGGCCTAGCCTGGCTCCAGGAAGCCTGTGGGCCTGCTTCCGGGGAATTGCAGGGGAAGAGACCACCTTGGAATGAGGTCCCAGGGCCCAGACAGACCCCACCCACACCCTGGAGCTGGGCCAGCAGGTCCTGCTCCTCAGGGACTGGCCCCTGTGAACATCTGGCTCCTTCTTCTGGACATTTGGGGTATTAAAGCCTTTTCCTAATTAACTGGAAACTCCCCAGATATTTTGCACTTATGCCGGCAAGGCTTGGTCTTCGGGAAGCTGAGCTAGTTGGAGGAGGTGGAATCAGGGACCTGCTGCCTTAATAACATCCACCAAGGAATTTCCCCACGGGTAGGAGCTGGCCATCCCTTCTCCCCCTTCACAGGGCCCAGGAGAGGGTGTGGCAGCCGGGGCTTACTTTCTAGAGGAACAGACCCAGAGCCTGAGCAGCCACCAACCACCACCAGAGGTAGAAGTGGCCCACAAGTCTCCCTATCACTGACGGAGGCCAACTGGAAAGCGATCTACTTAGGTGGGCCACTTATTTTAATTCTATTTTTTATATAATGGCTGCAAGAATGGGCTTTGGGAATCCTCCGTTGGTGTTTCAACTGTGGCTCAACTACTTACTACCTGTGTGGCCCTGGTCGAGTTGCAGAACCTTTATTCACGGGCCTTCATTCCAGGCAGCAAAATAAGATGTGAACAGTGTGTTTCTCAAAGCTGTGAAAGCTGGGTGTGGTAACCGATGTCTGGATCCTGGTGCAGGCCCTCTTGTTATTTTTTAATATTTATTATTTATTCTCACTGTATATCTTTACAGTGTACAATATGATTTTTTTCCAAATGGGCCAAATTTTTTTTAGAGGTTTTTGCCTTAGGGTGCATGCATTTGCTGGAAGGAGAGAGACAGAGACGTGAGAGGGCAAGAGAGACATCACTCTCCCCTCCCACCGAGGGAAT
>NW_006205257.1:4495381-4509478 GCF_000334495.1 Tupaia belangeri chinensis
GGGAAAGAGAGAAATCACCCTCCCCTCCCACCGAGGGAATGGCCATGCTGCAATCCCTTCTCCATGTTCCTCTCAGAATCTTGAATATACACACGCATACGCCCAGCATAAATTTCAAGACACCGGGTCCAGGACTCGAACCATGATCGGCCACATGGGAGTCCAGTGACATAACTGCTACACCATCTGCTGGCTCCAGGTTGGCTGCTCTTAACTGGTGCCTGGCTGCCCTTTGAGCCCTTTGAGGCTGTAGAACCCCTGACCCGGACCCAGGGTCTCCGATGGGGCCCCCACATACTCAAACACACCAAAAAGCACCTACACCTTGTCCTGGCCAGGAAAATGCAGCAGGTGGGGGAGAAAACTCTAGAAAGGACCCCCCTGATTAGCCGGTAGGAACTGTCCCAGGAAGCAAAAGGAGTCACCCCCACACCACCCTTTATCCCCCACCCCAGGAGAGTCACTGGAGTCGAGGTCAGAAACCCCCACTCCAGAGGGACTCAGCCACATGTGAGGGAGAGTCTCCAGGGCAAACGCTTTCACTTTGCAGAAACATACTTCCTGGGGAGAGAAAAATGTGGCCGAGACCATTACTATGAACTAAAACATTCATTTTTTTTCTAATATTGCATTTAATATCCAAGAAAAACCCAACTAGCTTGGGGCAGTTAGCACTTCTAAAGAGCACCGCAGTCATTTGAGAGGCAAATTACATGCCTATTTAAATGAAATGCCTTGAAATGATGCTGCCCCGTGGACTTGGTTTCAAATCAGCCTCTACTGACTACCAGCTGTGCGACCTTAGACAAGTGGCTAAACCTCTCAGAGCCTGCGCGGGCAATGCAGCTACGGATCATCCAGATCTCGCGGGCTGAGGTTCATGGCCTGTGCACTAGCGCTCTGCGCTGTCTCCTGCTGTCACTGCCACCATTACCAGGTTGCTGGGTGCTCGACCACCACTCCATGCCTGACCTACCTACCTATCTACCTATCCAGGCATCTCAGCTCATAGCATGACCAGCTGACATGCCCCAGGCTTCCTGAGCAGGCAGGTGTTTATTTACTCTGGGAATCTAAAAATGTAGGATTACCTCCTTTCTTATTATTGTAAAAAAAGAAAAAAGGTAAGGTCAGCTTGTAACCTAGTGGTCAAGGGAGCTGGATCCCATGTGGCCAACCAAGGTTCAAATCCCAGCCCCAGCAGCTTACAAAGAAAAAAGAAAGAAAAAAAAAAGAAAAAGAGTGTGTATGCATGCCCCAAATCCTGACAAAATGGAGAACTCGAAAAGAGATAAGTGTGACTATACCCCATGGGGCTGGGAGTGCTTTCTCCCTTTCCTTCTCTTGTCTATTTCTCTCTAGTGAATGCACACACCTTCTGGCATTTTTTTTTTAAAGAAGCTAACCATACTCGGGAACCAGCAGTTAGCGTAATGGCTATGTCGCTGGACTCCCACATAGTCAACAGTGGTTCACGTCCCGGACCTGGTGGCTTAAAACTCACGCTTGCCCAAGCATGCATGCCCAAGATTCCGAGAGGAGAATGGAGGAGAGGGATTGAGGCGTGACCATCCCCCCTTGGGGGGTGATTTCTAGCTTTCTGTCTCTATGTTTCTCTCTGTCTGTCTAGCGAAAATCCAAAAAAAAAAAAAAAAAAAAAAGAAGAAGCTAACCATACTGAAAAATTCCTCTAGCTAAAAGCCAGGCTTCTGACATGTTTCATCCGGTCTCTGTCGGTTACTTCAATTAACCTTGGTGTAAGTCTTCGAGGCCTCTTTGTCATCATGCTGTCTCTAACCACCACCTCACCCTTGCAGGCAGCTTCGGCCTGGGCAAGGTCTCCTGGCTGGCCATGAACATCTAGAAACATGGGTGGAAGGCCTCCCGGTGGGGGCTGGCCTCTCCAAGCCCGGCTGCCTCTCTCAACCCCAAAGGCTTGGCAGTGCAATAAGCCAGGCTTTCCTGGGCCTGTGCACACATCACCCCTGCTCTGTTTGTCACCGGGGCAGGCGATAGCTCCCCTGAGTCTCAGTGTTCCTTCTCTAAACTGGGGATAAATACGCTTGTCCAACTGTGTAAATGAACAAATACGGAGGAAGTGCACAATGCTGGGCAGGCCTGAAACACACAAGCTTGCGCCAAATAAAAAGCCATTGCTGGGGAACCAGCAGTTAGCGTAATGGCTATGTCGCTGGACTCCCACGTAGTCGACCGCGGTTCGCGTCCCGGACCCAGTGGCTTAAAATTCACGCCGGGTGCGTGTGTGTGCGTGCCCAAGATCCCGAGAGGAGAATGGAGGAGAAGGGATTGCGGCGTGACCATCCCCTCTAGGGGGGTGATTTCTCGCTTTCTGTCTCTATGTCTCTCTCTGTCTGTCTGGCGAGCGCAAGCGCCCTATAGCGAAAACTTCCCCCCCAAAAAAAAAGCCATTGCTGTTGTGATATTGTGAGATGCTAATGAGGTTGGTTGTTTTGTTTTGTTCTGTTTTTACATAGGGCACAGGTCTTTGCCAGAGAGAGCCGACAGTAAAAGAAAAGTGAGAAATCATCTATCTCCTAGGGGGGATGGCCACACCACAGTCCCTTCTCTTCCATTCTCTTCCTGGGATTTTGGGCATGCACACCCATGTGCTCATTGTGATGTTCAAGCCACCAGGTCTAGGACTCGAACCATGATGGGCCATGTGGGAGTCCAGCGCCCTCACCACCATGCCATCTGCAGACCCCATGAGGTCAGTTTTACCAGAGGTCCCTAACTCACAGGATAGCCTGCATTCTTAGGACAAGTGGGTGGCACAGAAGCACACACCGAAGTGGACTGAGAGCACCTCAGCTGATCCCAGAGAGCCAGGGCTCAGCTCCTGCCACGGTGGCCCAGGAGATGTGACTCCGGTGCTAGCACTTCTGACTTTTCCAGAGACTTCCAACATGCTCTGTAAAATAGCCTGGGTTTCTTTTTATATGATAAAAACATGGGCAAATATCCCAAATGTAAATATGGACAAATCTTTTCATTTTAAACAAACAGAGCAATTAAAATGTGTCCTAGAGCCCCAGCTCGGAGCCAGGAGAAATTACACTAGGATGTCTGGCTCCTCCCCCACCCTTCTGGGGGTTTGCTACTTTTAGGACACAGGAATATTCCTAGAACACCCTACTCTAAGACTCAAATGCCCAGCACTCAAACTGACAGAATCAGTTGGATTTTAGCTTTAGCTAAATATTTAGAAATACAAAGGACCAGAAGATGGCGTAATGGCTATGTCGCTGGACTCCCATGTAGTCTTCCGCGGTTCAGGTCCCGGACCTGGTGGCATAAACTCACGCCAGGTGCATGTGTGTGTGTGCCCAAGTTCTGGAGAGGAGAACGGAGAAGAAGGGATTGTGGCGTAGCCATCTCCCCTGGGGGTGATTTCTCACTTTCTGTCTCTGTCTTTCTGGAGGGCGCACGCACCCTATAGCAAAAACCTCGCCAAAAAAAAAAAAAAAGAAAGAAAGAAAAAAAAAAGAAAGAAATGCGGGTCCAATTGGTGTGCAGACGCTGCCATCTACTGGACACAGGTGGTAAAGGCAGTCCGCGCCCGCTGGCTTCCCCAAGAGAGGCAAGAGGACGGAGGAAAGGAGGAAGGGCAGGGCGGGACATGCGCGGACTCAGTGATGTTCAAGCCACCAGGTCTAGGACTCGAACCATGATGGGCCATGTGGGAGTCCAGCGCCCTCACCACCATGCCATCTGCAGACCCCATGAGGTCAGTTTTACCAGAGGTCCCTAACTCACAGGATAGCCTGCATTCTTAGGACAAGTGGGTGGCACAGAAGCACACACCGAAGTGGACTGAGAGCACCTCAGCTGATCCCAGAGAGCCAGGGCTCAGCTCCTGCCACGGTGGCCCAGGAGATGTGACTCCGGTGCTAGCACTTCTGACTTTTCCAGAGACTTCCAACATGCTCTGTAAAATAGCCTGGGTTTCTTTTTATATGATAAAAACATGGGCAAATATCCCAAATGTAAATATGGACAAATCTTTTCATTTTAAACAAACAGAGCAATTAAAATGTGTCCTAGAGCCCCAGCTCGGAGCCAGGAGAAATTACACTAGGATGTCTGGCTCCTCCCCCACCCTTCTGGGGGTTTGCTACTTTTAGGACACAGGAATATTCCTAGAACACCCTACTCTAAGACTCAAATGCCCAGCACTCAAACTGACAGAATCAGTTGGATTTTAGCTTTAGCTAAATATTTAGAAATACAAAGGACCAGAAGATGGCGTAATGGCTATGTCGCTGGACTCCCATGTAGTCTTCCGCGGTTCAGGTCCCGGACCTGGTGGCATAAACTCACGCCAGGTGCATGTGTGTGTGTGCCCAAGTTCTGGAGAGGAGAACGGAGAAGAAGGGATTGTGGCGTAGCCATCTCCCCTGGGGGTGATTTCTCACTTTCTGTCTCTGTCTTTCTGGAGGGCGCACGCACCCTATAGCAAAAACCTCGCCAAAAAAAAAAAAAAAGAAAGAAAGAAAAAAAAAAGAAAGAAATGCGGGTCCAATTGGTGTGCAGACGCTGCCATCTACTGGACACAGGTGGTAAAGGCAGTCCGCGCCCGCTGGCTTCCCCAAGAGAGGCAAGAGGACGGAGGAAAGGAGGAAGGGCAGGACGGGACATGCGCGGCCTAACCAGCCACTGATGGAGGAAGAAACCCCAAACAAGAGCATGAGCCCGCTGGGGCATCAAGGATGAGAAGACTCGAGGCACCCTAAGTGATATGGGTGCAGGGTGAAGCAGGCCTGCACCTGCTGCTGGCAGGGGCTGGGCCTGGGCAGGCACCTCCCAGGAGACAGCAGAGTAGGAGCCAGTGCGCATGCATGCCCGGGCCCGTCTTGGCTGTCTGTGGGCAGGCACCCTCGGTCTCCGGCCAGCAACCCCTCCTTTCCCCTCAGCTCAATGACCCCAAGTGAATATGCCTGCTGTCAGAGCCCTCAGTGACCTGGGCTCCAAGTTTCTGGACTCCACTGCAGCTGCTCATGCCCCGCGTTATTTCGGGAGGGTTTTGTCCCTTCAGAGGAAAACCTGACTCGATCCCTTGATTGGGCAGGGACTCAGAAAGGATGCCTTTCAGCAGAACAAGTCACCAGATGATTCTGAAGCAGATTGACCCAGTGTCATCCCTTCCTGGGCCTTTGAACAGCTAGGATCTTCAGGAACCACTTCCAGGAAAGCCCCCCCTCCCCAGCAAGCCTGGTACCCCTGCAGCACGCCAAGCCCAGGCAAGCCCTCCCCAGCTCACAGGGCCAGGTAACTCACCACTGATCTGAGCTGAGTTCCCTTTGCTGGGCCCCGTCTCACAGTGTGCTTAGAGTGACAGCGAAGAGCCCCCCCCCGAGACTTAGAAAAACGCATCACTGCTTATCACTCTTTAGGTGTTCTCTTAATGTTTCTATCAGATGTTATTTTTCTGACCCAAAAAGTTTCCTGTCATTTGACCCGTGTTACTCTCATCAAACCTCTAGGAGGCACTGTTGTGTCCTATTTACAGGTAGATAAACAGAGACCCAGGGTCCTTAGGTGAAAAGCTGCCAAGCCTAAGAACTGGGCCCACAGCCCGGGCCTCAGCACTGAGCACTCCCAGCCGGGAGGTGTCCAGAGTGCACGTAGGATCAGACGTCTTTATAGCAGGAAGGCTCTTTGATGCCAGCTGCTCTGACTCCGCAGGGAGCAGAGGGTGTTCAAAGGCCAGAATTTTTCTCTTCCCCCAGCCCCACCCTCCCTGAGTCTTACCACTTTCCAATGAAAAACAAAAACAAATCAAAACAACTGTGTCAATCACAGTTACTACATGCCAGGGACTTTACAGACGTATATATAAGCACTTCTAAGACAGCCACCCATGGAGGCAGGTATTTTCCTTTCCTCCATTTGGGGGGGTAAGAAATCTGAGACTCAAGAGAGGTTAAATCAGTGGCCTGAGATCACCCAGAGGGCCAGAGTAGACTCCAGGGAGCGGATCAGGGTGACAGTTCCTTGGGGCCTACACACGCCACCAAGCTCCAGCCAGCTCTGCACCAGCAGCCTGGCGTGATGCCAATGCCAAGACTCCAGGTTCCTCAAACAGTCCATCAGCCCAAGGTCAGGGTCATTACGGTTTACACAACTACAATCGCCGTAGAACAACTAGGACAGGACGGGCAGATTCTGGCAGCTGCACAGACAGAAAGAAAGGGAGCGAGAAGGGCCTCAGCGTGAATTCCTCCAGATAATACCAGCCGAAACCTTCCCATGATGAAATTAAAAGTGAGCCTTAAGTGATTTATTTTTTCAATCTGTGAATCTAAACAAATAATCTCCCTTCTAGGTACATCTATCATATGATCTCCTTCACAGCTGTGAAAAAATGCTATTAATGCTTTCAAAGCAGTTTTATCACAGATTAAAGAAGCCTAGAAAAAAAATTGGCAGCCAGAGACAGCCATATGCCTTCTTGACCTGAGACCGTAAACCTGTTGTTCGTTCCAGAGAGGGGATTACGGCATTACTTTTAGTAAGTTGCTTTTCATATGGAAATGTCTTTTCATAGTAAAGATCTGTCTTTAATAGCATCATCCTAAAAACATGCCTATTTTTTAATTCCTTGATCATGGACATATAGATTTTTATAGTGTCTGCAAGCGTACATTAATGTTAATTTCACCATTCTCTTTTGTATTTTGTTAATGTCACAATCTGCTGTAAAACCTTGCCAAGTTTCTTAACTGTCATGTTAATTCCAAGACCTATTCTGCACTCTTTGACATTTCAGGACAGAACAAGGCAGTAAAAATAGATTAGAAACAGCTTATAAGTATTATAAAATCGAGAACTTTACAGATGGCGGAATTAGGTCTGCTGAATGGAAATTTAGCAACTCTGAACACAATAATATTAGAAAAGCCTATTCATTTCTAAGGTAAATATTTGGAAGGGGTTGGATAATGGTGGCAGGAGGAGTGTGGGGAAACTTATAAAATGCCACAGAGTTATATTATTTTAAGCAACTGACTGGATACCTATCCCCTATCTGGAAGAGTTTCCAGTTTCAAAGGTTTTTCTCTACCATGTAAAGAAAAGCACATAGGGAGAGCTTGGTTCTATTCATGGTCAGTTCAAAGATCACACAAATTATTTCGCTCAGGGGATCTGTCGGCGTTTCCCTAAGTTAAAGCAGAGCCTTACTGTACTTCGATATTAAATGACACTACCACATGCTAAGAAATTTGCGCGAAGGAGACAGGAAATTAGACACTGTTTTCTTAAACTGATTGCTAAAGAATGCACACCGTTTAAACGTGCACTATCCATTTCAAAGGGAGGCATTGGCTGATTTCAGGAAGTTGAAAATCAGCTTTTGGAGAAGCAGGACCAAGTTAGGGTTAAATGTGTTTTTCTTCCCCCCCACCCCCCCTGCAAAGGGAAACTATTTTTTAAAAAGAGGAGGAAAAAAAAAAAGTTCCCCTTTTTCTTTAAGGAGGACTTATTATTTCCATCATCCTCGTTGAGTTGTTGATGAATAGTTCACATCCCTTGCCAAGCTCCACCCTCCTCTTTTTTCTAAGCCCTTTCCTCATTATTTGTTCAGTCTTTTTCCCACAGCCCCTATGAGCCTGAGCCGTCAGGGCGGCTTAAATACAACACAGTATTAACATGGGGAAATGGCTTTCAGCTCCCAATTGATCTCCTAATACGTTATGTTGAAATGATAATTGGTGCGCTCTTCATTGAAAAATAAGGGGGGAAAACTACTTTTCAGTCCCTGCAAGGAATTATCTTAGCTCCTATATTCAGAACTAACAGATACATTTAAAAAAAAACACACACACAACTATCCCCCCATCTGCGGGAGAAACTGTAGTCCACAATTCTTTTCAGCTGACATAATCCAGATTGATTCGTTCAGCAGATAAAATTCAGGCCACTTCTGCCCTTTATGGGAGCAACATAATACCAGTCTTTATTCAGTAACAATGTAACATAATGGGATCGGAATGTGCAAAATGACTGTTCTTAAATTACTGCTCCTCACAAGGGCCCAACACAAGCTGGGGCTTAATGTAAAAAATCATTAGGCGCCGATTACTAAAGTGCTCCTGCATTAAGGAGGTCAAACCCAGCTTGTTTATGGCATTTTTCGGGACAGAAACTCTTTGCTAATATCTTGATTAGGACTGGATTCTGGGGGGCCCATCCCAGCACCCACAGCTCAGGCTGCTGGAGCCACCCTGGGAGTGAGAGGGAGGGCAGAAAAGCTGAGGCGGGAACTGGGCTAGGAGACAGGTTCAGGAAGCACTTCCCAATCACAAGCCATGTTCAGGAAAGTTGGGTGCATCAAATAACTTAAGCTCCTCCGAGCTATTCGACTATGCAAATTGTAAGCTCTCTGGGGGTTGCTTATTAAAACATACAAAAGATAAGCTCCGAGCTATTCGACTATGCACATTGTAAGCTCTTTGGGGGTTGCTTATTAAAACATACAAAAGATTTGCTGGGACCAGCAGATGGCGTAGCAGTTACGTTGCTCAACTCCCACATGGCCGATTGTGGTTTGAGTCCCAGGCCCAGTGACTTGAAATTCACGCCGGGTGTGTGTGTGTGCACGTGTGTGCCTGTGTGGGGGCCCAAGGTCCCAGGAGGAGAATAGATTTGCAGCATGGCCAACCCCCCTGCGGGCTGATTTCTCACTTTCCCTCTCACCATTTCTGTCTCTCTGGTGAGTGCACACACCCTAAGGCAAACACCTCTTTACAAAATAAATAAATAAAAATGAAAAGGAACAACTTATAAATATATGTGTATAAAAGATTACTAAATAAAGAAAATGGCAAAGAATGAAGAACCATCTCCCATCATCTCCATACCTAGCAATGACCCCCTGGACATTCTAAATATAAATTCACTGCATCTTTTTTTTTTCCTATGCATAATTATCTAATATGTTCTGACAAAATTTATGCTTCAAATACAGCTTTTCACTAAATGTTATAGGTACTGTCAATATTTCTCCATGTCATTAATTATTCCTCTGCAATATAATTTTATGGCTACATGGAGTTCTTTCATGTGGAAGCACCTAATTTAACTTTATCCCTATTCTTGGATATATGGGTGGTTTTCTAAGTTTCTCTCATTTTAAAGGATGTGATAACAATTAATACCCTTATACAGAAGTTTTTTCTTCCATAGTTCAGTTCATTTTCTTTGGGTAAATTTCTAGAAGTAGAATTGCTGCATAAAACAGAATGCACTTTTTACCAAAAAAAAAAAAAAAAAAAAAAAAACCACCTCTATTTTATACATATTTGGCCTCCCGAGTGCTTGAACCATTTGTTCCAGTGTTTATAAGACTAACATCTTTCCAGGGATGACTATGAACCCATTACAACAGCTTTATCCTTTGCTTGAGCGAGACACCATAGAGGCTTCTAGAACAGTTTTGCTTCTGCTAACTTCTGCCACACAACGATACGACCACTATTCGATTCCACACACTCACACAAAAATCTATCATCAGGAGAAAGATTAAATTAAGACAGGCAGTCAATGTAATCTCTTATCAACCCGAAGTTTGATTAAGAAGATTCTAGAAAAGTAAAACCGAACAAAACAAAGCAGACAAGAGTTCCTTTGAATTGAAATCATTTTCTCAACGTGCAAGTCCACCCCTCATACAATTTAATGTTTGAATTTGAGTGCATTGCTGGTCTCTTATCTTGTTTATATAGAAGACTTCCAAAATTCGAATCACCGAATCATCCCGTGGCCTCTGAAAGGATGCAGTTACTCTTCGGAACACTGGGCTCCCATCTGAGTGGGGCCTGTATTCGGTCAATGTTTGCACGAAATGAGGCCGGTGCATGTGTGTATGCACGAGGCTGTGAGAATACATGTATGAGGAAGAGATTTTCCGTATGCGTTATGTACACATGTGCATATAAACATATTTATCTACAAATGAACATCGGCCTCATGGCCTCATCGCTGAAAATCACACCATCTGAAATATTTGCATGTGATTACCAACCTCTGCTGTCAATCATGACGGCACAAATCCAATACTCAAGCCATATGGCCTTGAAACTTCCAATCGATAGGAACCTTTTAAAGCTGAAGCTTCAAAAAGTTGTATCAAATATATATTCAATGAGAAGAAGGTTAATTGAATAATTGATTACTCAGTAACAATTAAGTGCTCTTCAGATATCTTTGGGAAATTGTGACATCGAATGGTGATAGATATTTATTCGTTTATCAGTTATATATTTATTTTCGGAGCTGAAGTCAATGTTCTTCAGTTATGTATTTTAGCAGCAGAGTCCTCAGGGTGAGATAATACATATAGTCTTACTATCACGCCACCAGGGAGAGGACAGGAGAGCGAGAAATCCATGTGAACAGGGCTATCGACATTGCTGCACTGAAGTTAAGAAAATGCTCTTCTTTATGACAGCTGTTAGGGAAAACCATCAAAGGATGCCCCTCAGAAAGGTGCACGTTCCAAGGTGGAGTCATTTTGTATGAAGAGTGTGGGTGCTGGGACTACATGCTAATGGCTTTTCAAGTCCTAAGACCAGGCGGGTCTTCTTTTAGTCTGGTTTCTCTCCAAAAGTAACCAGATCTGTGGATCTCCAGAAACAAACAAACAAAAAACCCAGTGCTACCTCCATGGAAAAGTGGAGTGAGCAGACAGTAGCGCTGCAGTAATAGACCCGCTCCCTGATGGAAAGGTTCCCCTGCTCACATTCTAGGAGTGCCCTGAACACACCAGCTGCATGCATGCCCGTGACCCAGGCCGGCTGAGATGACAGCATGGATTACAGCATGAGGACTTTGTTGTGGAAGCTTCTCTCTGTCTCCCTCTCTCTTTCTTTTTCTACCTCTCTCTATCTCATAGATGAAAGAAATTTTTTAAAAAAGTCTATCATAGGACCAGCAGTTAGCGTACTGGCTATGTCGCTGGACTCCCATGTAGTCGACCGCCATTCGAGTCCTGGACCTGATGGCTTAAAACCAAGTCAGGTGCGTGTGCGTGTGTGCCCAAGATCCCGAGAGGAGACTGGAGGAGAAGGGATTGCAGCATGGCCATGCCCCAGGGGTGGGGAGGTGGTAATTTCTCACTTTCTGTTTCAGTCTTTCTAGTGAGAGCACATGCCCTATAGCAAAAACCTCAAAAAAAAAAAAAAAAAAAAAAAAAAAAAAAAAGAAAGTCTGTCATTATTGTTTGTTAATAAATCTCTTCGATTTGTCCTCCGGGGTTTTGTCCAAGGCAGTATAGATGGAGCATTTAGTAAATCACTGATAACTGACCAGAAGAGACCACAGTTCACACGCACTCACACGCACACATGCACACCTCTGTCAAACGGGACCAGAGCAAGGGTTGAAGCTGATGCTGTTCTGCAGAGAGTCAAGTCTAAGAGCTCAGTCTGTAGATCACCTCTGGCTTTTCCTGAGAGCTCAGAGGAGCTCATCAGTTATAAAGAATCTCTGAAAAATATTCATTCAAATAGTGACGCCAGATCGCCTGGCATCAAGGCCTCAGCGTCCACAACAGCAACACCAGTGAGACAACTAACTATCCAGACGTGAGAAACCTCTTCTAAACACAAGTGAAAACTAACGTTTACTTTAGTACTTACCACGCAGTCTCAATGTTGAACACATTCTACCTTTCTATATAGTCCCGATTCATGCATTCAAGAAGTATGTCCTAAATCTCTTCTGTGGCACTGTGGTTCCCAGAGGTGACTAAGGGACAAGACTGATAGGGTCTCTGACTGCTGGAAGTGTTTAGTGTGGTGGGAGAGTCAGACAAAAAAAAATAATAATAATAATAAAATAAGGAATTAAATACATACAGCTTTTTTGGTTTGTTTTTTAGAGTTTTTGTCTTAGGGTGCATACACCCCGTGGAGAGAGAAAGACAGAAACAATGAGAAGGAAAGTAAGAAAATCACCCCCCAGAGGAGGATGGCCACGCCACAGTCTTCTCCTCCAGTCTCCTCTCTCTCTTCTCTGGATATTGGGCATGCACGCACACACACGTCTGGTGTGAGTTTCAAACCATTGGGTCCAGGTGGGAGTCCAGTGACTTAACTGCCATGCCATCTGCTGGTTCCTACCGTTTTAATAACTGTTAAGATGTAAGTAAGGAACTGAGAAAGAATGATACTGGGTCGTGAGAAAAGTCATGACACATTTTTGTATAGAAAAACTTATTATGACTTTTCCGACAACTCAGTGAGAGCCATTTTTAAGTGGCTTGTGAGAAATGCCCTCTTTGAAAACATGATAGCTCACGTGAGGCTTAAAGAATGAGAAGAAGGGAACCAGGCGATAGTATGGTAGTTAAGATGTTGGACTCCCACATTGCCGACTATGGTTCCAGTCCTGGACCTGGTGGCTTGAAAGTCATACCGGACGCATGTGCCTATGTGCCCAAAATCCCAGGAGGAGAGTGGAGGAGATAGGACTGTGGTTCGGCCATGCTCCTTGGGGAGTGATTGCTCACTTCCCTCTCACTGTCTCTCTCTCTGGCAAACATACACACCAGGTAGCAAAAACCTAAAAAAAAAAAAAAAGAGAGAGAACAATGGTTTTGAAAGTCACGTGTGTGCATGCCCGTGCACATGTGCATGCTGAATGGAGGAAGAGGCTGTCGTTCATTCCCGGCAATATGATACTGGGTCGTGAGAAAAGTCATGACACATTTTTGTATAGAAAAACTTATTATGACTTTTCCGACAACTCAGTGAGAGCCATTTTTAAGTGGCTTGTGAGAAATGCCCTCTTTGAAAACATGATAGCTCACGTGAGGCTTAAAGAATGAGAAGAAGGGAACCAGGTGATAGTGTGGTAGTTAAGATGCTGGACTCCCACATTCGATAGTATGGTAGTTAAGATGTTGGACTCCCACATTGCCGACTATGGTTCCAGTCCTGGACCTGGTGGCTTGAAAGTCATACCGGACGCATGTGCCTATGTGCCCAAAATCCCAGGAGGAGAGTGGAGGAGATAGGACTGTGGTTCGGCCATGCTCCTTGGGGAGTGATTGCTCACTTCCCTCTCACTGTCTCTCTCTCTGGCAAACATACACACCAGGTAGCAAAAACCTAAAAAAAAAAAAAAAGAGAGAGAACAATGGTTTTGAAAGTCACGTGTGTGCATGCCCGTGCACATGTGCATGCTGAATGGAGGAAGAGGCTGTCGTTCATTCCCGGCAATAACAACTGCATCTCAAAGACCCTCAGGTATCATCAAAGAGTTGGACACGTTTCAAAGATCAGAGAGATCCATGTGGCTGGAACAGAGCATGCGTGATGAGGCTGGAAGTCGGGCAGGGGCCTGTTCATTGCAGGCTCTGTAGCCAAAGGAAGTTCGAGTTTCAGGCAAAAGGAAATGGGGGCTGCTTCTGTGACACAGAGGTGATGCTTAGCTCAAGAGAAGCTGCATGGCAGCCACAGTGGAAGTCCCGGCATCTCCAGCCTAAAACATGCCAGGCACACAGATGAGTCCCCCAGGACCAAAGGCTGGTGGACTAGGGATGGGGATCATGGCATGGCCAGCCTCTGTGGAGGGTGCTCCCCTCTCTCTCTCTCTCTCTCTTGACCTCTCTCTCATGAACGTGTATGCTCTATTATTACAAATGGCGGGGGGGGGGGACAAAGAAAATGGAAGGACATGGAAGAGTATTAAAAAGAAAAATGTATATTAGGAGACCTAAAAGTTCATGGGAAAATGGACTCCAAGTATGAGTTTATTTTGGTTCAAAAAAAACGTTGAAATCCATGCATAGTTTTTTTCATAATATTCATTTCCCATGAACTTTACAGAAAGCTCTTATATGAGATCTCAAGTATGTCTTTAAAAACTCACACTTGCTCAGGGCTATAAAAGGTTTGGATGAAGTTCTGGTAGATCAGTTAAGAATTGCCCAGGTAAGAGAGAATGATCACTCCCACCTGCAGGCCAAGATGGAAGGAAAGGGAAACTCCAGATTTCATTCTGAGACAGAATTTACAGATCTTTTTGGGGGACTAGAGGGGGACACTGAGGGAAAGCGGAAACAGAGGCAGA
>NW_006205257.1:4509489-4511435 GCF_000334495.1 Tupaia belangeri chinensis
AAGAGGAAACCGAGGATGACTGCTCTCTTTGATGCTGTGAGATACTCGAGTGGAGAAGTCAGTTGTTTTGTATTTGTTTTGTTATAGGGCACGTGCACTCACTGGAGAGACAGAGAGAGACAGAAAGATGTTAAACACCTCCCTAGGGCATGACCACACCACAATCCTCTCACTATTCTCCGCTCCGGATTTTGGGCGCCTACACACACTCGCCTGGCATGAGTTTCAAGCTGCCGGGTCTGGGATTTGAATTACATTTGACCCTGTGGAAGTCCAGAGCCTAGTACTATGCCACTAGCTGGCCCCCAAATAAGTCATTTTTGGAGGAGAAATTCTGGAGGTAAGAAGGAACCAAAAGTTCATGCCTGAGAGTCATCAGCAGAAGAGCAGGAATAAATCTACAAGGAGGTGTGAGCTCTCCCAGGAAGACAGTGTAGAGCGAAGGGGAAGCAAGACTATACCCTGTGGAAAACCAGGAGGGTAAGGAGGGAAGGAGGAGTCAGAGAAAAAAAAAAGATCAAGGAGGAGGAGTCCGTGAATGAGAAAGAAGACCAGCAGAGAGAACCACAGAAGCACAAGAGTAGTGGCTTTAGCAGAAGATTTGTTCCTTGCCTCCTCCTGGCATGGCTTCTTCCTTGGTGACCTCCCTGGAACCTCATTGCCTTTAGACTCTGAAATCTCACAGAGTGAGCAGCTCTGAGGTGGACCCTCTTCTCACAGTCCGTACACAGAGAAGAGGCGGTGGGACTCACGTATGTCACAGACCAGCTAGAACCCAGTTTCCACCAGCCCCCAAGCACTAGCTCAGTCTGCAAGCTTCCTATGTTCTAACACACCCTGGACTTAGGGGTCTTGCCTGCAAAGTGTCACAGGGAGACTTTAGAAACATGTTTTGAGTGTCTTCTTTTTTTTTTTTTTTTTTAGGTTTTTGCCACAGGGCACATGCACTGGCTGGAAAGAGGCAATGAGAAGAAAAGTAAGAAATCACCTCCCCAGGGAAGATGGCCAAGCTGCAAACTCTTGTCCAAACTCCTCCTGAGATTTTGAGCACAGGAGCACATGCATCCAGTGAGATTTTCAAGCCACCAGGTCTGGGATTCAAACTGTGGTCAGCCATGTGGGAGTCCAGTGCCTTAACCACCACGCCATCTGCTGACACCTTGACTATAGTCGTTCTGCAATTTTAGCACCAGCATTGCCACCACCTATGTGGTTGTAATATTTACCCTGTTGGCTCCTTCTAGTGTGACTGCAAAAGGAGCAGCCTCAGACTAGCTGGAAATCCACTCTGAGCGAAGGAGGTTTTAAGGAGTAGGTGAACTGTAGGAAGCGTACAAAGGGGGTCTCCGTGCCCAGTCCTGCTGCGTGCCTGTCCCTCCAATCTCCTCTGTAATTTCCACAGTCTGAACTATTCCCGTCTGGACCAGAGACATCAGGACTAGGCTGCAAGTACACAGGCATCTAACGACACGGACTCGGTGGCCCTGCACGTTATAGCATGTCAAGGGTGAACCTGGCTTTCTGTCATGCCTCACATAATGATGACAGGCATCACTGTCCAGGGACAGAGCCAAAGAAGACAGGGAGGTGTCACAGACCAGAGAGCAGATGTAGTATCGTGTCCCTGCCGAGATGGGGATGACATCCTCCGACTCTCTGGAGGGTGTGCTGCGAGGGGCTCCTTCCCCCTTCCAGTTGTACATACAGTAACATTGACAGCCAACAATCCCGCGAGCGTGGCGCACGGGGCGTCGGGAGAGAGCGACAGCGCGTTTCCCAGCAGGGCTGTCGTGGAGATGGCGCCATGTACTCCAGCAAAGGAGCTAACAAAAAGCATGCCAGAGTTTTAATATTGTTTTAATGCGATTAAAATATCCTAAATTAATTTATTTTCTTATGCTCGAAAATAGTCCAGCACTGCCATATTGCAATATATACTCGGAAGA
>NW_006205257.1:4511700-4526022 GCF_000334495.1 Tupaia belangeri chinensis
GGAAGAGCAGTTGGATAAAATTCATTAGAAAAGAATTAAATTCATCGCATACAAGGCAGTCATTTTATTTGAAGTAGTTCCCAGTTCAGAAGACCATGTCATCATTGGTGGGGGGGTGATACTGAGGACAATACTGGAGAGGAACTCCCCCCGGGGAGGGTCACCAGAACAGTTGAGGCCATCTTATTGCAGCTAAGAGGACTTGCCTCATTTTTGAACCCTCCGAATATTTTCAGACAGACGTCATGGAGGGTGGAACCACCGAAACACCAAAGGCAAAAGGAAATCCTTACTCAATTACTAGTTTGCAAGTCAATCTCTTTCTTTGGGAGCACACCTCAATTGTGCTCTCCTCTGGGCCTCCCCATTCTCACTTCCTTGCCACCATTTATTCATTTATTTATTGCCAGAGGGCATGTGTGCTCAGCAGAGAGAGAGGGAGACAGAGAAAACATAGTCCCCCAAGAGGGCAAGGCCACACTGCAATTCCTTCTCTTCCATTTTGCCATTCTACCAGGGTTTCAAACACACATATACACACTGGTGGTGTGTTTTCAAGCTGCTGGGTCTTGGATTCAAACCCTGGTCAGCCATGTGGAATCTGACTCCCTTAACCATGAGGCCACAGGGCTGGCCTTCACTTATTTATTCATTTCAACCTCATCATTCAATGTCTCAAGTAGCAATGCAATTTGTATTATTTAGTTGTATTTCCCCAAGCAGGCTACACATTTCTTTCAGGGGAGCACTGAATTCACCCAGATTTCTCCACCCTTCAACACACCATGGCTGTCAATTCCCCACACCTATCAGCTGTCAAGTTCTCAGCGTGGTGCTCCTCTTCCACGTGGTGACACGGGGTTGCTGTTTTCCTTGAGTGCAACATGTAACAGGTCCCTTGTCCACATTCACCAAGAGAAATGAGCAGAACCCTCTAGAAGGCAATTAAGAGTGAGAACCTCTGCTATGAGCCACCATAGCCATGCATCCAGTCTCTGAATATTTCAAAAACAACTATACATAATCCCTTCAGTGATGGTCTTACTTAATCTTGTAAAAGGAAGAAAAAGTAGGAATTTTAATTCACATGAAATTTAGTGAGCCAGCAACTGAATGCTGACAGCTGCCAATCACAGCATCCTATCTGAACCCTTCTTATTCTCTCTGGATCCAATATTAAAGTCTCTCAGTGACAGGAGCACAGATGGGAGCCCAGGGCCACACCTCGCTCATTCACTTTGCAGGGGATGGCTCCAGAACTCGGTAGCAGGAAGATCCTCTCATGAGTATTCAATGGTAATAATTTTAGAAATTTGGGCCAGCCTGTGGCATGACAGTTAAAGGCACTGGATCCCACATGGCTGACTGTATGGTTCAAGTCCCAGACCGAGAGTCTTGAAAAACACTGGGTGTCCAAAATCCTGAGAGGAGAAAGAATTGTGGCATGGCCATCGCCCCTGAGGGATGCTTTCTCACTTTCTCTCTCTCTCTCTCTGTCTCTCTCCAGCAAGTGTCCATGCTCCATAGCAAAAGTGAAGCAGACAAAAGTTTCCAAATCCTATCCCTGAATTCTATTTTGGGATAAAAATATTAAACTATTGATGTTCTAAGCATAGAGGTTTTGCAAACCTTGGTGCTTGCCCAGAGTTCAGCATGAAGACTGGCTATCAAATCTACCCAAGCCCTTGGCCTTGCTTGACATGCTGGGTTCTTGGTCCTCATGCAGAGAAAACCACCCTGAGCCAGCACCTGTGACAATACAGTGACCCACGGCAGTGACAATTTCCCTCTTAGAGGCACTGGAAGCCCGGGGAGCAGGAAGGTGCTTTGATTTCACCTTCATTTCACCATATACATGGTGGAAGTCATGGAGAAACCTTTGGATGCTAGCACCCCATGTTTATTACCTTTAGCCACCACAAATGTTGACTTTGTTCTTTTTAATTGTTGTTTGTTTTTGCCAGGTCAAACTCCAAATGACCCATTGGCTTCCAGGAGTGGCTAGGGGCGAGGGGAATATGGGGTGAGGATGAAAGAGCGATAGGAGACCCATTGGCTTCTAGAAGTGGCTAGGGGTGAGGGGAATATGGGGTGAAGGTGAAGAGTGATGGGAACCCTGTAGGAAGATGATGACCAAATCATCATATTTTTTTCTAAGCAGGAATAAACATTCCAGATTTTGTGACAACCCCCAAGCCCGCCCACTTGGGAACTGCATAGCTGTGACAGCCGTACCTGTTACTCTCGCTTAGGTGGGAAGTGGTGTCCCTGTCCTCCGAACCCCACACAACCTGGGCACCAGCCCTTGACTCACACCTGCCATCAGGTGGCAGCTGGGGAGCCTTTTCATCACCTCTCGCCACGGGGAAGGGAGGGTCTCAAGACTTTTAATTAGCTGAGAATTTCACACTCTAGTGGCTTGCTTGTGAGAACCAAAGAGCAAGGAACAACTCCTCAAATATGAGACTGCAATTGCTGAAGGCGAAGCTAAAAAAAAAAAACCACTGGGGAAAACTCTGACTTCTGATGGGGACAGAAGTGCTCAGTTCTGAAAAGTTCCGGAAGAATCTGCAGCAGGTGGCCCTGCAGCCTCATCTCTGCACACTGCCCTCCTGAACTCCAGCCAGCTGCTCTCCTCTTTCCTCTGGGTCTTAGTGCCCCAGGTGCCAACTCTTGCAAGGGCATGGCCAGCTGGGCTGCCTATCTTGGTGTGGGGAGGTCTGCGGGGGGTGGACGAAGCACACTTCCCTTAAGATGGCGGCTCACACTCAGCTTCTTCACTTGACCCAAATAGTCCACTTTCCCAGGAAACCTAGAAACCTGAATTTTTAACTAAAAATCTCACCGTTTTCAACTATGAGGATGAGTTTGCAATTAATTGAAGACAAAGTGTAAGTATCACATGAGCCAAACCAAATACATCCAGGAACTGGATCCAGCCACCGGGTTGGCCTTAAAGGATTCCAGTTACAACCCCAACCCCCTCGTCACAGGGACAGCCTCACCCTTCTCTCCATACCTCTGGACACGCTAAGACATTGAGCGACAAGGAAGAAGCAGGGCCAACATGGGGTTCTTGGGTGGGTGTTACGCAGGAGCTGGTAAGTACCACAGGGCTCAGACCTGTCCCCAGACCTCCTGCAGGAACTGATAAACACCACAGGGCTCAGACCTGTCCCCAGACCTCCTGGGCCGGAATCAGCCTCATAACCAGCCCACAGGGACTTGTTTACACAGGAGACTTTGGGAAACACTTGTCTAAGGTCAAGTAAGACAAAGGAGTTGAGAGCACTGAGACCCTCCTCCTTGAACAGAAGAGGCAAACGCCCAGACACAGCACCTTCCCTTGGGCTAAATCCTTCCCATTCAATCTTCCTGGACTAGAAAGTGTCACCGTGCAGTCCTGGAAGAGAGGCTTCGAGACTGAGTATAACTCTGTCACTCTGTCCACTGCCTCCATGTTGCCACTTCCACCACCCAGACAGGAGTAAAAAGTGGATTTCCAGAATTCCCCTCTGGCTTTCCACCACTGTAGGACTGCGAAAGACCTTCTACCATGGAGAGATGACCCCCCAAGCCCACACTCCAGATACAGGTCAAGGGACAGAACAGTGCCACTCAGCTCGAATGGCCAGGACAGGAATCTTAGGACATTCTCTTTGGAGATGAGCCTTGAATTGAACAGAAGTTTTATGCGACTGACTCCAGACCTGGGAGAAGGCAGGCACAACACAGCAGAGAGGGAAAGGTCTGGTGGTGAGCCGTCCAAAACAACTGGGCTCGTTTGCACCGTACAAAAGGCCCTCTGAGGCCTGGATGGTGGTGCCACAGTAAAACACAGCACCCTGAGAGGCTAATCCACAAGGGAAAGTCCCAGGTTCGCCTCCAGAGACCTCCCTGAGTACCGTGCTTCTTGTATCTGTGATCAGAGACCCACTGATATTGCCGGTGGACTGTGAAGTCAAGATCCTTTGGCGGGAACCAGCAGTTAGCGTAATGGCTATGTCGCTGGACTCCCACATGGTCAACCGCAGTTCGCGTCCCGGACCCGGTGGCTTAAAACTCACGCCAGGCGCGTGTGCGTGCGTTCCCAAGATCCCGAGAGGAGAATGGAGGAAAAGGGATTGCGGCGTGACCATCCCCCCTGGGGGGTGATTTCTCGCTTTCTGTTTCTCCCGCTCCCTGTCTGTCTGGCGAGCGCACGGCCCCTATAGCCAAAATCTCTCCAAAAAAAAAAAAAGTAAAAAAAAAAGATCCTTTGGGGAGTGTCTCTCTGTCTCTGTCTCTCTCTCTCTCCCTCACGGTAGCAATAAATAAATAAACTTTACAGAGAAAATCACCCCTAGATTGATGATGACTTTAAAAAAACAAAAAAGCTTGGAAATCTGAACAAAATCTGAGAGCTAAGGCCCAGGAAAAAAAAGGGGGGGGGCAAAACACTAAGCACCTCTCAACATCGATGGGGGGGCTGACTGGAGAAAACGGTGCCCATCTCAGTTTTGCTTCCTTGACTCTCCCCAAATCCCCAGGCCTCATCAGCAGAGACACATCTATCGATAATTACAGAATACACAGCTTTGGGGGCATTTCCCTTCCATTCACGACATTTACTGGTGTCAATCTGAGCATAAATACAATTAGATTTGAGAGTTCTATTACAAAAGCCAATAAAGCGGGCCTCAGTAGAGATTCCAAAATGACTTAACTTTTCTTTAGAAAAATATTAAAACAGTATTATCACATCAATGAGAAGAAAAGACAGGAAGATAATAAAGTTATGTTAAACCTCCCTGTATTTACTCATGTGTGAAACAGTTATGTCTGGTCACATAATTGCAATGGTTCTGAGAAATATTTCATATTTTATAATGAACATTAAAAGAGTTTGTGGATCATTACTTTATATGAGTTCCAAAGTTATTACATAAAACCCAATAGGAATGGTTATAAATTATCGGATCCTCCGGCCTGGCCTTGGTAAACATAACATGAAGACTGAGACATTTCAGCAGACAAGATTCATGAGAAGAGGTAAAATTCTCCTTGCATTTTAAGGCGAAGAGAAGACCAGAGTACTTGTAACCAGCTCTTAACATTTTTGTTTCTGTTTCAAAGAAATTCTATTGAACCACTCACTTAAGCCCCACACACAAAAAGCCGCCTTTTAGAACAAAAGGAAACTTGCTTTTAGACACTGGTCTCATCTTTCCATCTCTCATTATCCTATCGGTGGCCCTAAAGTCATTGCAAAATCCTTGAACTTTTCAGCACAGCATGAGTTTAAAATACTGTACTTAGTAGGCTCATAGGATCACCCACAATTATTTATTTTCAAAAGGAGATTGTCTCTTTGAAATCAGAAAATACAGCAACTTTACAGCAACTGGAGGGTGATAACATTCTGAGGAATTTTTTTTTTTGTCTTCTTTTTTGGTCTGCAAAATAGGTTGGAAGGCAGCATTTTAATTAAAACAGATCATTTGTGAATCACCGTTAAGAGTAAAAATGGGTGTTATTCTATTGACTTGAGCCTCTTCTTTTCTCTCTCTCCCTCTCGTTTTTAATTACAGCATTATATTTTGTTCTGAAAACTCACACCTGGCACTTCCTTCTCTCTACAGTGGCTGCTCCGTGGAAGAGTTTAGAAGCCGGACAATAGCAGCCGAGCGAACCAAGTTAAACACCAGGGAGATGAAGCCCGAGCCTCTTGTCGGTGCAGGGCCAAACTGGCCCTTCGGAGACGCTGAGAAGTGGGGAGCTCCCAGGGTCATATCTGCTACTCGGTCCTAAGAAATGCAGGCACCTCCCTCACCTGTGTCCAAAGCAGGAGATTGCTGTCTGTACCTATGAAGTAAAGGTGGATGCTAGCCTTCCCTGGGGCCCTGCACCCAGCACCTGTGACGCTCCTGTACCTTCCAACTCCCCACATCACCCCGGGTTCCCCCTTTATATGAAGCAGCTGTCAGTGAGGCTTTCTCAGCAAACAGATGTCTTTTGGAGAATTTAAAGCTCTGAGTTGGAGGCCAGATTCTCACTGTACTTTGAGTTATGTCTGCCTCGATCATTATGCAGTCATTCACATATATTTTAGACATCAATATTGTCTTGAAATATTCTCGAGTTCTCAATGCTATTTATATGCTTCGATTCTCTCGCTCGCTTCTGCTCTGACGGTATGTTCCAGCTACCCAGAGTCACCGGCTGCTGGCAGAGCATTTTAATAAATATTTTTATTGGGGAGAGGTTGGCTATTTTTGTCTAAGTGATTTTTCTCTGAATCGAAAAGAGGCCAACCTTCGTGGGACCTCTACCAACCTTTGTCATCTGTCTAGAGGAGCGTTTCCAGCTTCAGTATTTTTTAAGAAGAAACAATGTCATATGTGTTGCCACTTTCCACAGATAGCAAGTTTGACCAACAACAAAAGAGGGATTATTAAGAGGCCAACTGACAACGTGGGAGAAAAATCTCTGCTTGTTTATGTACAGAAATGTTAATTCGGCTAAAATCTGATTTTTGCATAATGTAAGTCCATAGGAAAAAAAAAAAAAGGAAAGTGTGAAAAAAAAATAAAAATAAAAAAAGACCACAGATATTTTCAGGACTAAAGAGTTTTAAGAGGGTGGACATTTTGGAGGGTGTTTCAGAACATTGAGCATTGGCCCAACTTTTGAAACACCTTTAGGAGACTCTCAGAGCTTCACATGATAAGCCGAGCCAGCCAATTAGATCCGGTGACTATGTTCTTACTTTCCAACAGGTCCCGGCTCTCCGGGCTCCCACTCATCTATTGATCCTCTCGTCCTGGTTTGTACATCATCCCTTTGAAGTGTTTTGGCAGTGGCCTCTAGGTGGTGCTAACACCGCATAGCTTCTGCTTTTCGGCACAATGAAAACATTAATTTGCTATGAGATAATTTTTGACGTAAATGTAAAATGGTGCCCATTCGAACTCAGTAATGAAGCATGGTGCATTTCTGCAGCTCCTAATTTGACTAGTTAAATGACTCCATTACGTGTCTAACAGACAGAAGCAAATAATTTCTGGTCAGTTGATGTTCACTTATCCGTATCATTTTGCCCTGAAAATAAAGTCTCTAATCTACAATTCCTTTGTCTTAGTTTTTTTTTTTTATTTTTTTTGGTTAAGATTATTAAAGCAAATATACTTAAATAATTCAGACTGAACCAGTACAAACTAACAATTAAAATGTCAGAGAGCATAGGCAAATCAAATAGGCATAATAGGGGAGGCGGAAAACCAGACAGCCCCTCCTAAGCTACTCCAACCTTTGCCCAAGTCACTAGGTATGGGGGCTTAGGGTGAGTCTTGGACTTTGAAAGAACAAGTGTCCATCTTTCAAGTCCCTGGCTTTCCTGTGGCCAGAAGGGGACGGCTGGCTGTTCTCTTGACTTTTTTACTTTGCCACATAACTTTGAGGATATTCAGGAAATTTTCAGTAACGTGCATCTCACTATAGAAAAAAAAAATGTCACTTTAATAAATATCAAGTGATGAATAATTTTGCCCAAAGGGGGAAAAATGGTTAATATTGAACCGTAATGTTCCTCATCTAAATGCTTTTTTCTTCCTGCTAAAAACAAGTTTAGAATTAAAGCATATCAGTTTACACATATTGCATGCATATTAGCGAGACACAGCTGTGTATGTCCCCCTCTTAAGAGCCATATGATTAAGTTATGGGATATCGTATAATCCAAACTCCTTTTCTATTGGTCACCTTTCACAGACAAAAGCTTTTTAGTTTTAGGTCTATTAAATGACAGAATGTCCGATTCTGTAAATGTGCAAGTAATTATTATGAAGCACCTGTGACTCTTATTTTCACTTCCCAAGTCCATCTATAAATTGCTTCTGGAACGGCGCTCGGAGGCCGACAGAAGACTGCATCCCCTGTCTGGAGCAGCTGTCGGTTGCTCAGTGAGACAGATCAAAACTCTAGGTCTCAGGTCTCAGGATCTTAGTGAACTAGGAAATTACGGGCCCCGGTGATCTCATCCCACATCCTTAAGGTGAAGGGACAGTGGCCTCCTTCAGTGGAGAAACAGTGGTGAAAGCTGAAGAAGAAAGCCGGAAGTTCAGAGGGAAAGTCTTGCCCGTTGCTTCTCGCTGGTACGTCTGGCTAGCATCACCAACTTGGTGAACCAAGCAATTGGTTTGAAAAAGACCAGTATGTGAACTGAAAGAACCGGTTTAAAGGATCTTCCCTTTGCCCCCAAAGTACCATGCTCTGTGATCCAATTAAATGCACTTTAAAAAAAACTGACTTGGGTGTGTGTATACGGTGCCTCAATTAAGCTTTCACAGTTTTAAATCCCTCTGTATGTACACGTTTCAGCTCTGTCCATGCTCAGGACGAGGGACAAGGGACGCAGACACAGACTGTGTGTCTTTTGATGTGTAACAAAGGCTATTTCTGACTCATACTTTGTTGACATTTCTGGCCGATGTCGTTTCTGCAACCCGATCCGGGGAAGTGGCCCTCCTACAGGAGGGCAGTAGCTTGCACCAGAGGGATAGGATCCTGCCCCTTCTGCCTCTGCCGAGCAGGCCGTGTGACAGCCGTCGGTGCCAGGCTCTTTGGTGTTATGTAGGTCGAGCGGCCCGTGGGTGTACAGGAAGGATCTGGCCTTTTGATTTGGTGTAGAATTTACAACCTGAGAGTGATGTTTCAGCCTGCGGATCTGGGTTGTGTGTGCTGGAAAAGGAAATGAGGTCAAGCTACGAAGGCACTTGCATCGAAGGAGGCGTCCATGGGCCCCAGGTCAGGGGCTTTAGACCTCTCCCTGTGGCACCACTCCCTTGATGGGGCGCTGGTGCTGGGAGTTTCTCAAAGCCAGTGAGTATGCACCTTCCACGGAGCAGCCCTTTAGTCTGTGTCCTAGGAACAGACCTTTAAAAAAAAAAAAAACAACAACAACCAAATTCCATAAGAAGATGAGCCCGCAATACAACCTCCAAAGGAAAGAGCCACAGAACAGCAAAACTTCCACGAGGCACCGGGGAGAATCAGACGCCACACGGAAAGAAAAGCAAAGAGAACCTGCAGGCTGACGCTGACTTTGGAGGAAAGCTTTCCAAGATAACACGTGGGAAACTTTACAACTCCCTGAAACCCGGAGCAGGAGCCAGGTTCTCCTTGCCCTGATTGTCAGGGAGGTCTCTGGACCTCTCACACTTGCCCTAGAAATGACCGAGGGCATCCGACATAGTGTAACTACCAAGGGGTCAACGCTCCCTGCCCTGCATTAAAAATCAGCGATGCTATTCAAATGGGAAAAGACAGAGCATCTATCCTTGAGCCGAACAAGGGGTGATGACTGCTCAAGAATATGCAAAATAAATGATTTGTCTTCATGGTCATAAAAGGAAGACAGGGCAGATGCTAGCCACAGCGAGCATTTCCCAAGGAGGGCAAGGTATTTCCGAAGGTAATCAGCATCAAAGCAGAACAGGTGAGAAAGAACTGAGAGCATCTGAAGACGGAGAAGTCTGGGAGCAGATGGGAACCATCTTAGAATGTGCGCCAGAGGAGACAAGAAAACAGGGGAACGATTAGCAAATACCTTTTAAAAATATCCTGGGAAACCGGAGAGGCACCAGTGGACGAGAGCCCTTATGCAACACCTATATTTAATAACGACTCTGAGGGAGATCAAGGAAATTAAACACCAGTAAGCTTGACTTGAGCAGTGGGGAAGATATTGGAAACACTAATCAGGGACAAAATAGGGAAAGTTATGATTTAATTAAAGATATTCAGCATGGATTCACAAAAGGGAGATCATACGTAACAAAACTAATAGAATATTTTCAAAAAGTAACAAAAAGGAATTGAAGAGGGAAACCAGGGGTATAATTTACTGGGACTTTAAGAAAGCTTTTGATGCACTGGCTCACAAAAGACTAATCTCCGGTGGTGGGGAGTTTGGGTGGAGTGTGGTCGGGGGTGGAGAATGAATGAAGAATTGTCTGGACCCAGGGCACTCGTGAGCGTTACCGTGAAGAGATTAGGATAAAAGGAGGAGACTGACTCCTGGAATTCCCCAACATCTGAATTTTTTTAATTTTTAAAAACATAGTGCATCACTAGCCTTGCTTTGGAAATGTGCCCAACCGGGATGAAAGTCCCCGGCAGGTAGAAACCCAGGGGGCAGGTAGCAGTTCCTGCTCTACGAACAATAATATTGACAAGGAGTTGTTGGCATTTGATGAATTCATGACTGTTCGAAGGAGGCGTCCATGGGCCCCAGGTCAGGGGCTTTAGACCTCTCCCTGTGGCACCACTCCCTTGATGGGGCGCTGGTGCTGGGAGTTTCTCAAAGCCAGTGAGTATGCACCTTCCACGGAGCAGCCCTTTAGTCTGTGTCCTAGGAACAGACCTTTAAAAAAAAAAAAAACAACAACAACCAAATTCCATAAGAAGATGAGCCCGCAATACAACCTCCAAAGGAGAGAGCCACAGAACAGCAAAACTTCCACGAGGCACCGGGGAGAATCAGACGCCACACGGAAAGAAAAGCAAAGAGAACCTGCAGGCTGACGCTGACTTTGGAGGAAAGCTTTCCAAGATAACACGTGGGAAACTTTACAACTCCCTGAAACCCGGAGCAGGAGCCAGGTTCTCCTTGCCCTGATTGTCAGGGAGGTCTCTGGACCTCTCACACTTGCCCTAGAAATGACCGAGGGCATCCGACATAGTGTAACTACCAAGGGGTCAACGCTCCCTGCCCTGCATTAAAAATCAGCGATGCTATCTACCCTTCACAAAGGGAATACCGACGTCCGACCCCGGCACTTTGCAAGGAGTTGCTGGCCCCGGCTTTCCAATGCTTCCTCTTCAAATGTGAAAAGACAGAGCATCTATCCTTGAGCCGAACAAGGGGTGATGACTGCTCAAGAATATGCAAAATAAATGATTTGTCTTCATGGTCATAAAAGGAAGACAGGGCAGATGCTAGCCACAGCGAGCATTTCCCAAGGAGGGCAAGGTATTTCCGAAGGTAATCAGCATCAAAGCAGAACAGGTGAGAAAGAACTGAGAGCATCTGAAGACGGAGAAGTCTGGGAGCAGATGGGAACCATCTTAGAATGTGCGCCAGAGGAGACAAGAAAACAGGGGAACGATTAGCAAATACCTTTTAAAAATATCCTGGGAAACCGGAGAGGCACCAGTGGACGAGAGCCCTTATGCAACACCTATATTTAATAACGACTCTGAGGGAGATCAAGGAAATTAAACACCAGTAAGCTTGACTTGAGCAGTGGGGAAGATATTGGAAACACTAATCAGGGACAAAATAGGGAAAGTTATGATTTAATTAAAGATATTCAGCATGGATTCACAAAAGGGAGATCATACGTAACAAAACTAATAGAATATTTTCAAAAAGTAACAAAAAGGAATTGAAGAGGGAAACCAGGGGTATAATTTACTGGGACTTTAAGAAAGCTTTTGATGCACTGGCTCACAAAAGACTAATCTCCGGTGGTGGGGAGTTTGGGTGGAGTGTGGTCGGGGGTGGAGAATGAATGAAGAATTGTCTGGACCCAGGGCACTCGTGAGCGTTACCGTGAAGAGATTAGGATAAAAGGAGGAGACTGACTCCTGGAATTCCCCAACATCTGAATTTTTTTAATTTTTAAAAACATAGTGCATCACTAGCCTTGCTTTGGAAATGTGCCCAACCGGGATGAAAGTCCCCGGCAGGTAGAAACCCAGGGGGCAGGTAGCAGTTCCTGCTCTACGAACAATAATATTGACAAGGAGTTGTTGGCATTTGATGAATTCATGACTGTTCCTAAAACAGAATGAGACTGCTTGTCACCAAATAGGGGACCTATTCCTCAATTGCCTTAAGGATCACGAACACAGATACAGATAGAATACAGCCAGAAGGCGTTAAAGCTCTCCGATCTGGATCGCACGGGATCAACTGCAGTGCCCACGGGTGGGAAAACTCACACATTCACACACTGACAGCTTCACACATAAACATGCACACGCCCACATCCTCACGCGTCACCGAGGAACACACACAAACACAACTTCATGCCTTCCAAAGATGCACACCTTCGTGTACCTCCGCACCCCGTAGCCACGCACTTTGTGCACACTCGTGCCCATAGGCTTGTGCACACACATAGATGTGAACATGCACGTGCAGGCTCATGTCTCTTTTCCTAGAGACTGCACTGCAACACATGGGTGGAAACAACGAACATAAAGGAGAAGAGAATATGTTATTGGGGTGCTGGAAAAATCATGACATATTTTTCTGTGTTCCAATATGCAAAAACACATCATGACTCTTCCAATGACCCACTATTTTTCACCAGGAATTGTTGGGGGGGGTGCAGTAGGGTCACATTACAGTCATAATAGATACCAGAGGAATGAAAGAAGAGGCAGAGGACCGAGGACCCGTGAGATACAAATGGACCTTTGTTACTACAAGCCAAACCAGATCTGAGTACCTTCTCTGAAAAATAATGGCTCAAATCCCCAAAGGAGCCCGACTTTCACACTCAGGGACAGACTGTAGATGTGGCAGCAGGAACCTGAAGATGATGACCCCGATCTGGGACCTGCTGTCCTCAGGGCTCCAACCCAAAGCTGAGCCAGGAAAAAGCCAGGCTGGTGATGGCTTGGAGACCTCTCCAACAATGTGGACTTGCGACTCTCCAAACACAAGCTTCTTCAACTCCGTCTATAAGGGTTGATAGATGACCCACTATTTTTCACCAGGAATTGTTGGGGGGGGTGCAGTAGGGTCACATTACAGTCATAATAGATACCAGAGGAATGAAAGAAGAGGCAGAGGACCGAGGACCCGTGAGATACAAATGGACCTTTGTTACTACAAGCCAAACCAGATCTGAGTACCTTCTCTGAAAAATAATGGCTCAAATCCCCAAAGGAGCCCGACTTTCACACTCAGGGACAGACTGTAGATGTGGCAGCAGGAACCTGAAGATGATGACCCCGATCTGGGACCTGCTGTCCTCAGGGCTCCAACCCAAAGCTGAGCCAGGAAAAAGCCAGGCTGGTGATGGCTTGGAGACCTCTCCAACAATGTGGACTTGCGACTCTCCAAACACAAGCTTCTTCAACTCCGTCTATAAGGGTTGATACTAAAATCTCTTTACTACGTATAAAGCCATGCCAAGCCTATGGAGAAGATATGGACATAGACATACATTCTAACATGGGAGTATTCGAATAATTTAAACTTCATTTACCTTTATATTATTCATTAATGTTACAATGAAACTTGGACCACGTGTACCCAAATCCTGACAGGGTGGAGAAACGGAGAAGGAATTGTACCATGACCACTTCCCACTGAGGGGGGGGTATTTTCTTCCTTTCTTTCTCTCTCTCTCTTCTCTGTCCCTCCTTGGCAAGCACACATGCCCTCTGGCAATTAAAAAAATAGATTTTTTAAAAATTATATTCGATTAAGTTTCTGGATCCTTTTGCATTGCAGGAGATGAGCTCTGGGGCAGTAGTCCTGTTATTATTAACGAGGAGGGCATGTTTCCTTCACTTTGCAGCTTTTCAACCTAAATCATCTTTAAATATGGACACGGTCCAAGTCTCTTGGTTGTTTTCAAGTCACCAAGGCTGAGATTCATATCAGCCCCATGGGATCTGGCTCCCTTAAGCATTAGGCTATGGAGTTGGTCTATAAAAAGTCTTTGGAAAAAGTACCTACTATAATGACTCTCTCCAATTTTATGATTTTTTAAAGGTTTTTGCCATAGGGCATGTATGCTCACTAAAGAGAGCGACCGTGAGAGGGAAAGCAAGAAATCACCCTCTAAAAGAGATGGCCACATCACAATCCCTTCTCCTCCGTTCTCTACCTGGGACCTTGGGCATGCACACACATACGCCCAGTGTGATTTTAAAGAAACCAGGTCTGGGACTTGAGCCACAATTGGTCATCTGGGAGTCCAGTGCTTTAACCACCACGCCACCGTCGGGTCCCCATTTTTATGCTTTTTAACCTGAAAAGTGTCTGTATTTTCAGTCTACTCAAAATGAATTAATACTCAGAGACTACAAAATAAGAATGAAAGAGAAGAAAAACTTGGAAAATTATTTTCAAAAGAGGAATAGCTCAACATAGCAGATCAGAAGGCACACTGCCCTGTTCTGGCAACAGGGCCCCTCTTCCCAAATCTCCCAGAGACAACAGAAGTGGACAAGAGCTTCTAGTTTAAGTTATGTTAAAATATACAACCCATGGGGGGGGGGGGGCAGCCTGTGGGGTGCTTGTTAAAGGCGCGGGCCTCC
>NW_006205257.1:4526091-4527620 GCF_000334495.1 Tupaia belangeri chinensis
AGCTTGCTTTCTCACTTTCCCTTTCTCTCTCTCTCTCTCTCTTTCTCTTTCTCTCTCTCTCTCTCTGTCTCTGTCTGGTCAAATTAAAAAATAATAATAACAAGTGGAATTAAATAAATAAATGAATAATGCTTTAAAATATATATATATATATATATAGAACCCAGTTAATACCCTGGTCCACTGCCATTTGCCACACGTGTTTCTGCAGCTCTCACCAGCGTACACATAACTTCTCCAACCCTTGTGTTTAAAGAAATGAAGCACATAAGAGAGACCCAAAACAATGTGCTTGTCTTTCCCTTTGATTATTCTATCCCTTTCCCTCTCGATTTCTTATTGAAATAAAATTTGGAAATTTCTACTTTGTTGCCTTAAGTAAAGAAAATGTCTCTTATACTCTGGAGCCAATTCAAACATGCCCTAAGGCAGTATCAAACAAAGGGAGCAGAGGGTTAATGGGGGGCCTTAGGCCCTCTCCAACTCCCTTTTCACCCAAAGCTCCCCTAAAGAAACATATCATCTAAATGAAAACTCACCTCCCACCTCCCCCCCTTCCGCACAATTTGTTCCCCGAGCCCCCCTCTCCAGAAATAGCTGGGCTATTGCTGATCGCACCCCAGAATGGAATAAGGCTTTGCAAAGGAAAACGAAGGGTTAAAAAGTACCTGTCAGGAATGTCTCTTGAAATCAGTCATTGAGAATCATCTGTCAGCAAGACAAAATTAATTACTACATGTAAAATGAAGAAATCAATGTAAATTAAACACTGTATAAACGGTATAAAAGTTTAGGACAACTTGATTGTTAAATAATTACTGATACACGTGTGAATTTCCAACTAGGTCCCCCAGGGCTGTGGCTTCCTGCAACTCCTCCCAAATCTTCCCAAAGTGGAGTTTGCAGTCTTCGGCTGTTTCTCCCACATCTACCCTCAATTCAGTTTGGAGATTTGAGTAATCCTCCAGTAAATACAGTAACTTGCAAAGTTCAGTGACATTTGAGCACGGTTTTCAGATATCGAAGGCCAGGAAGAAGGATACGACCTCAGTGAAAAGGTTAGATTCATGAAACCAGCAGGAGAAGAAGCACCCCCTGCCATGAGATCCCCCAGAACCTAAGAAATGCTGCTGCCCAGGATACATGTTTTATTAATCTACTCAAAGCTAGCTTCATTTATAAAATCAAATCAGCCATTATACACACTTTAAATGTGGTCGTGATGTGAGATAGGTCTCTTGCATTACATTGCGTGTCTCAAGCCCAACTCTATAGCTTCTCAGTGGTGACATGAAAGGGTAAAGGCAAACCCCACTGCTGAGGCTACTGGGAGTTGCAAGTCTCACTTGTGGCCTTCAGGGAGCTGAGCTGTCAGCACTCAGGTATTCAAGACAAAGAGCCTCAAGTCTGCTGATATTTGATCTACCAAGTAAGGACTCAGAGGGCTCAAAGAAGACATGGGCTGACTCATCCATCTCACGCTCAGACAAAGCCTTTTGCATCATCTCCCTAACCCCGCCTTGGACGCT
>NW_006205257.1:4527925-4544521 GCF_000334495.1 Tupaia belangeri chinensis
TCTCTCCTTTCTCAGTGGGATCTGATCTGATGCTCGAGCTGGAGAACCTCCTGCAGGCACTTCTGATGATCAAAGTCTCCTTCTGAAACCTCAACCTCCTCTGTAATGAGAGCCCAACACTCTCATGCCTTGAATTTTCCCTCATCTCCCTGACCTTCTGCCTTCTAACCAGCCAGTCCACGAGTCTCCTCCAGAGCCTATGGGGACATCTCTACCTTGAATTTGCTAGTCTTGGCAGTGACCTACTCACAGGACTTCACCTAGAAGGCAAATGCCATCCACTGCCCATCAGAGGTCAAGGACAGGCTGTCAGCCTGAGGGAGGAGCGAATAGAAAAACCTTCCACCGAGACCCCTGAACTCCATGACTGAAGCGGACCCCGAGTGTCCTCGGAATGTACCTTGCCAAAACCAATATACAAAAATAAAATAAAACGTGTACAATATACAATTTGTAAAATGAAAGCTCTGAAGATTACTTAGAAAAGGATGATTTGCAATGCAAACGAACTTTCTGATTTATAGAGTCACCACGGGGGGTTCCTTACATGAGTTGATCTAAAATAGGACTCAGCTCACAGTGCATCTAAAATAGGAGTCGGGTGCCAAAATTCAATCTCCACACCACTGCAGCAACAGCCTCTGTCCGTACAGTCATTGCGAAGAGGGAGGTACTCCAATGAACTTGGTTTTACTTTTTTTCTCCAATGGGTTTCCTGGGAGTGAATCATCAGTCTCATCATAGCAACTGGGGTCACTTTTCCAGTCACTGTCTGCCCTTCAACACCTTTGCATATCTACCCCCTTTCCCGGGCGGGGGGGGGGCGCCTTCTAGGTCTTGGGATCTTTTAGCAGGTTTTGGATCTCAGCCAAGAGAAACTCCCCAACCCTTACCTGGTCTCAAATCTGAGATTTGGTGGGAAGTCACTTCCCACTTGAGGGGTAAATCTGAGGCTCGTAATTAAGTTAAGGAGCATAAAAATATCCCATTACTTTGCTGCAGTAATTCCATTTGTAGTAATATGCCCTAGAGAAATATTCTGAAGTATGAGGGCAAAGAGGGAGTAGGAAAGGCTAGCTTTATATTAAAAAAAAAAACAAAACCCTGCATTTTATTTGTAATAATAAAAGATCAGCAGGATAGCTCTGTGGCCCAGGGATTAAGGGAGCCAGATCTTACATGGTCAACCATGCAGTTTGAATGCCAGCACCACTTGGTTTGAAAAACATGGCAGACATGTGTGCATACATGGATGCTCCAAATCCTAACAGGATGGAGACATACCATGTCCCACTGTATGGCACTTTCTCCCTCCCCCTTTCTCTGGCAAGTGCATGTACCCTCTGGCAAAAAAAAGTAAAATAAGGGGTCCGGCAGATGGTGTGGTGGTTAAGGGCACTAGACTCCCACATGGCGGACCACAGTTCAAATCCCAGACCTGGCAGTTTGCTTTCTCACTTTCTCTCTCTCTCTTTCTCTCTCTTATTCTTTCCCTCTCTGGCCCAATTAAAATCAGTGAATAAATTTAATTTAATGAAATAATTCTTTTAAAAAAGTTAAATTAAAAAAACCTAACTATTCAACAATAGGGAAATAACTACATCATTCCAAATAGGATATTTTACGATAGTTACGCATTTATGCATGTAAGTTTTAGTAACATGAGAAAAAATGTTATACCACATATATGTAGAGGCTTCAAGTTCATGGAAAAATACAATTAAAATGTGAGTTTATTTGGGCACAAAAAATTTGAAATGCATGGGTAGCTTTTCACAGTGCACATTTTCCATAAGCTTTTTGAAGACCCTTTGTACATATTATATATTTATGACATGCAAAAAATCACATGTAGAGTAAAATTACAATTACATAAAAGGCATAGGAAGAAATCTGAAAAGAAATAAGCCAGAACTGTGGCATTCTGGGTATTTCTTTTCTCCTATTTTTCTTTGTTTATTTTTGTTACAGGGCATGTATGCTCAATGAAAAGAGACAGAGAAAGAGGGAGAGAGAAGTAAAGTGAGAAATCTCTCTCTAGGGAGAATGGCCATACTGCATCCCCTTCTCTTCCAGTCTCCTCTTGGGATTTTGGGGATGCACACACACATGCTCAGTGTGACTTTCAAGCCATCGAGTCCCGGCCATGTGGGATCCAGTCACCTTAGCCACTATGCCACCTGGCTAACCAGCTCCTTTTTAATTTTTTTTTTTTTTAACAATCAGAACATTTAAAAAGTAAAATTTGCTTTGATTTCAAGAAAACATGAGTTGATTTTTCTTTATTGTTACAAGGTAAAATCTCTATTAATGCCTAAGATGTCATTAACCTAATGCAATTATTCATTTCCATATTATATACTTGAGTTATTACAAGGTCTTAGCTGTCAATCCAGAAATAACAAACATGAACTAAGTTGAGACTAGAGGCTCACGCAGGTGGGAAGGTGGGGAGGGAGGTGCATGGCTTCACAGGGTTGTCATATTTCCACAGCATCCCATGCCTACATCTCAAGTAGAGCCCTGGTAAATGACCCACAACACGGTTACATAACATACCCTGGGGGACTATGCTTCTCTACAGCAGGGCTGTGAGTGGTGTCATTCTGTCACTGCCACATGGCACAGCACCGTCTGGTGTGAAGCAACATCTCAGGAAATGTTGCCTTTGTGGTCTGTGAGACTCCAAACGCACCCAGAATAACAGCCAATGCTGCCATTTTCCTATGTCCCCATACAGAGAGCCTGTACTACCTGATGGTGTAATACCGAGACAATAACCTCCTTGCCACACTGCCGGTAGCGTTGTGCATTGGGAAACCCTTGGGCATGGTACTATACGTATTAGGGGCCCCTCCATAGCGCGACCAGCAGCTTGCTGAACTGTAGTGTTGGAAGCCACCTGGCAGGTTGGGATCCCCGGTAGAGTCTAAAACACGTTGCATGTGCCTATTCCCAAGATCCTGACAAGCCCTGGAGACCCAGGGGAAGGGGCTCATGGCATGACACAACTCTACCAAGGCTGTCTCTGTCTCTCTCTTTCTCCCTCTTTTTTTGTGCACATGTATATGCTCCCTATCTATCATAAATAAAATAAATATACTTAAAAAATAAATAAAAAGATTGACTGGGTTTAGATCTTGGCCGAGATTCTTCCTAGACATAATCTCACAATACCTCACTTGGCCAATCTTTAGTATTGGAGAAATAATCGTATTCCCCAGGGGTGTTCAGGAACTGAATCAGAAGGAAAGAAATGAGTCTTCTTTCAAAGGCTGAAACAGTGCTGATTGCCCAAAAGGAAAAAAGAAAATCTGGTTTCCACTAATTAAGACGTTATTTTACTTCCACTTCTGGCTATGGCAAAATGGCTTATACCAAATCAACTATTTTACTGAGAACAACTAGACAGGGGGAAAAAAAAAGGCATTAAAAAACAGTGTGTAAGGACCAGAGGATGGCATGGTGGTTAAGGCACTGGACTCCATGTGGCTGACAGCAGTTTGAGTCCTGGACTTGGAAGCTTGAAATTCACACCAAGTGCATGTGTATGCATGCTCAAAATCCCAGGAAAAGAATAGAGAAGGGATTGCAGTGTGACCATCTCCCTGGGGGGGTTCTTTCTCACTTATCCTCTCCCTGTCTCTCTCTCTCTCTCTCTCTCTGTCTCTCTCTCTTGTGACCATACAAGCTCTATGACGAAAATCCGGGAAGGGAAAAAAGTGTGTATGTAAATTATTTATTTATTTTTCTAAGAATTATTCATTTATTTGATTTTATTTATTAGTAGTAGTACGATTTCCAGTTTTCTACAGGGCATGTGCACTCATCAGAGAAAGACAGGGTGAAAGAGAGACAGAGGGAAAGTGAGAAAACAAATCGCCAGGTCCAGGATTCAGACCATGGCTCGCCATGTGGGAGTCCAACGCCTTAACCACCACGCCACCTGCTGGCCCCTCTAAGTTATCTTAAGGCAAAACATGTTAACAAAGAGGCTAGGAGTTGAGGACATCAAAATTCTACGAAGAAAGGAGCACAAAGAACCAAGTTTATTTTATGGTGCTTCTTTTCTCTTTGAGGCAATTGCGAACTTCCAGAAAGCAGCTGAAAAGTTGAGAAGCTGAGCAGAGATTTCAACAGTCCAAGGGTTCAAAAAGAAAAAAAAAAAATTAGAATCTAGGCCCTGGCAGCGTTTCAGACTTGACACCTTACACTTTTGGTTGTGATCCCTGAGGGATACAGTCGGAAGTAAGAGTAGTAGGAAATCAACCAACCTTTTGAAATGTGCTCAATTTCTCATCTGCCTCAAGCCTAAGGGCCTACTAAAAATGAAGGAAATCATCTCTGGAGAAATGCAACATCATCTAAAGATGCACTGCCCAATAAGGTAGCCAGGTGTGGCCATTTGACTCTTGGGATGTGGCTTTATCAGAATTGCAAAGTGCTGGGAGTCTAAAATACTCATTGAATTTCTAATACTTAGTACCAAGAAAAAAAAAGAGTGTGTAAAATATTGAATCAATGATTTTATACAGGCTCATGTACAGATGATAATATTTTAGACATACCAGGCTAAATAAAATCTATTAAAATTAATTTACCTTTTCTTTACACTCCTGTAATGTGGCTATACCAAACTTAAAATGACGTGTGTGGCTCGGATTACTTTTCTACAATATTTGGCAGTTCTGATCTAGAGCCTAAACTGATCTCTAAATTTTTTTTATACACGACATCTGAGGGACATTTGATAAAAAATGACCAGGCACACCAAGAAATAAAACCAAATGAACAGAAACACAGATAGAAAATCAGGCAACAGGTAAATGCAAGTAGACCAACAGAAGATACAAATATTGAGTTAGAATGATCAACTCTAGACACTTTAAAATAATTGTAACTAGGGAACCAGCAGTTAATGTAATGGCTATGTCGCTGGACTCCCATGTAGTCGACTGCGGTTCGAGTCCCAGACCCGGTGGCTTAAAACTCACGCCAGGCGTGTGTGCATGCATGCCCAAGATCCTGAGAGGAGAATGGAAGAGAAGGGATGGCGGCATGGCCATCTCCCCTGGGGGGTGATTTCTCTCTGTCTCTCTCTCTCTTTCTGGAGAGCACACGCGCCCTATGGCAAAAACCTCTCAAAAAAAAAAAAAGAAAAAGAAAAAGAAAAAAGAAGAGGAGCCTTCAGGGCTTATATGGTTACTTCTGGGTGGCTAATGAGGAAGCCACAAGCATGTTTAAATGCTACAGAAGAGCAAAAGACAGAGTGATGAGGCCATCTATTCTGTGACTATAACACTAGCCTTGCATAAAACTCTCAGGAACATCTCACCACCTTTGTCTGACACATGCCATGAACAATGATTCAGCCTTTCTCAGAAGAACAACATGGTAGGCAACTATCTCAATCAGTTTTTATGTACCACAAGGGTTATTGTAAGTAGAAAACTAATAAACCCTGCTCTCGTCAAGGATCTAAAAAGAGAGAAAGGGGCTGAGACCGTAGGAAAAGAGATGTGGGCTGGGATTCCAAGAAGAATTTTGTGATAGTCAAGTATAGCATGATGTTAAAATATGTATTTTTAAGGGCCAGTAGGTGACATGATGGTTAAGGTACTAGGCTCCCACATGGCTGACTGCAGTTTGAATCCTGGATCTGGCCACGTGAAACTCATGCAGGGTACATTTGTGTGTGTACCCAAAATCCTGCAAGGAGAATGAAAGAGAAGGGGTTATGGCACAGCCATCCCCCTGGTGGATAATTTCTCACTTTCCCTCTCATTGTCTCTCTGTCTCTCTCTCTGGTGAGCACACATGCCTTATAGCAAAAACAATAAAAACAAATTTTTTAAATATTTGTGTCTAACACTTTTAGGTGGAAATATTGAAAAGCCGAAAGGCTGAACACACACACACACACACACACACACACACAAGGATGAATGCTTGCTTTATCCAAATTGAGATGCGCAACCGGTAAAGAAAGACCTGACTGAAACTCTGTGCCAACACCCAATCACAGACTATAGAAGGATGGATTTGAACAGGCAGAGAGATGCAAAATAGAGTCCTTTAAAAAGAGTTGGAGGCGTGCTGCATACCAGCCCTCCTTCCATGGAGGAGGGACCAGGGTTGCTCCTTCAACTTCAAGCCCCAATAAATGAAGCCTCAGAGAGAACCTGCCTCTTGGCCCTGGGAACCGGTGAGACCTAGACCATGGCAGGACCCAGCTTTGGAAAAGTCAGAAGGCTCATGGCTGTTCCAATGGTGGACTGCGAAGAGGAGTCATATGCAGAATGGCTCCATTTCCAGTTTATTGGAACAAAAGAATGTTTCCCCAGGTCCAGATGTGGCTTGCCATAAAAGGACCATCTGCATCAAGTCACCAGAAAGCACTTTGCCATGAGGCCACTAAGAAGGAGGACACAACCTCAACAGGAAGAGTCTGAGTGTTCTGCTGAATGCAATGTCTTGGGGCTTTCAGCCAACAGTCAGCCAAAAGAGGCTTCTCTCAAACCAGAAAACTCCAGAAAGCCCTCAGTCCAGGGGACGAACCTCTGCTCTGCCCTATTTCCAGCCCTGACCTCTCTCCAGCCCAGGTGAGAGCAGGACATTCAAGAGGACACAGACCATCCTCTATCCCAGACCTGAAGCTAGCTGGAGTCAGCCTTGGGGAAAGCTTTCACTCTCAATGAAGTTTGGCATGTGGGCTACTATGTGGGAACATGTACTTCCATGACCAAAAGGAGCCTCTGTGGTGACTCAGAGATAACCCAGGCTCCCGTACAAGGGTCCCCAAAAAGTTCACAGAAAAGGCATATTCTGAAAAAACTATGCAGGGATGAGTTTGCACAAAAAGAAACTCAGAATACAATTCTATTTTCCATCAGTTTTTGGACTCTCCTTGTATTATTCCAAAGTGACCCAAAACTGTTGTGGGACTTTTCTTAGATTTCTCCAGAAAGAAGTGAGGGAAGACTAACCTCACAGATTGGGCTGAAGCAGAGAGAAAGAAAAATGTTGGGTGCTGCTACCCTGGGGACTTCCTTCTTTTCTTTTTCTTCTTCTTCTTGTTTTATTTTCCCCAAGTTTCTTTTATGAGTAAAAGAGACTGAGAAAGAGAGAGAGACCCCCCCCAACATGGAGGGGGGTTCCCAACATGGTGTTCATATCATGATTTAGCCTTCATCCCCCACCCTGACTCAGCCAGCTCATAAACACAAGCAAATCTACCCTACTCAGGGAAGTCTCTAGATACGAACCCAGAACCTTCCCAGCTGAGTCATCCTCACAGAGCACTCTGCTACCTGGGTACCACTGCTCAGGCCTTGGACATTAGCTTTTAAACACAAAGATGATAAGCAAATTTATTTATTTATTTATGTCTTTATTTTATTTTATTTTTTTCCAGAGAGAACTTTGCTATACAGTGCTTGTGCTCATCGGAGGCACAGACAGAGATAAAGAGAGAAAGAGTGAGAAGTCATTCCCCCATAGGGGATGGGCATGCTGCAATTCCTTCTCCTCCGCCCTCCTCTCAGGATTTTGGGCACACACATACACCTGGTTTCGTTTTTCAAGCTGCTGGGTTTGAGACTTGAACCACAGTTTGCCATGTAGAAGTACAGTGCCTTAACCACTACACCACTTGCTGACCCCTTAATTTTTTTTCTTTAAATTCAGTATTTGCCAAGGACACATGCGTTTACTGGAGATGAGATGATGTGTGTGTGTGTGTGTGTGTGTGTGTGTGTGTGTGTCTCTATCTATCTATCTACCTATCTATCTATATATACATACAGAGAGAGAGAGAACACCCCTTCTGGGGTTGGGATGGCCATGCTGCAATCCCGTCTCTTTCAAACCTGTAGGGGTTTTGGGCACACACACACACACATATATGCACCTAGTGTGTTTTTCAAGTCACTGGATCTGGGACTCCAACTGCAGTCGGCAATGTGGGATCCTGCCTTAAGCTCCGTACCACTGCCTGCTGCCTCCTTATAATTATAATTTATTAATTTGTCAAGAAAAGAAGCAAAGATGTGGGTGGTGCTCCTTGCTTGAAGAACATAGGGAACCTCCCACTTTAAAATGCAATGCATTCTAACCTTTTTTTTTTCCCATGAAGAGACAGAGGTTCAAGAGCCAGCCCTGTGGCCTAGTGGCTAAAGGAATGGGATCCCACATGGTTGACTGCAGTTTGAACCTGGCTTTAATGGCTTGGAAATGATGCCAGGAGCATGTGTATACTTGCCCAAAATTCTGCCAGGAGGAGAAATAAAGGGGAGGGGATCGTGGCCTGACCATATCCCACTGAGGAATGCTATCTTCTCCTTCTGTCTTTCTGTCTCTCATTTGTCTCTGGTGAACATACATGCTCTCTGGCAATTAGAGAGAGAGAGAGATGGTGGCTCAATGAGAAGAATCTACACTCAGCCATGGCAGTGCTGAGCCAAGTATCTGACCCCTGGACCCATGCACTACACATCCAGAGAGCAGATGCCATCTTCTGTGCAATCCCAGACAGGTCACCAACTCTCTCACCTTCTCTGTGTGTGTGAGCCAGATTTTCTCAGCTCCTTTTTTACCAAGATGCTGGTAACCAGGCTCAAAGAAGAAAAGCCAACGCCTATTAGCTGGTCACCATTTTTCTTGTAAGCGATCTCTCATTTATATATTTATTTAGTTAATTTTGGCAGAGGGTACATGCACTTATGGGAGAGAGACAGACAAAAAGATGGAAAGGCACCCCTGGTGGGGCACCCCTATGCCGTAATCCCTTCTCCCTCTCTTCAGAATTCTGGACATGCTCATGCATACATTCGGTGCCTTTCTCAACCCATTGGGCCCAGGACTCGAACTGCACAGTTGGCCACAGGGGATCTAGCTGCCTCACCTCCCACAGCACCCGCTAGCCAAGCTGGCCGCCGCTTGTAATGATCGGTCACCCTTTTGAAGCAGGTGACCTCAATAAGTTAGATTCCAAAGCCCAGAGGATCTTGGGAGAGAAAATGCACTTTAGCTGGACATAGTCGCTTTTTTTCTTTTAAGTTTACTTATTTATTTTTCCGAGAGAGAAAGAGAGAGAGAGAGAAGAGAGAGAATACCTAAGGTTTTCATCACCCAATTCACTGCCCCGGCCTCAGTCAGCCTAGATCCTGGATATATGCATACATGTCCACATGAGTACAGGAAGGCCCCAGGATGCAAACCCAGGACCTTCCCATCTGGACCCAGTTACAGTACTGCTGCAACACTGTTTGGCCCTATTATTACTTTTCTCCCCCAATGTTATTTATTTCTTTCATTAGAGTTAGAGACACACAGAGAGAAAGACAAGCACCTTCAACAGGGTTTCATATCACGATCTTTCCCGGCCTTTCCAGCCAGCCAGGATCATGGACGCACACATACACAGCAAGTGCAGGTCGACCAGAGAACTGAACCCACAATCTTCTATACGAGTCCAGCACATTCCCACTGTGCCACCAACCTGGGTTCCAGTATTCTCCATATATTCTTTCTGGAGACGCTTCTAGAAAATTGTGCAGCCACTGACACCTTGAACAGTACTCCCTCTAGCAGCCCACAGAAGGGCTGCACCCATTATCCGGGTTGCCCAGAGAGAACCTGCAGCCACCATTTCAGAAAGTGCCACATGGCAGGGAGCTGGGTTTCCAGCAGGCAGAAGAGGAGGTAAGCTCTCTTCGCAGTGCCCTGCTGTGTTTGGAAACCCCATCCAAGAGGCAGCGTATGGATCTGTGTATGGATCTGCTGTCGCGTAATGAAATAGTAATGGGAGGCAGTCCGGAACTCCTCTTTACACAGCCACCAACGGATGCCATCCGCAAGGAGGGCAGCTGCTCCTCCAATCTGCCCTGCTTTTACAAGTCAAAGCTCCCTTTGGAGACCAAGGACACCCTCAGCCACACCCAGGCTCTTCGTTGCCTTCAAGGAACCATCTGCGCTTCGATCTTCTCCCCACACCCTTCGGCACCCCTTGTTCCTGGTCAGAATGCCAGGGAGCTGAGACTCCATCCATCCGGGGTGGAACAAGAGAGCTCCTCACAAGAAGGACAGCTCTGGGCTCAGGCGGGGAGCCATCTTGGAGAGCAGTTGTACCAGTGCCCAGTTCTGTGAACTGCACACTCTCCCTCTTTGTTAAGATGATAATAAACACAAAGCGATGACAACAGCAACAGCAAAATCCAAATCAATGATAAGCTTCCAAAAGAGCAGGATGGGACAGTCGTCTTTCTCAGGTACCTGTTCACCACGGTGGGTAGCCTGTGCCAATGCTGAGCCATCTCCAATACACGCCATATGCCTGTTTCTTTACTTAGCGTTGTTTGGGATGGGAATCCTTCAGAGAATGGAAGGTCCCTGAATATTTGGCAAGCCAGACAAGGACACCAGATGAATAGATGAATGTGCACAGGCATGGCGTGTCCCTAAATGCGCCTACACACACACGCACACACACACACACACACACGAACACACCGCTTTCTTCTCTCCCAGACTGTTTGTTACTCTTTCCATCAGTTGTTTTTTGTTTTTTTTTTTCTATGCACAAAAACCAAATTAAAATAAGCTCCGTGTTAGAAAAACAGAGCAAAATGAAGACTGATTGGTCTGGGGTCAGTGGGTGGTGTGGTGGTTATGGTGCTGGATTCTCACAAGCCTGACTACAGTTCAAGTCCTGAACCCAGAGGATAGTAACTCATGCCGGGCATGCGTGTATGCATGCATAGAATCCCAGGAGGAGAATGGAGGAGAAGGGATTGTGGCATGGCCATTCCCCTGGGGAGGTGATTTCTCACTTTCCCTTCCACTGTTTCTCTCCGGCTCTCCAGTGAGCGCACACACCGTATAACAAAAATCTTAAAAGAAAGAGTTAGATCATATAGCTGAGAGTTTAGCCAAGAGCTTAGACCTGGCAGTAAACGCCAGTACAGCACTCAGGTATACAGACACTCACATGTAATGTACTCTCGGGTCCATCTGGCCCAGAAAGAGGCTGGGGGTTGGAGATTCAGTAATAACAAGCTTTACTCCCAAGATGGAAACCTCGTCTCCTTTCTGGTTGGGTAGACTGAGTTTGCAGGATAAGCCAGACTTTGGTCCCAGCCTTGTGCTCACGCATGGATGGCACATCCACCAGCATTAAAGTGGAAAGAATGACAACCAGGACAAACACAAACCAACAGGAAATCCATGCCGTTTTATCATCTCAGGACTTCCGATTATGCGGGTTGTCAGCAGAGGATCTGCTTGACTGGGTCTGGGCCTGGTGTCTGGGAGACACTTCCAGGCCCACACCTTCTGTGAGAGACTATTCTAACTGGAGGTATGGTGGACTCTGGCAACTACCCAGGAAACAGTTCCCTCCTTTGCTCTAGGAAATCAGGAAACTGGAAACATGGCAAGAACCTCTCCAGGGTGATCGTTTTTCCTGACTGGTATCTTAAGCTTGTCAAGTTCTTAGCCAGAGCGTTCCGAGGCGAGCTGGGAAGAAGCATATGGTGCTCGCCCAGTCCATATGACTGGCTGAGCGTCGACCACTACTGTTGATACAATATATCACTTTTTTCTCAATATTATGACAGCATTTGTCAATGAAAATTAAATTGCTGTCAAACTTATCCTGCTAACTTACGGCACAACCATCGGAGGAAGCCAGCTCCGTGCCTTAAGCCAATGGGACCTTGTCTTTATGCTCAACCAAGAGGCGGGAGAAAAACACACTTGGGACTTTGATGCCAGTAGGAACGGACTGCCAAGTTAGCACGAGGACGCAGCAGCAGCTCCTGCGTGCAGCCCGAGCTCCTGCGAAGGGGGGCGTTGGGGGTGGGGCAGGCGAGTGTCAGCCTGGGCACATGTTCAGTAAGAGCCATGCTTTATAAGAGAAATAGCACCACATGTTCAACGCATGTGCTGGCTGAAAAGGAGGAAAGAAGATTACATCTTTCAAGTCAAAGATCCTTGGGGTGTGTTTAAAATCTAATCTTGACATACTAGAGCAATCATATGGAAACATTTAAAAACTAGATTATGTCTGAAAGTAATATCAGCTTCTTCTATACCTTTGAAGGTATAGAAGGTATTAAAATAGACCCTCGTTTTGTGTGCATGTGCTCGTGCTTACTGGAGAGAGAGAGACAGAGACAGTGAGAGGAAAAGTGAGAAATCACCCTCTGGAGGGATAGTCATGCCACAAGTCCTTCTCCTCCGTTCTCCTCCTGGGATTTTGGGCATGCACATACTTGCACCCAGCGTGTGTTTCAAGCCACTGGGTCCAGGACTTGGTTGGTCATGTGGGCTTCCAGCGACATAACCTCTAGGCCACCTGCTGCCCCCTACTGTGTGTGTGTGTGTGTGCATGTGTGCATGTGTGCGTGTGTGTGTGTGTGTGTGTAATATAGACTATCTTAAAATAGACAACTTTTCTCTTCCATGACCTCAGGGGGAAGACTTTGGAAGCTGAAGGGTGGTTGACAAAACATCAGCAGGTAAGTACAGGGAGGCTCATTGAAAAATCCAGCAATAATTTGCAGCTTTCTTCCTCTTTCATACATCCTCAACTCTCTTGCCTGTAAATTCAATTTTCCACATCATCTAAAGGAAATACTTTGGGGGACTAGCAAGTGGCATGGAGGTTAAGGCACTGAATCCCACATGAGTTACTCTGTGGTTCAAGTCCTAGATCAGCAGCTTAAAAAATCATGCCAGGCACTTGTGCATGCATGCCCAAAATCCTGAGAGGAGCATGGTGGAGAAGTGATTGTGGTGTGGTTATCTCCCTGGGGGCTGGGGGTTGTGGTGATTTCTCACTTTCTCTCTCTCTCTCTCTCTCTCTCTCTCTCTGTCTGTCTGTCTTAGTTGTCAAGTGCACACATGCCCTATAGTTTAAAAAAAAAGAAAGAAAGAAAAAGAAAATACTTGGGGATTGAGATGAACCAATCAAGTTAGTTTGGAATTTCAACATTTTCATTTTTTCTTTGCATTTTTGGAGAACAAGATCACTCATTAATTTCAGCAGACAGTGACTTCAACAACATCAAAAGTCTCACAACTAGCCTTGGCAAGCCTTACAGGAAGGGGTAGAGACACATAGATGGGGGCCTGGACGGGACTTCTGGTGTTTATAGTATTATTTTTTTGAATGAAGAACATTGTAGTGTAATGCCCAGGACTAATTTAGAAAGAAACAGGGCCAGCCAGTGGCATGGTAGTTAGGGTGGCAAGATATCACGTGACGAGATCGACTTTGCTGTTTAAGTCCCAGCCCCCACAGCTTGAAAAACATGTCTGGCACATGGGCGTGTGTGCCCAGAATCCCAAGAGAAGAATGGAAGAGACGGAACTGCAGCATGGCCATTCTTTGGGAGGATGATTTCTTACTTTCCCTCCCTCTCTCTCTCTGTGTCTCTCTCTAGCAAGCACATGCGCCCTATAGTATGAAATAAGCAAACAAATGTATCTCCAGCACATATTAGGACATACTTTCTCTTTAAGATCACACAGAGCCGGGCTGGCAAGTAGAATGGTGGTTAAGGTGCTGAACTCCCACATGGTCGACCACAATTCAAGTCCCAGACCTGGTAGCTTGCTTTCTCATTTTCCCTCTCTCCCTCTGTCTCTCTTTGGTCAAATTTAAAAATAGTAATAATAATAAAAAAATAAATAATTGTAACAAAAAGTCAAAAGGAGCAATTAAAAACAAAAAATAACACAATAACTATTTCCCATAAGCCATTATTCAGAGCTTAATCATTTCAAATGGACGTCCATTCTTTCCTCTGTGAGAAGACCTGTACTCTGGGTCCCCTTCGAAAGAGGAATTCTGCAAATGTAATGCCCAAGGACCCTGGCCCACATCAGTTCAGCCTCCTCTGGTTGCTTCAGAAAGTGGCTTGTGAAGACATGTTTTGTTTTGTTTTGCCTAGAGAAATTTTTGCTATAGGGTGTGTGTGCTTGCCATAGGGATAGAGAGAGAGAGAGAAAGCGAGAAATCACCCCCCCCAGGGGGAACGGCCATGCCACAATCCCTCCTCCTCCATTTTCTCTTTGGGATTTTGGGTTTGCACGCACACACGCCCAGTGTGAGTTTTAAGCCACCAAGTCTGGGATTCAAACCACTGTTGACTACATGGGAGCCCAGTAATGTAACCATTATGCCATCTACTGGTCCCATGTAAGACTGTGTTTTACAAGATCGAAAAACAAATCAAAGCCCTGTTTTTGTTTGTTTGTTTGTTTTTTATAGTGAGTCTTCAAAAGCTCGTAAAATACAGTTGGCTCTTCCTTGAGGAGAACCACCCCAGGTTAATTCTTGACACCCTCGTAGTTGTGCTCAAGCCAAATTAAAGGATGCTTTCAATAACTTGGACATCCAAGTTGTTCTCCAGACACTGAAGGTGGATGGGGGAAGGAAGCAGCCTCCTCCCCAGGCTCCCCCCCCCATCACTGGTATGCCCAGAAAACCACCTAAAGAGCTATCATTTGTCCAGAGCCAATAGCGGCGCTGGACAGAGAGACAGAAAGCAAGAAATCACCCCCCAGGGGGGATGGCCACACCACAATCCCTTCTCCTCCATTCTCCTCTCAGGATCTTGGGCACGCACACACATGCGGCTAGCATGAATTTAAGCCACCGGGTCCAGGACTCGAACTGCAGTTGACCACGTGGGAGTCCGGAGACATAGCCATTACGCCAAGTGCTGTTTCCACAACTCTCTCCTATTAAATGTAAGCAGAGACTGAAAAGTGGTGGGTGTTTGTTTCTGCTTTATGGCAGGATCTGAATGCTTGATACCTGCTTTTCCCACCTGGGCCAAGAGAACATCAAAGAACAATCTTCTCTCTGCTCTTGAAAGCTCCAATTTGCCTGAGCCATGTCCACAGACCCTGGTGGGAGGAGAGAGCCGGTCTGGAGATTGGTCCAGTCCCGGGCTTCAGGATCTCGGCGCAGCCACAGTGAATTCTTGGCACCGGCAGGCAGATTTCCATCCCCAAACTGTTCTCCCCAACACAAAGAGGGGCAGCCTTGGCGGCGTAACAAAAGCCAGTGTGGGTGGCAAGGTGACTGCGCATTTCAGCTTGAATGCTCCGGTGTGGCGCTTGCACCTGATCACCAGATGCTTCAAGCAGATGGCCAGGGAGGGAGAGCCGGCTCCTGGTTGCTTCTGAGGGGCTGCAGGAGAACCAATCCAGAGAGCCGGTCGGGAGTGCCCAGCTCCCCAACCCAGCCTCCGCTCCAGGAGCCCATGCAGGACTGAGCCTGGAGCCTCGAACTCCAAGGGAGGCTTCCAAATCCACGCAAATGCCCCTGGAGTGAGGAACTCGTGCAAGCAGCGAGGAAAAAAAAATCCTTTGGTCCACTGACTCTTTAAGGATTTCTTCTCTGGATGGTCTTCTGGAACGGGCCAGGCTGCATCTGTTATCTGATCCAGAAGGTCTCAATAAATGTGATTCATTTGCAAATTAATTTTTCAGCAAGTGACTGGATGAGTAATAAAAAGGAGCCTCCCTGTGATAGCCAGCCCAGCGTAACCTGCAGCCCTGGGTGGTGTGCCGGCAACCTTGGCCCAGTGGCCAGTGAAGAGAATGACCTAGCCCGAGTCAGGAAGGCGGGAGCAGCCCCGAGATGGGAAGAGCAGGCAGAAGGGATGCAGACCATGCCAAGGAGGGCTTTCTGGAAAACAGGATTTTTCAAAGCTTCCCTCCCAGCAGAAGCTGTTGGCAGGGTCTGCTGGTCAGGGCTGGAAGGGAGGCTCAGCCCTGCTCTGGTTCCTGCCCAGGGCCTCCTTTCTCTTCCAGAAAATTCATGTCCTTGCGTGCTCAGGCACACGTGGCCATATGTACACACACACATACACACACACACACACACACGTACAGAATACCTCATTGAGAATATAGATTTGGGCTTTTAAATTTCCTCATATACCCCCTCATTAGAAAGTGCCTGAAATATACAAGATGCTCAGTAAATGCCATTCAATAAATAAGTGAGTGAATAAGCGAGTGAATAAATAACCTTGCCTGGGCACCACTTGCAGGCCCTGGTGCTCTCCAGCACCCGTGCATCTCACACTCTGTTTTAGCAGATGAACTTGTAGAGAGAATGCCTTTTCCAAGAGTGTCTCTTTCCTGAGGACACACTGTTTCTTTTTCTTTTTTCTTTTTCTTTTTCTTTTATTGGAGCGGTTTTTGCTACAGGGTGCGTGGGCTTGCCAGACAGACAGAGACAGAGAGACAGAAAGCGAGAAATCACCCCCCAGGGGGGATGGCCACGCCGCAATCCCTTCTCCTCCATTCTCTTCTCGGGATCTTGGGCACGCACATCTACACGCGCCCGGCATGAGTTTAAGCCACCAGGTCCAGGACTTGAACCGTGGTTGGCTACATGGGAGTCCAGTGACACAGCCATTACGTCATCTGCTGGTCCCAAGGACACACTGTGTCAAAGTCAGGGCTGAGCAGGCCTCCCCACTTGGGTACAATGCCCTCTTTCGACAGAAGCAAGGAGCAGAGCCTGCCCACTGCCTGTTGCTCCCTCGTGGTTTGGGAGGGATGGGGTTGTTC
>NW_006205257.1:4544548-4564548 GCF_000334495.1 Tupaia belangeri chinensis
CCTGTGTCTCTGAGCCCCTGAACAGTAGGGTTCCTCGTTCCCCTTGGCCTTGGTATTTGCCCTGCCTGGCCCTGGGCAAGGAACTGGGTACCAGGTAAGTGTTGGGTGCACCAGTCGATAAACGGCACAGGGGTGCCAGGGGAGCAGAGAGGGACTGCCAGCTGATGTCAGGCCACAGGCAGGCAGGACCAGAGTCTGCAAGGACTGTGGCCAGTAGGCAGACCAGCCTTTGGTGGATCCTCACTCACCAGCTCTGCATCCTCAGGGCAGTGTCTTGACCTCTCTGAGCTTCACCCCTTTACTTATAAAATGGAGCAAATAGGGATATTCACTTCACAGGACTGTTGTAAGGATTTAAAAGACAATCGCTATTGGGACCAGCAGATGGCAAAATGGTTAGGTCTCTGGACTCCCATGGAGTCGATCATGGTTCAAGGTCAAGACTCAGCGGCTTAAAACTCAGCTGGCATGTGTGTGCATGCCCCAAATCCCAAGAGGTGGATGAAGGAGAAGGGACTGTGCATGGCCATTCCCTGGGGGGTGATCTCTCACTTTCTATCTCTGTCCCCCTGGCGAGCACACACGCCCTACAGCAAAAATATCTCAAAAGGAAAAAAAAAAAAAAAGACAATAGCTGTCAATGCTCTGCCTTGTGCCTGGCACAACGAAACCATCAGTGTGAATGCTCACAGGTACCTGGTGCCCTCTCTGTGCCAGACAGGGTCTAAGTGCCAGGCCTGGCAACTGCGGAGGACCTGGTCTGCTCTCGCTTTTACGACCACCCCTACCCACAGGTCTGGGCGTTCATAGGTGCTTGAAAAGCAGCTGGGGTGGACGGGGGCTCTGTGGTGTGCTACGTTATATCCATCTTCTTGCTTGCTTTCGTTCTGTATGTGTCCAGTAGTGCGGAGAGTAGAAGGGACACACAGGAGGGCCCTGAGGTCCTGGGGTGGTGGCAGGGCTGCTGGGCCAGGCCCTTAACAGGCAGCTGTGACTGGTGGCAGACCCTCCAGCCCCAGGCTCTACCACAAAGGCGAGGATTAGCCCTGCTGCCCTGGCCAGCAGCCAGCTCAGATCATTTCATTCGGCCTACTTAGCGTCCCCCCAGGGGTGCTGCGAGGGGATGATTCATCACTGTCCGGGGCACCCTCATGCAAAGAGGCTTCCACCCAGGAGGAGGCTGCATGCCTGTCAATCTGTGTGACATGACAGTCTCGTCCCCAGGCCCTCCCCCACAGGAAGCAAAGGCGGGCAGGGGTGACGCTGGTTCTAAGTTGAGGTGTGATGGGCACTCAGAAGACCAGCAGCAAAGACAGGGACGTGTGTACTCCTCCTGGCCACGTGGCTTGACCATCCAGCCTGGGGGAGACCCATGGGGTCATGTAGGTCTGAGCCATGTCTACAAGTCCCACCAGGCAGAGTGAGGGCCGAGGGGACGGGGGGTGGGGGTGCTCTCCACACTGACTCCTTCCTCCTTGCTGAGCTCCTGGCTGTCTCAGACCTCTACAGAGGCAGAACCATGCTGGGACAAGAGCACGGCAGGAATTTCTGGTTCCCGTTGGATAGTTTAGAGTTACACACGATCCAAGAGCCCCAAAGGGCTTCAGACACCCTCGAGAGTCACTGCTTAACAGACATGCAGTTCAGAGAGGTGAAGCAACCTGCCCAAGGCCACACAGCACAGAAGCAGGGATGGAACCCCTGTTGTCTTGTCTTCTAACCTGCAGCTTTTTCAGCCCCACTTGGGACATAACAATCGACCCCCAGAAACACAGACTGGTGAGAAGGGCTCCCAAGGAAGGATGGGGGAGGGACCAAGGGGACACCCCTCAGCTCCCAGGCTCAGGAAAAAGTTCCACCAGGATGGAAAAATGAATTAAACTCCACTGTGGGACCCGAGCCCTCAACATGACTGCCCACCAGACATCGTGTCTCTCTTCCTACATTCAGGACGTCAGCTGATTCTATGATATCCACTGGGCCAGCTCTGCAGCATAGTGGTAAAGTGCTGTTTGAGAGGAGCTGGAACCCACAGGGAGACCACAGTTCGAATCCCCAGCCTGGTCAGCCTGAACCATGCCAGGCCAGGATCCAGAAGGCTGGGGGACTCGAGGGAGAGGATCACAGCATGACCAGACCCGAGGAGAGGACATGTCTCTCTCTCTCTCTATCTGTCTCACATGTACTTGGACTGCACTACCACGATTAAAGAGGAAAATACATGCAAAGTAAAATAAAGCAAAATACCCAAGACTCCAGCTCAAAGAGAAAAACCAGAGGGATGTGGGAGACCCGAAGGTGAGGGCTGTCCTACTCAAAGCCTGGCTGGCCAGCGTGGCTGGCTGCGGGGCAGCAGGCGGCGGGCTGGGCTGTCCTCCCTGGCGCGGTCAGCACCACGGCACATCCGTGCAGCGTTACCTTCCCTTCTGCACAAGTAATTAAGAAACACCTGTGTTTCTCTGTCAGGCTGCACATTTCAGGAGAGGCCCCCACCCTGCCTCGGGACATGCAGGCGAGCCCTGGTGTCCCCAGCCCATCAGGGCAGCTCCTGGTCTCCTTCCCTTATTGCCATCAGAGGATGGAAAAGGCCTGGGAAGCCCAAGTCTCCGAACCTGCTTCAAAATGGCCGAAGCCCCCACAGAACTTTGAAACCAGAATGGGCTCCTGGAGGTGCCGCCTTGCCAACACTCAGGCCTATGCCAGCTTTCTCACAAACGAACAGCTTGTATCCCCATGAAAATCAATGGATGGAACAAATTGTATTAAATTATGTAAAATGATACTAAAGAGCACATTCTACCAGTGAAAAGAAAAAAAAAATACCCCCCCCAGAAAAATCTTATTTTAATAAATCTGGCGAAATTATAGAAGACAATTAGGAGGAAAAAATGCTCAAGTTTTATGACACTTAAAGACACATCCCCTGGCCAGAAGCAGAGATGTGAGATTTATCCCCTCGTAGGTCAGACACGCGTAATTCTTTTGTGTGTCTGACACCTGTGAGTTATTTATCGCCCCGTGCTCTAGCCAGAGACATCCCCTGCCCGGCCCCCTTCCATGGAGACAGACTGGACCAGGCAACAGAAATGAGCACATGCATTTTTTTGGAACCAAATTTCCTTCCCTTTCACATGGATTTTTTTTCCCCTTGGTAAATAACTGTAATTAGCATTGAACTTGCAATATAACCTCTTGCCTATATGTGGAAAAAATCATTTAAAAATATTTTAGCCACTTTCATCCTTTCAGTTCCCTAGTGCAGCTGCCATTTTTTTTTTTTTTTTGGAATCAAGAATGTCCTGAGACATGATATTTAATAGGTCAGGAGACCTTTCTTGGCTCCCAGTCTTCTGCCCCCATCCCTAGTCCCTAAAAGGTCATGCCATTCACCAACGGAGGGGTTGCGGCATGCCTACCTAGCACAAGCGTCATTAGAGCCCAGGAGTGTGTGAGTCCAGGGCAGCGTTCCTGTCTGGAACAGTGCCTGTCTGACTGATGGTTGGAGAAAACAGAGGGTCCTTGAATGAGACTCGGTGGGGAGAGAATAGGGAATGCAGATTCATCCTGTCACGTGTGTGACCTTGAACGAATGTTCCACCTCCCTGAGATTATTTTTCTCATCTGCAAAGTGGGTACAGTTTTTTTGTTTTTGGGGTTTTTTTTAGAGGTTTTTCGCTATAGAGCGTGTGCACTACCCAGACAGAGAGAGACATAGAGACAGAAAGCGAGAAATCACCCCTCAGGGGGGATGGTCATGCCACAATCCCTTCTCTTCCATTCTCCTCTTGGGATCTTGGGCACGCACTCACACGCACCTGGCGTGAGTTTGAAGTCCTTGAATGAGACTCGGTGGGGAGAGAATAGGGAATGCAGATTCATCCTGTCACGTGTGTGACCTTGAACGAATGTTCCACCTCCCTGAGATTATTTTTCTCATCTGCAAAGTGGGTACAGTTTTTTTGTTTTGGGGGTTTTTTTAGAGGTTTTTCGCTATAGAGCGTGTGCACTACCCAGACAGAGAGAGACATAGAGACAGAAAGCGAGAAATCACCCCTCAGGGGGGATGGTCATGCCACAATCCCTTCTCTTCCATTCTCCTCTTGGGATCTTGGGCACGCACTCACACGCACCTGGCGTGAGTTTGAAGTCACCGGGTCTGGGACGCGAACCGCAGTTGACTACGTGGGAGTCCAGCGACATAGCCATTACGCTAACTGCTGGTCCCAACAGGGGCATCCAGTGGTGGAGTGAATAAAGACTCTCTGTGAGGGGTGAGGATACAGTGGAGCCCATGGGGTCAGAGCCTTCTTGCATGGTGGACAGAGTTCACCTGCTCTCAGGCACCCGTGGCCACCTGGGAGCCCACCCTGAGCTCTGGCTTCATTCTGAGCCCTCACACTGGTCTCCATGGGCCCAGAGGCTTCCCTGGCATTTGGAGGACAGACTCAGATGGCTGAGCCCCAATCAGCTGTGCTCTTCAATAAACCCATGATTCTGTTTACTTCCTCAATTCTAAGACTGACAAACGTATCAAAAATTGAACACATTTGAAGTAATAACACATCATACCATAGATATTGGGCTTGTTTGTTTGTTTTCCCCTTAAAAGATGGCTCATTATGCAGTTGACAGTATCTCAAAATCAAGACTATATGGCATGACAGCAAAAACGCAGACACTAGGAAGCCATCACTGTAGGCTCAAGCCTCCTCCAACACTAGAGGATTATGCGGGGTTTTGGTTCAGATTTTCCAGAGAAGACAGCTGTGGGCACGGTGTATGTGGGAAGGACCCTGAGGCTCAGAGCTGACCCTAGACTCTGGGAGCAGGCACAGGTACTTGGTGGGAGGGGCAGATGCCAGGAGCTGTTATAGGTGGCCATGCAAGAAAAGGCTGAGTAATGGCTGGCAAGATAGGTGGGGACAGGAGGGGACAGATTCAGGGCCAAGCATTTGGCCCAGGCTGGACACCCCTTCCTGGCCTCTATAATACTACACAGCCCCCACAGCAAACCCCAGAGTATATACAGCACACCCCACAGAGTTCCCAGGCGAGCCTTGAACTTGTTGGAGTCCTTTTACAAAGGAGAGGCAGAGAAGTCACATAGCAGTCATGGCCATGCAGCCAGTCCACTCTGAAGCCCTTTTCCAATAAGCCACGCAAACTCTTTAAACCCATAAATGTGGGACCCTGTGGGATCGGTTTGTTTATACATTTAAATTTGTTCAGTCACAAACTGTACCTGGAGGACCCACCAGTACCAGGCACTCGTCCAAGTGCCAGAGGTCCATTAACAAACAAAACAGGTGACACTCCAGCCCTCATGGAGGGTCCTACATGTGCAGTGTGAGGATAATAGCAAAGGCCTTGGAGACAAACTAAGCAGAAAGAACCATTGGGAAGTCTAGAAGGGTGATGGTTCAAACCTCCACGGGGGGCCTCAGGAAGGCCTCATTGGGAGGCCGAAGTAGAGCAGAGACCTGAAGGAGATGGGGATCAAGCCAACCGTGCATTTACTGGTGGTGACAGTGTTGTGGACAGTGGGGCTGCAGCCAGTGTAAACGCTCTGAGACAGGGATCTGAGAGGCCTGACCACAGCAAGAAAACCAGTGTGGCCAGAACAGAGTAAGTGAGGCAGAGAGTCACGAGACAGCAAGACCCAGTAAGGAGCGTAAGGGTGGACACAGTGGGGGTCCTTTTGGCCACCACTTTGTCCCCAGTGACACAGGAGCCCCTGAGAATCTGAATATCATAGTGACAAGAGAATCCCTCTGACCGAGAGACAAGGACAGGCACAGCAACAGGGAGACAAGTTGGAAAACTGTTTAGTAATCTAAGGTTGATCCTGGTCTGGCCAGCCTGGTGGCAGTGTGAATGGGGAGAAGGGATTGGCAATGTTTTCTGTGTGTGTGTGTGTGTGTGTGTGTGTGTGTGTGTGTGTGTGTGTGATGGTGATGGTAGTAGGGGTTGGTATAGAATTGATTTATTCCATGAAAGAGAAACAGAGACCAAAAGACAGGCATCACCAACAGGGTCCTCATACCACAACCCACCCCGACTCTCGGCCAGCTCAGAGCATGGGCACACGCATACACACCAGGCATGCCCACAGATGCCTCAGGCCTGGAACAGAAGGAATTCCCTGTGTGGGTCCATTTGCATTACCATTGCACCACCTCCTGGCCCTTGGACATATTTCAAAGGTAGTGTCCAGATTGTCTGTTGGAATGGGTACAGGGAGAGGGAGTCAATTATACCACCAAAATATTTGGTCTGAGAAACCCAGAGCCTGGGGCTGCTGCTAACAGAGACGAGAAGACTGAAAGCAGAGCAGATTCTGGGACACAACCGGCAGAAGCTTCTCAGATTTTCTTCTCTGGGGTGTATAGGAGTTAGGGAGACAGAGGCATTTGGGTCCTGAAACCTCAGGAGAACCATGAGGGTCTGCTAGGGCCAGGAGCCTATTGCTGCTCCCAAGGGAGCCACCTCAAACGTCCAGCCTCCTCCCCTTAGGGACGCCTGACAGCTGGGTCTCTAACCCACGCCCTGGCAGCCTAGTCAGGAGCTGGGGAGCCCTGGGTAAGGCCGCACATTAGGTCGCTGGGAAAGTCAGGACGTGTTTTTCTATGCAAGAAACGTCTCATGACTTTCCCAACCACCCAAACCTATAAAAACAATCCCCGAACAGTCTGAAAATACAGAGGTGTAAGCTCTACATCCCAAAAAAAGCCTCCCGCTAGAGGGACTATTTTTAAAAAGACTTCTAAGAGGTGTGAAAGTGAAGCTGTCTATTACGCCATTCAGGCAAGGCACTAAATCCTAGGTTTTCTAACAACGGATGTGGAGCGGCCACTTCGGACCCACCAGTGGCCACACAGCCCTGCCTGCCTGTGGCCCCGAGCCAAGTGGGCCCCTGGGGGGAAATGGCCGAACTCAGGACATTAGACTGCCCAGACAATCCAGAGGAAAATGGACGTCTACACACAATGGGTTCACAGAATCTGAGTGAAGCTGATTCTTTGCCGCTGTCTCTGGGATTTTGCTCTGGCTAAACGCCACTTAAAGCCACGTCATTAGCCCCCTTCCTTGGGGAAATACAGCTGCTGCCATGTTTACAGCTTTTATATACAGTCAATTGCCAAAAACACCCAAATAAATAGCAGGGAAACGATTCTTCTCACCTGCCTAAGGGTCAGTTGAAAGCCAATGGAAAGGACCAACCCTGTCGCTCACATTAGCGGGAGAAATGGATGTTTCAAGCCAGGAAGTTCGTGGTGAGCTCATTTTGATTACTAAAGGTTTCTGATTAAGCACAGAAGCCAGACACTTACTCTTAGTTCTCGGTTTTGAAGCACGTGGCTATGAATCGAAGGACGCTCACACTGTCTGGGCAACTGTCGCAAACTGCTTTAGTTTAAAATACCAATTAATCAAGAAAGGAAGCTGGAGAGTCTGACGTGGAGATAGTAACCTGGGAGGCCAGGTGGTCTTAGAGGGTGCTGTGAGGGTCCCTGCCCTGAGGGGCTGGGTGCTGCCTCCTGCTGGATGGCACCCTAATCCTGGCCTGAGATAACCCCCTCCCTGTATCCACCCAGTCTTGGAACACCACCTCCTACTGCCAGCAGCTCTCCACTCCAGTTTTCCTCTCTCTCTCTCTCTCTCTCTCTCTCTCTCTCTCTCTTTGAGAGGTTTTTGCTATCGGGTGCATGTACTCTCCAGAAAGAGAGAGACAGAAAGCGAGAAATCACCCCTGGGGGGGATGGCCACGCCGCAATCCCTTCTTCTCTATTCTCCTCTTGGGACCTTGGGCACTCACACACATACGCCTGGCATGAGTTTAAGCCACAGGGTCCGGGACTCGAACTGCGGTCAACTACATGGGAGTTCAGCGACATAGCCATTATGCTAACTGCTGGTCCCACTTTCCTCTCGTTTTTAACTGTTTGCCTCTTTCTTTCTTTCTTTCTTTCTTTTTTTCTTTCTTTCTTGCTTTCTTGCTTTCTTTTTCTTTCTTTCTTTCGAGAAAGCTCCAACAGGGTTCTCACATTGGCACACAGATCATAGGCACACACCCGTGAACATGGTGTGTACAAGGAGACCTCAGGATGCAAACCTGGGACCTTCCCATGTGGTCTCAGCATTGCAGACCTTCCATTACCCCTACACCACCACAGCTGGCCTCTTTCTGAGAGAGAGAGAGGAAAGTAGGGTCCTCACACACTGTGATTTATGCCCAGCCTCAGCCTGCCAGGATCACGGGCATGCGTACATGTACTTCGTAGGTACAGGGAGACCTCAGGACGTGAACGCAGGACCTTGCCATGTGGCTGCAGCATCACGGAGCATTGCATCACCACTGTGCCACCACACTGACCTCCACCCCAGCTTTATGTCTGTCATAACTTCACATGCTATGGGCTTAAAACAAAAATGGAGCTCTATTATCTCGCTGAATTATAGCTGGTGTCTGTAAAGATATTGTTTTTAGGTCTGGCGTTTAGAGACCACCCTGCATAGCTTTCAAAGAAAATGGAGTTCTCCTGGGCTCAGATTTCATCTAATATGGACTGTTTGATGAGTCCAGAGAGGGAAAAGGATACTTGATTTCAGCCTCTGAGTCCCCACACTGAGAAGCTGGGCTTTGCACACCCCACTTGCAACACACAGAGGCCACAGCCCCGTTCGAAAACTCTGGAAAGGAAGGCTTGTCATCCTGGGTGAGGAAGGAGGCCATTTCCCGTCAAAAAGGTTTTTGAACTCTCAGTCATGATCTATAAGAGACACATACCTATACTGCTGTTAGAGGGAGAGAAAAACATCGAATCATATCCAGCTGTTTCATGACAACAATTCTGTGTTTTAATCTACCGTCGTAAACCTCCTAAACTCCCCGCGCCCTTCCCCCACCCAGCAACTATGTAAAGATGCCATTCTCCAAACCTGACTAAAAATACTTTCGAAAGACAAATGTGATATTCTAAATGTCACCGCAGAAGACTAGAAGAGCACTTATTTTGTATTTATCACAAATATTGTCTGATGCTCCGTACCTAAAGAATGCTCTTGATTAGAAAGGCCTTTCCTTTTGTTCAGTGCTTCTAAAAATATAAAGACTATCATAAAAAAATTAAAATCCAAGTACAGGTGACACAAATCTTTCCCATCAGACTTTTTACTATTTTTTTTTTTTTGCCAGAATTGGGGTAGGCCATTATTATGAGGATTCAAAAAGAATAATTAAAGTTCTACATGGACACAGATCTGCCTGAGGGAGGACCCTTTTGTTCAGTGCTTCTAAAAATATAAAGACTATCATAAAAAAAATTAAAATCCAAGTACAGGTGACACAAATCTTTCCCATCAGACTTTTTACTATTTTTTTTTTTTTGCCAGAATTGGGGTAGGCCATTATTATGAGGATTCAAAAAGAATAATTAAAGTTCTACATGGACACAGATCTGCCTGAGGGAGGACCTTTTATGTTGTTTTGCATTTCGTGTGTCATTCACAAGGTTTGCAACTGGGAAATGGTGTTGAACTAAAATAAGACAAGAACACATTGACTGAAATTATACCCTGTCCAATCAGCTGACACCCCTTTAGACAGCTCACCACGATGGCTCTGGAGCCACCACCGCTCCACATGTGGGTGACATTTAGTCTCTGCACGGTGGCACAGGAAGGAAGCAGTCTCAGAGTGGGGAGTGTGCAGACGGAAAAGCCGGGAATCACCTGGCAGCTGCGAGACTTCTGCTCACCCACCGAAGATGCGTCACCACACGCAACCTGGCTGGCCAGTCCAGGGCCTAGTGTGCTTTGGTTGGACCCCAAGAGTGTTGGGTGTTTTTAAATTTTGTTTTGTATTTTTCGTGACTTTATTTTGTCCATGTGTTTTTCATAGGTGAGCTGACATTGACCAATAGCAAAGTTTTTCATAAAAATCCAGAGGCTTCATGTTAAGAAAATGTGGCTGTGGCCACACTGGCCCAGCTTTCCCTGATAGCAGCACTACAGGAACAGAATGAAGGCTGCTCTTCTAGGTGATGCATTTACCTTCTAATTTTCCACAGTCCCCACTACTCCTTAGTGTGCCTTGTCTTTGAGACTGTCGACAAGGATTTATTCTTGCACTGGGGTGCTTTTTTAAAAATTTATTATAGTGAGAAACTATATTGTGAGTAAAAAAAGAAAAAGGAAGAGTAGAGTAAAAGAAAAACAGTAAAGATAGATGTGAGGTGGTGTGCTTTAAGTAAGATACAACAAGATATTCTTCTTGTGAACAGGATAGATGTGAAGTGGTGTGCTTTAAGATACAACAAGATATTCTTCTTGTGAACATAAAGACTAGCACCATGTTATGTACACACACACACACACACACACACACACACCTATAGATGTGTGTGTGTGTGTATTATATACATAGAGAGAGCTGTTAATTAATTTTTTTTATTTTCTATAGAGCACATACGCTTGCTTAGAACAGCACCGGGGGCAGTGAGAAAGCACCCCCTCGGGGGGATGGCCATGCCATAATCTCTTCTTCTGCACTCTCCTTTTGGGATTTTGGGCACACATACACACACACACACACAACCTTTTTGCAAGCAGCTGGGTCTGGGACTCAAACTGCACAGTAGGATATGTGGGATCCAGCCGGCTTAACCACCATGCCACCTGGCTGGTTTATATATATATAATTTATGTTGAGCCCATGTCACCTATTGAGGTAGCCTGCCTGGCACCTGTGGGCACTTACTCATCCAGTAAATTATTATCAGGTAGGTACCTACTGTGTGCCATACAGTACTCTAGGTCCCAGAGCTATATCAGCTAGCAAAACAGACACAAATGACTGCCCCCATGGGTCTTGCCTTCCTATAGAGAAGAGCAGGAAACTAAAAAAAATCTGGATGTGAGAAATAAGTCAGCCACGTAGGCTAGAAAGTGAAAAATGCTATCAGGGAAAAGGGAGCTAATACAACATACTGGGAGTATGTGGAGGGTGTTGCAATGTTTTTCTGGGGGGAGAGATATTTTTGCTATAGGTCACATGCGCTTGTCAGAGAGACAAAGAGGGAAAGGGAGTTAGAAAGCAAGACGTCACCTCCCGGGGGGATGGCCACTCTGCAATCCCTTCTCCTCCATTCTCTCGGGATCTTGGGCACGCACGCACACACCCGCAGCATGAGTTTTTTAGCCTCCGGGTCCAGGACTCGAACTGTGGTCGACTATGTGGGAGGCCGATGTAACATTATGTAACGTAACCGTTACACCATCTGCTGGTCCCAGGGGCTTTTAATTTTATCTATGCATTTGTGTTTGTGAGCACTGGGCTTTGTTCTTTTTGTCTTCATGGACCCTATGGTGTCCCCCCATCTCACCCCCACCCTCCGAGGAAGTCTTCTGTGCCTACTTCATCCCACGGCTTCTCTCTTCACTGAAGACAGACCATGCACTGTGGTTTTAATGAAAAACACATATTGAGTGACTTCACTTGGTGCTCCACTGGGTACCTCAGAGAAGGCAGAATCCCTGACTTCCTCAGGGACGAGCTGAATCTAGTTTGGGGATGAGGCAGGTGCCTAAGTTACTCTCACATTGGTAGGAAATACAAAACGTCATAGAAGAGATGAGGAAAAACGTAGTATCTGAAGTTCAGAGGCGAGGCATTACCAACAGCCCAGGAGTAAAGGAAGCTGTGACGTTTAGCTGGACTCTACCCATCTCTTTGCTGCTCCACTCAGAACCTGCCCTCAATCCCTTCACCCCACAGGACACCATCCAGGCTCTTCATCCTACCATTCAAGGCCTCAGCCTCTTCCAACCTCATTTCTTCAACTTCGTTTCCTTCAGCTATTTCCTTGGTTAATGCTGACGCCGGAAGAACAAGGTATCAGAAGTACAGCAGCCTCCCCCACAAAGGGATGAAGCAGGGATAATACATATCAAGAGGTGGATTTTCTCAGCGAAGACGAATGAGTCATGCAATAATGCTCAACTTGCAAATAAAATAAAGGTAGTAAAAGCTCTTTGAAACCGAGTATAAAAAAGAATCAAAATGTGAATGGTAAGCTAGGAGAAGGACTCAGGACAAAGAAGAAAAGAACAAGCCTGTTCGTTTGTTTGTTTGTTTGTTTGTTTAAATGGAAGCACTACTAGAAACAGAATGAGTTAAATAGATTCTGCTGACAAGATATGGAAGACTTGATAAAAATCAGTCATATGAATAGGACTTGCTATGAAAGGACTTGATAAAAATCAAGTAGCATCAAGTTTAAAAAATCAAAAACTAAAATTAGGGACCAGCAGTTAGCGTAATGGCTATGTCGCTGGACTCCCATGTGGTAGACCTTGGTTCACATCACGGACCCGGTGGCTTAAAACTCACGCTGGGCGCGTGTGCGTGCGTGCCCAAGATCCTGAGAGGAGAATGGAGGAGAAGGGATTGTGGCGTGACCATCCTCCCTGGGGGGTGATTTCTCATTTTCTGTCTTTCTGTCTCTCTCTGTCTGTCTGGCAAGCGCACACACCCTAAAGCAAAAACCTCTCCAAAAATCCCCAAAATTAATGAAAGAAAAAATGATGGGAAATGACAATGTAAATTCAGCATACACATTACTGGTATACTTGAGTAAAAGAATACTGGTTTACTTGAGTAAAAGAATATTTTAAAAGTAATAAATAAAAAAAAAGCCCTAAAGATATAATTAAAGAAGACCGTCCTTAAAGAAATGCAATCTTCTGGTTCGAACAGCTCACTGAGTCTTAGGAAATCCTGAGCTATTTTAGACCTCAAAAATTTAAAATAAAAATGAAACCTTTTGAATTTCACATTAAAATGACGAACAAGTATGCAAACAAAGCTAAGGGGAAAATATAAACTAGAAAGATTTGAGAATATTATTGACATAGTTAAAGGTAACTACTGGAGTATTTAAAGCACAATAATTTTTCTTTACTATTAGCGAAAAAAAATGCACACAAAACCAAACGACGCTCAGATAACATAGTAGAAGATGAAAATCAAAAGAACAAAAGAAAACTTAACATAAAATCACAGAAATAGAACCAATTATATTTTCACATCAATAAATATTAATAAGCTAAACTTACATATTAAAAGGAAAAACACTTTTCTTTTGAAAATGGATACATACGTATCATTGGGTGATATAAGCAAAAAAAAAAAAAAACGCTAGGCTCTATGTAAGTCATCTAAGGCGAAGTGACTCAAAGATAAAATTAGGATGACTGGCAGAGTCATCGGCGTGAATGCATACTAGGAAAGAAAGAACTTTGATCATTTTGGCAGGTAAGTTTAATAGATGACAAAAAAATACTTAACCAAGCCAAGAGAGACACTTGATAATGATCGGGTGGACAAGACACAGTGATCTAAGTGCATCATGGTGCACCAAAAAATCCACAAAGCAAAAAGCAAAACAGAAAGAAACACACACAAAAGGTATTTCTTTAAAAAAAATGTAAAAGCTGGGTCCAGCAGGTGGCGTGGTGGTTATGGCACTGGATTCCCCCATGGCCAACCACTGTTCCACACCTGGCAGCTGGAATCACGCCAGGGAGGTGTCTGTGCGTGCCCAAAATCCAGAGAGGAGAATGGAGGAGGGGTTATGGTGTGGCCATCCCCCTTTGGGGGTGATTTTCCACTTTCCCTCTCTGTGTCTCTCCAGTGAGCACATGCATCCTACGGCAAAACCCGAAAGTAAATAAATAAATAAAAAGCAGAAGTAATCACAACAGGGTAATAGAGGACTCTAATTCACGTTAGTTCATCACAGATCAAGTAGATAAAAATAAGGATATGAAAAATCTATATAACACCATTGATAAGGCTAATCCAAGAGATGCATCAAATTTCATTTTTTTATGAAAAGACTCTTTCCAATGCCCTTAGGCTGTAAATGCAATTGACCACAATGTGATCACAATGAAATCTGGTACATAATCAAACCTGAGATAGATCACAGTCTCTGTGCAGAATACATACGGATCTACACAATACTTTCTAAAACAGAAAACAAAACAAAGCAAACAAAACCAAAAAAAAAAAAGAAAAAAACCCACAAGAAAACAAACCTTTAAAACTCTTTAAAGCTAAAAATCATTCAGGAAAATGTGGAAAATAAAAGGGACATTTTGCAGCATCTCTGGTTAAACAAATAATCGCATGTAAAGGGGGTTAAAGATATAATAAGAAAAAAAAATAACCTTTAAAACCTAGATTGTTTAATAAGAAAACAGGGAAAGAAGTGAACCAGCATTCAAGTCACAACGCAGAGAAAGGGGAACCAAAGAACATCCGTTAAAGTAACAGGAAATTAATGAAAGCAGACCTTTTTTTCTTTCATTTACATTTGCTATAGGGCCCATATGCTCATCGGAGAGAGCGAGAAAAAGAAATTAGAAAGAAAAAAAAAGAGAGAGAGAGAGAAAGAAAGAGAAAAAAAAAAGGAAAAAGAAAATGAAAAAAAGAAAAGAAGAGAAAAGAAAAGAAAGAAAAGAGGAAGAAAGAAAGAAAGAACCCCCCCAGTGGAGATGGCCAAGCCACAGACCCTTTCCCCATGTCCCCGCATTTTCCTTTCGGGATTTTGGGCATACACACACATATTCCCAGTGTATTTCTCAAGCTGCCAGAGCCGGGACTCGAACCATGCAGTCGACCTTGTGGGTTCAAGCGGCCTTAATCACAACACCACTGGCTGGCCCTAAAACATGTTTCTCTGTTAGGAGAAACATGATAACAGAGGTGAACCACGTGCTGTCTCAGGAATTTCTCAACTGGGGGCTATTTGTTCTCCCAGGTGATATTTGGCAATGTCTGGTGACATTTTTGGTTGTCACCATTAGGAAGCCGCTGAGACATCTTGTGGATAGAGGCCAGAGATGCTAGAAACAGCCCACGCACACAGGACTGTCCCGCAGCTAACAACCACTCAACCTAACGCACCAATGGTGCCGAAGCTGAGGAACCTCAAGCTACCATAAGAAAGACCAAAGAAGGAAAGTACAAATTCACAAAATAAAAAATAATAATATAGCTGTGCCAGAGATTTTAAAAAATATTTTAAAACCTATAAAAATATGTTATTCAATTTTGTGCGAATAATTTTAAGTAGACAAAATAGATACCTTTTTATGAAAGGGGAAAAGACCAAAGTTGACCACTGAAGAAAGAGAAAGAACTTAAACAAGCTGGTTCCCATGAAAAGAAAAATTGAGAGAGGTGTTAGCTATCTCAAAAGGCCTAGATGTTTTCACAGGTTAATTCTATCCATCCTTCAAAAGGCAGATGAGGGACCAGCAGTTAGCATAATGGCTATGTCGCTGGACTCCCATGTAGTCGACCGCGGTTCGTGTCCTGGACCTGGTGGTTTAAAACTCACGCCAGGCGCGTGTGCGTTCGTGCCCAAGATCCCGAGAGGAGAATGGAGGAGAAGGGATTTGCGGCGTGGCCATCCCCCCTGGGGGGTGATTTCTCGCTTTCTATCTCTCTGCCTCTCTGTCTGATGAGCACATGTGCCCTATAGCAAAAACCTCTCCAAAAAAAAAAAAAAAAAGGCAGATGATACCAATGCTAACTTAATTGCTCAAAAGCTTAGAGAGAAGGAAAATCTCCAATTTCCTTTTTTTAATTATTTATTTTTAATTTTATTTATTCATTTACTTATTTTATTTTGACCAGAGAGAGACACACACAGAGAGAGAGATAGTGAGAAAGCAAGCCACCAGGTCCAGGACTTGAACCATGATCGGCCATGTGGGAATGTCCAGTGTCTTAACCACCACACCATGTGCTGGTCCCACAACTTCCTTTTTTTTTTTTTTTTGTAAGTGGTATAACATTGATAGTGAACCTGAAAAATACATTTAAAAAATACCATAAGTCAATCATACTTTTGAACAGCAGTGCAAACAAATCCTAAATTACATTTCAAGAAGCAGATGTCCACAGTAGTACATTAAAAAGAGTAACAGGCCTGTATCAAATAGAGTTAGTTTCTTAAAGAAAAAAAAGGTGTTTACTATAAGGAACTCTATTAGGATCGAGCATTTTAATAGATGTTATAGAAAAATAGTTGATCATCTGCAAACTCCACAAGAGACATTTACCAATTTAAACAGAAATCCCTGACTAAAAGAAAGAAACAGAGGTCAGCAGGTGTCGTGTGGTTAAGAGACACATGGCCAACCATGGTTCCAGTCCTGGACCCAGTGGCTTGAAAAATCATGCTGGGTATATGTGTGTGCCAGGCTAAAATCTCAAAAGGAAAATGGATTTCAGCATGGGCAGCTCCACTGGGAGAGGTGATTTCTCACTTTCCCTCTCACTCTCTCTCTCTCTGTCTCTCTCTCTCCAGTGAGTACATGTGCCCTATGGCAAAAAAATAAATAAATAAATAAATAATAAAACTTTTAAAAAGAATCAATCAAATAGTCACAGAATGGTATCTCATGCATCTAGTCAGACGTTTGATGTCGAAATGCTAACATTTCCCTGTACCCTGAAGTTAAGAATGGGAGGTCGACTACCACCTCAGTTGTTCACTGTTTCTCTCAGTCATATTAGTCATTGAGCTGGAAAAGGAGAAACACGAGCTACTAGATTTGTTCAAAAGAAGGAAGGCGATGATTATTTGCAGGTACTATGATGCCATACCAGAATACTTATGAGAAATTGCTGAAATAATGATAGAAACAATAGGCCTTTTTGGAAAGGTGGCCAGTTGTAATCTGAATATATGAATATTAATCATTTAAATCAACCCAACCAATAACAAATTAGAAAATATAACTGAAGAAAAGATTTGACTTACATGCAATACAATGAAAAAAAAAAATCCAGAGAGAGAGAAAGAAAGAGAAGGGAGAGAAGGAGGAGAGGGCATATCTAGAAATAAGCCTAAATCAATCTAATTTTAGGGTCTAAATAATTAACAAGGATTTAGAATGACTGAGCAACATAAGTAAAAAGTTCCATTTTGCTTGGGGACATAAGACTGTAAGTCATAACCATATTATCTTTCTAACTCCAAATTTATTCTATTTCTTTATTCCCTTCCCCTAAAAATTCTGTGGAATATTTTGTAGGGAAGAAACTTGTGAAACTAAGTCTAAAGATTACATAAAAATAAATATAAAACAAGACAGTGACATTCTGACCCAAAATAACCTCACTAGCTACTACACTGAATTATATGACCATCAATACAGTTGAAACAGGGGTTGAAAGAACAACTAGGTCATCTAAGCTAGACCAGCTGAGTAAAATACAGAATACAGAAATAGATGTAAATACATAGGAGAATTTTGTAAATTATTAAAGTGCATTTTTTTAAAAAGAATGCTTTATTTATTTAAATATGTATATTTTACCAGACAGACACACACAGAGGGAGAGGGAGAGAGAGAGAGAGAGCGAGAGAGAGAGAGGAAGTGAGAAAGCAAGCCACCAGGTCTGGGACTCGAACCATCGTTGGTCACATAGGAGTGTCCACACCTTAACCACCACACTCCCTGCGGGTCCCTGAAAAGTGCCTTTTTGAATCCGTGAGAAAAAGGAGGATTATTTAACAAATGGTGTTTGAGCCACTGTCTAGCCACTGGACTGAGGGAAGGATAAAAAGAATAAAACTTGAATCTTAATTCACTTTCACGTTGAAATAACATCAAGGTGACTAAGGCTCTAAAGGCAAAAATGAGTCGGGGAGGAATCATGAAGGTTAATATAAGATCTAGGAGAAAGCATGTCATAGAAACCGAAATGTGACAGATAAATCTAAGCCTGAAAACCCTAAAACCTCACTATGATAAAAAAATATAAACAAAATCAAAAGGCATATGACAAACTGGGAAAAATATTTATAACATAAATGACAGAAAAGGGCTAATTTCCTTAATATATAATAAGCTCTTGCAAATCAGTGAGAAAGATATCAATCATTCAATAGAGAAAAAAATGGGCAAATGATATGAGAAGCCAATTCACACAGAAAGAAAGATAAATGAGTTTTAAACATATGGAAAGATATTCAATGTCACTCATAATTAAAAACATGCAAATAAAAACAATGGGAAATTTTTCAGATGGGCAGAGGTTTTCATCTGCTTCTTGGAGTTTTATAGAAATCTCTCTCTCTCTCTCTCTCTCTCTCTCCTCTCTTTTTCTCTCCTTCCAAAGGTGATCAATTATAAAAAGGAGAATATATAAGGGACAGCCAGTGGAACAGTAGTTTAAGGTGGCTGGGTCCCTCATGATCCATGGTTCAAGTCCCGGACTTGGCATCTTAAAATTCACACAACACCTATGCATGTATGCCCAGGCTCCTGAAAAGAGAAAAAAATAAAAATAAAAAAAGCAGGGAAGGGATTGCATTCCCTGTGGAGGAAGGGATTGACCATTCCCTGTGGAGGAAGTTTTCTCACTTTCCCTCTGCCCTCCCTCTCTGTCTCTCTGCTGAGCGTGCATACTCCTTTGGCAAAAATTAAAAGAAAAAAATATATAAATATATTTATTTGATTAAACACACATACACACAGGGACCAGCAGTTAATATTTGATTAAACAAACATACACACAGGGACCAGCAGTTAGCATAATGGCTATGTCGCTGAACTTCCATGTAGTCGCCCACAGTTCAAATTCCAAACCTGGTGGCTTAAACTCACACTGGGTGCATGTGCATGTGTGCCCAAGATCCCAAGAGGAGAATGGAGGAGAAGAGATTGTGGCCATCTCCCCTGGGGGTTGATTTCTCGCTTTCTGCCTCTCTGTCTCTCTCTGTCTCTCTGGTGAGTGCATGCGCCCTATAGCAAAAACCTCTCCAAAACACACACACACACACACACACATCATCATCATCATGGGACTTCAAAAAGATCATGGAAAATGAAGTTAAAGTATAAGTTTACTGTAGTGCATAATTTTTGAAATCCATGTAGTTTTTTCATAATATGCATTTTCCACCAACTTTCAAATTGTTAATCAACAGGGCACTGGTTAAATAAATGATTGAAGATCCCTGCACAGGGACTAGAAACTCGATAATTATTCATCAAAACATTTAAGATGTGGAAAGATATACATAATATATTGATAAAGGACAAAACAAGGTATACAACAGTATATATGGTATATTTCAATTTGTTTAAAAATATGTATGCATACATACATTTGTTTTAGAATATGTATTAAGGAGATTAAGGATGGGGATAGGAGGGGCTCAAAAAATGTGTTTAACGGACATAAGGGTGTAGGTAGATGAGGCAAATGGATTGTGGAAGGGCAGACCACTACTGAGTGGGAAGAAAAAAAGCAGACATTGCCAATCATATATGTATATGTATATATATGTATATATATATGTATGAATATCTCAAAAATAAGAAAGAAAAACTAGTAGAGTGGAAATTAATGATAGACGTCATAATGTGTTCTTTGTGGAAATAATGAATATGTTACTATCCTTGATTCGTTTATTGCATTACCACACGCATGCTTTAAAGGTCCATATTACACTACAAAGATGCACAATGATTGAATGTAAAATAAAATTTAAAATATCAATAGGTTTTTACAAAAAGAACATTTATGAAAATATATATATTAGTTATCTATGGTGGTTATCAGTGGGGTTGGGCTGAAATAAACAATTCTCAGGGACCAGCAGATGGTGTAATGGCTATGTCACTGGACTCCTATGTAGTCGACCGCTGTTCAAGTCCCAGACCTGGTGGCTTGAACTCATTCCAGGTGCATGTGCGTGCATGCCCAAGATCCTGAGAGGAGAATGGAGGAGAAGGGATTGCGGCGTGGCCATTCTCCCTGGGGGGTGAGTTCTGGCTTTCTGTCTTTCTGTCTCTGTGTCTTTCTGGCAAGCACACATGCCCTATAGCAAAAACCTCTCAAAAAAAAGAAAGAAAGAAAGAGAAAGAAGGAAGGAAGGAAAAAAGGAAGGAAGGAAGGAAGGAAGGAAGAA
>NW_006205257.1:4564579-4565258 GCF_000334495.1 Tupaia belangeri chinensis
GGAAGGAAGGAAGGAAGGAAGGAAGGAAGGAAGGAAGGAAATGAAAGAAAGAAACAATTCTCATCATACAGGTATGTACTCTATATTTTTTGTACAGTTTTAATTTTTATGTGTGTGTATTAAAAACAACATAATACCCTTTCTGAGTGCTTAAAAATAATGAAAATGTGCCAAAAGGACACAGGAGTTCAATCTGAAGGTCCTCCCAAAGGCCAAGTCTGTGATGGGAGCCAAAAAGTATTGATAGCAATGACTTTATATCCCATTGAGTAGAATAAATATCAGTGAGGTCATATTTTTTTAAAACGTGAATAACTGGGGCCGACAGGTGGTATGGTGATTAAGGCAGCTAAACTCCCACATGGTTGACTGTAGTTCAAATCCCAGACCTGGCTGCTTGCTTTTTCACTTTTCCTCTCTCCCTCTGTCTTTCTCTGATCAACTTCAATACATACATACATACATATATACATAAAACGATGACAATGAATACTATTTTCTAAACAATCAAAGAAAAGGGATGGCTTTTCTGTAAAAGAAGTGGGGGATTCGAACATCTACATTAGAACGTTGTACTATTAATCGTTACAGGCAACATACACCAATGGTTATAAAACTCCATGGGCAAAAGGATGAAAAGGAAAAAGATATTTCTGGCCTCTTAAAGTATTTCTTCCAC
>NW_006205257.1:4565283-4574279 GCF_000334495.1 Tupaia belangeri chinensis
TTTCCAACTGAGAAGCCTAACGGTCACCATCTTAAAGGACTCGAAGGTTGACATCGTCTGTGAAGAGACAGCAGCCTCCTCTGCCTCTAGATATGATGCATTTATGGGGCACATCACTCTCCTCCTTTGGCATTCCTTTTTTTTTTTTTTTCCTAAAATGCACACCCTTCATCTAATCAAGAGAACCTACCAGGCAAACCCAAATTGAGGGGCATTCTACAAAAGAACTGGCAGGTGCTCTTCAAACCAACCAAGGTCATTAAAGATAAAGACTGGGGAGCTGTCCCGGATAGGAGAAAACTAAGGAGACATGACATCTAAATGCAATGTGGGATCCTGGATTGGATCGGGGCCCAGAAAAAGGACATTAGCAAGACATTGGTGAAACTCGAACAAGGTCTCTAGATTAATTAATAATATTGTATCAAGGTTAATTTTCTGGTTTGGGTCATTGAACTAAGGAAACGTAAGATGTTAACATTTAGAAAACCGAGGTGAAGGGTATGAGAGAACTCTTAGTACTATTTTTTTTTTGTAATTCTTTTTCCAAGTCTGATATCATTTCAGAATACAAAGTTTAAAAGTGTTTTTTTGTTTTTGTTTTCCTTGTTGCCTTCCTACAAGTCCTTCTGAGACAAGTAATAAAAGATTCAAGGGAGTTGACAGATTCACAAGTATTAAATCACAACGGAAAATTCCAATGATGTGGTGGTTTTTTTTTTTCTCTGGGACTTACTCAGTCTCATTGTAAGATGAAAAGCCCTGGTCACAGTCCCAGTGCACCCCATACCTGAAGGTGTCAGGAAGACGCAGGTGGACACCTCTCTTTTTCTGATTGGTAAAGAGGTGATGGTTCCTCAAAAATTAGGGAGGTCACTGAGGGATAGAAATGTTGCATATGTAACCCAAGAGTTGACTTGAGCTCTAACCTTTAGTCCAATGAATTATATCCAAAGATCTCAACACTTTGCTGGGTTTTGAAGGACAAGGTATGTGCTAAAACCACCTCCTCTCCCCCTGAGTGGTCTTGGGAAGTGGCTCACACATTCATTATATCTCATTTCCAAATCTGTAAAATGTGGAGAACAAAACTCATGACAAGGCTAAAACAATGCTCCTTTCAGGAACATGGAATCCCTGAGCTGGGCTGTTCATTGTATGATCTCAGATCCCTCAAGGAGGACACAACAATTACAGAGGACAGAAGTCCTATCTGCAATTCAGTATACAAACTCAAGGAGCTGAAAGGAAATTTCAAAATGCCCAGGACCAAACAGCCAAAGAGTATTGGTGCACAGGAGCCTTGACTCCTAGCTCCCAGGGCTGCCACCGATTCACGCTTAAGAGATGAAAATTATTTTGAAAACCAAGGCCAAAGGCCACAGGCATATATTTGCAGCAGATTATTGACACGAGTGTGCCATGGACCTAGCCAATCAGAAAGTAATTTTATAAACACTGTTATTAAACAGAAGGGCAATTACTTTAAGTACTGGAAAAATGTCAGGGTCATACATGAATTTTGTGGGTATCACATTTTATTTGACACTCAGTGGATCAATGACTCCAAGGAAATTTATTCAGAAATAATATGCACCATGTCACCAACCTTAAAGCTAAACCTCCCCCAGACAGATTGCTCAAATTTAGAGAGAGAAATAATTTCTGGTTTACTAAGTATCTAGAAATATAGTCAAAGCTCTTTCTACATAAAAGTCTGGAAGTAATTAAGGATTATGTGGTAAGTGTGCAAACATGGGTTATATGACTGCATATTAGAAAGGACCCCTTTATTTCTGTCTTTGTCAGTGGAACAAAGCAGAGGATTTTAATGTACTGTAATAAGGAGTCTAAGAGGGGCCCAAGGGCAGCTTTTCTGTGATGCCTGTTTGTAAACTGAGTGGCCTTGAGATCCTTTACTTCCAGGCTCCTGCATGCTTGAGATTTCTGCGGTGGCTGTATATGTTGCTATTGTATCAATGACAGTTGCATAAGTGGACAGGGAGGGGGAGAGGAGACTCCAGGATCTTGCTTCCCATCACCTGGAAGACAGAGTCCCTGCAATGTCAAATGGCCAGCTAGCTTATTACGCTCTGAGTCTGGAATGGTTCGCCAGCAGCTGCAGGGGTCCTATGGACTCCTCCCCTGCCATCCCTGTCCTAAAAATGAAGGTTCTATTTCTTGTGACTGGTCTACACCTTCAATTTAAGGTAGGGAAGAGAAGATGGAAGGCATGTAGCAGGCCCTCAATAAAAATACGAGACCCAGACGAATGGTAATTGCTGAGCTCTTCAACAGATAAATAATAGTAAAAGTAAGTAATAGAGATTTGGGGGGCCAGCAGGTAGCATGGTGTTTAAGGAGGCTGGACTCCCACATGGCAGACCACAGTTCAAGTCCTGGACCTGGCAGCTTGCTTTCTCACCTTCTTTCTCTCTCTCTATCTCTTTCTGGTTAACTTCAAAAAATAAAATAAAATAATGACAATGAGTACAATGAAATAAAAATAATTCTTTTTTAAAAAAAGAAATAATAATAGAGATTATTCAAGAAATGGTGTTACATTTGGTAGGGGCTAGCTTGATAGAGTTGATGGTGGCAAGTGGACTTCAAAAAGTTCATGGGGAAAAAATGTAATTACAGGACTAGTTCATTTGGTGCAGAAAATGTTTGAAAACCATGCATTTTTTTTCATAATGCACCTCTCCAGTGAACTATTTGAAGAACCCCATTCGTTAACCTCAGCATGCTCTTTCTTCTCAGGGCCGAAGGCAGCTTCCTCTGGGTGTGGTCTAGCACTGGTCCCTCCAAACACGTCAACAATGACCATGGGAAGACGGACTTACCCTTGGTTCCGGAAGAAGTAGTTAGCTCTGGAAAAGGCCCATGCAAGAAGGGACTGCTGGAGATGCTGCATTCTGGAAATGCAGACCTAGAAACTGAGCTTATCGTAAAGACTTGAGATGAATATAGATGTAGCTTCCTCAGCCCAGAGGGGAAGTGCCTCGCAGTGGCCAGCCAGCCCAGCAGACACCAAGGGAGGCCACCTTGATCCCAAAATGTGCCAGTCCAGCCCTGAGGTTGAGAAAGGACCAGCCCTGACAGTCTCTTGGAACTGCCCTGCCAGCTAAGAATATGGTTACTGTCCTTTCCTCCCTGTACCAACACCACACAAAAAGCCTTTATCATTTTTAGACCTAAGTAAATTAGAAACTTTTCTCTCTCTCTCTGTTTTAGTTAAAAAGGAAGAAAGGAGGTTGGAACACATTGTAATGCCCACTGTACTTGTTCATCTCTCTGCTAGAAAGAAGATTCTGAGGCCTGTCTTCCATCTTGTATCACACATAGCAGGTGCTCAATAAATATCTACGCCATGAATGACTGGCTGGTTGAATACACGAATGAATGAATAAATGAACAAATGAGGGAATGAGTGCCTTGAAGCACTGAGCTCATCATCATTTTCAAACCAGGTCTAAGTCATCAATGCAAATGGCCAACCTAAGTATTCAAGCCTCTTCGCGGGCCATGACCATGAATCTTTTTATCATTTTCAAAGCTTCATAATAAAAACTCTTTTCTTGCCACCCTCATTGAGCTCTTATTATTCCATTTGACAGCTATAGAAACTGAGAGTCGAAGATATTAAGGCCCAGGGACACAGGTCTTGAGAAGCAGTCAAGAGTAGCTATACGAAAATACATTGGACGTTCCTTATAGCTAAACTCATCAAAAGTAGTTAGGCATTGTGGGGTCAACCCTGTAGCCTAATGGTTAAGGCAGCGAGATCCCACATGGCTAACTACAGTTAGAATCCCAGTCCTGGTGACTTGAAAAACACACTGGGTACATGTGTGTGCATGCCCCAAATCCCAACAGAATGGAGAAATGGAGACAGGATTGTGGTGTGACCACATCCCACTGAGGAGCACTTTCTCCCTTTTCCTTCCTTTCTCTCTGGTACCCTCTGACAAGACAATTTTTCAATAATCAATCAAAGTCATTAGGAATTGTACAGGAAGTACCCCAAGGTGACTATCCATGAGTGAAATTTTGTTGGGTCTTGGTAAATGATATACGCGATCGTGTTTCCATTTTGCATTGACTGCCAGAAGGTTCAGATTCGAATCTGTAGCCTATCTCCTGGGGGAGGAAAAAAATGTCAGCTCAGCCTGGTGGCAGAGTTGGTGGTAAACTGAGTTATGTGCTGGAAGCCACATGGTTGACATTCAGATTCGGATCCTTGGTTAGTTTGAAAGCAAACAGGGCATATGCAGGAATACTCAAGATCCTGAGAAGCAGGAGGACTACAGAAAGGGGTTCTCTGTGTACAGAGAGTCTATTGAGAGTGCTTTCTGTTTGTGTGTGTGTGTGTGTCTTGTGTGCACACATGTACTCTCTATCAGGAATAAAAACAAACAAAATAAATTGTTTTTGGTTTTGTAAACTGCTTTAACTCTTTCTTAGAGCTGGGATGGGGCCAGGGAGCCATTGAATAGAAAAGAAAATACTGTTATGGTCTAGAAGCTCCCTTTTCTGGTTGCTCTCATCAGTTGACATTACATAGTGAGCAACCCAAGAGGAAACAGACCCAAGGGACCTGGCTTTGAGACGGAGCCAAGGCATCTCCTATGTGACCACACAACAGCTGGAGACGCAGTTTGCAGCTCTGAGGTAGCATTTTGACTCTTGTGTCCACTCCTTAGGCATCAAGGAAGCTGGTCAGTGTCAGAGGGAGCAAAGGTCCCTCTTTATTCTCCTTCTTATTTTTAATTTAAAAAATTTCTTTCATGAGTGAGAAAGTGAGAACAAAGAAGAGACTCAAGTGTCCATGACAAGATCCTGCCATGCCATGATCTTCTCCAAGTCTCATAACCAGTCAAGGGCGTGCCCAGTGCATTCAGGTCAACCCAGGATCTGAACTCAAGCCCCCCACAGGGCCCCAGTATCACACAGGAGTACCTAATGACCTGCACCACCATGGCTGGGCCCACATGTCTTTTGGAGAGGATCACAGATGACTTCACAATAGATGCCCACCCACAATCTCTGTGCTGGGCCCTGTGGGAACCCACAAAGAGAACTGGGATGGTCAAAATTCCAGATTTCCAAGCTGCAGGAGTGCAGTTCTTTTTTTTCTTCTTCTTCTTCTTTTTTTTTTTTCGGAGAGGTGTTTGCTATAGGGTGTGTGCGCTCGCCAGAAAGACAGAGAAAGACAAAGAGATAGAAAGCAAGAAATCACCTCCTGGGGGGATGGCCACGCTGCAATCCCTTCTCCTCCATTCTCCTCTTGGGATCTTGGGCATGCATGCACATGCGCCCGGCATGTGTTTAAGCCATCATGTCCGGGACTCGAACCAAGGCCGACTACGTGGGAGTCCAGTGACATAGCCATTACGCTAACTGCACTCCCAAGAGTGCAGTTCTTTAGAGCCAGGACCCCCCCCCCTCAGCTGGACTGTGCATTGCATCAGCATCTTCTGGACCTACCCAGCATGGCTCATTCTGGATCACAAACTAGAACCACCTAGCTGGGTAAACAGATGGCACTTTATAAATACTTCAGGCAGGACTAGTGCTAGCCAGCTCTCCTGGTATTCCAAGGGTTGATTCCTCCAGCAAACTCTTGTTCTGATATGCATGAGATCAACCAACCCATGTCACCTGGGTGTCTCACACCTGCAAATGCCCATGCAAAGCGCAAAGCACTTCCTTGTTACCCCAGGAACTGTTTACCTGCAAAAACTAGCAACCGGTAAATACTGTCTGTGATAAAGACGTGAGGAGGGACAAAAGACCATGATACGAAGTAGAAATCCATTTCATCCGCCCAAAACTGTCTCTGTGAGGCTTCAAGGTTCACTTCAGTCTGATACTGGTGGAAAAGTCCATGTTCATGCTGGTTCTAACATTTAAGATGTCATAACTATTATTCCTAACAAATCCATTAAAAACAAAATCAATGGCAATTTCTCTTCTATGAATTTATTGTACAAATATAATTGCACAAGTACACAAGAGACATTTGGTGTTGTATGATTTGACATGATAAAACCCATGACTACCTAGTATTCTGTGTGGATGGGCATGAATACGAGGCTGGATAAATAAATGATTGCACCTCATATAGTAGAATACTATGCAACTGGTAACAATAGACTCTGAGGCTTAGTCAATACATCAACATCTACCTGATCCTTTCTCAGGGCAAAAACATCAGACTGTAGGGCCAGCTGGTGGTAAGAGATTAAGGTGACTGGATCCCACGTGGCCAACTGTGCAGCTCAAGTCCTGGACTCAGCAGCTTGAAAAACACACTGGGTGTACATGCGTGCATGCCCAAAATCCTTAGAGTAAAATGGAAAAGAAGGGATTGTGGCTTGGCCATTCTTACCTAGGCTGTTTTCTCACATTCTCTCCCTCTCTCTGTCTCCTTATCTCTCTCTCTCTCTATCTCTCTCCAACAAGTGCACACACCCTAAAGCAAAACTGGAAAAAAAAAGCAAATTATAGAAAATATCTTGTCTGATTATTATATGAACACATTTTTAAAATAATGAGACCATATATATTCACATGTATTTCTACTATATTATATACTATATCACATATTATCTATATTGTCTATAATATATTAATCTACTATAATATTATATATAGGGTTTTTTCCTGAGAGCATCTGTTATTTAATTTTTTTTTTTTGGAGAGATTTTCACTGTAGGACGCGTGCGCTCGCCAGACAGACAGAGAGAGACATAGAGACAGAAAGTGAGAAATCACCCCCCAGGGGGGATGGTCACGCTGCAATCCCTTCTCCTCCATTCTCCTCTCGGGATCCTGGGCACACACGCACACGCGCCCGGAGTGAGTTTTAAGTCACCGGGTCCGGGACGTGAACCGCGGTCGACTACGTGGGAGTCCAGCGACATAGCCATTACGCTAACTGCTGGTTCCCTATTATTTAATTTTTTTAGTAATTATTTCATGGAAAAGGGGATATGAAAGAAAGCAATTGATGAACAAACGAGAGCTTCATTAAAACTAACCATAAAAATAATAATAAAGATACCTCGACCACAAATATGTCAATAAAACAGCCTCATTTTGTACCAATAAAAACAAACTCTGAAACAAAGGACATTACACATAAATTTAAAAAAAAATCATTTGACAGCATGTTATAACTGCACTCAGCCACGAGGAACAGGTGGAAGGATCTAACAGTGTTTTGCAGGGCATGCAATGTGGATACCTTTTGTAAATCAGTTTGACAAAAATCATTACACCTTGGAGCTTCAGGGAGGTGAGGGAGTCATCATTTGAACTGAGTGGCTCAGTTTGCAGATGAATAACTAATTTCAGTTCAGAAGGCATGTGTGTACATGCAAAGACAGCCAGAGGGGTACAGTGGCTTGGCCTGAGACCCAGATGCCCCATGACATGGCCAGCACCTTTGCTGTGGTTTGTATACATCCCTCCCCCAATTTCAAGGAAGGAAGGGGTGCCCAACTCACGTGATGAGCCATGGTCATGGTATTAAGAGGGTGAACACTTGATCCAATTGTAGTGTTGAAAGACAGGGAAGAGATTAGTGATTGGGGGCTTAGGGTAAGACACCCAAGTTGAGTCTGATGGGTTTATAAGGAAAGGAAATGAGGCGGGGGCCCACGTGAATGCAGACCACCCTCTTCTGTTTGCTGTCATGTTGGGATGCAGCTAGAAGATCCCCATGAGAAAGGGCCTCTGGATGGTGGACCTCCAAACCATGATCTGAATAAATCTCTCTTTATAAAAACCCACTTTCAATTGTCTCCTGTTATTAGCAATGGAATGGAGTGGACCAACCTCCTGCAATACCCTGGGGGACACATGAGGCCACCTACACACCCACTCTGACAGCCTCACTTTCCTTTCCTTTCTCCATTCCAGCCAGCAGCCCCAATCTGGCCCCCTCCCACTGCTTAACTCTGCCCCTCCATAGACACACACACACTGTTCCATTAACATCAAATAGACACTGGCACATGGTAGCACTTTCTAAGAATCCTCTTATCTACCTCGTCATTTCTTTGATGGAGGTAACCATGCAGTTCTTTTTTTGTAGAGGAGGAAACTGAAGGGCAGAGAGGTCATGGAGTTGGTGAGGGGCCTGGTTGGAGGGAAGCCCACACTACTGTTCTGCAGAGCCCACACTCCTCCCACTCTCCCCTGCATGCATGAGCATCAAGTCCATTCGCTCTCAAGACCATTCCTCTCCATGTCCTTCACACATTCCATCATGGATCCATAGTCATGTTAGAAAGGGGCACCTTTGCTTCAAGTAGACTTCTGACTAAAATTCTGCCCAGTGAGGTGGCCTCTCGAGAGTGGTACAAACATGGCCCTGCTGTCTTCAGGGTGGCTTAGCCCCATCCCATGCCCTCAAAGGAAATGCTATTCAAACTGGGCAGCGCAGCAGCCCAGGATGCTCCTATGCCACCATGAAGACCAGAGGCCACAGGATGCCCACATAGCCCAAAGCATTCGATACTGCTCGAAAGGAGGGGATGCCTTTCGAAGGTCTCGTGCAGTCACATTTTCTTAGCTCTTTCCATAAGTCAGCAACCTGATCCTGACCTCCGCTTGAGATCTGAGGGAGGACTGACTGCCTGGCCCCACGGCTCTTCTCCTCCAACTCCTGACTTTTCAAATGCCAACCTCCATTCCCCCCTTGATAATGATTTGACTGCCCTGAGTAATTTGATTCTCCTGAAAAATGGAGAAACAAGGGTCTGTCTGAAGCCCCTCTGAACTTTTCCGCTCATGGGGGCACAAATTGGGAAGTGGGAGGGGAATGTGCCTGGACCTGGAAGCAGTTCACCCCTGCCTGTCCGCTGGATACGCTGATGTCAAAAAAGTATCCTGTGGCATCTGCTATTACCTCCCCACAGCCATGAGGAGCTGCAGCTGTCACTGGATGGGGGGGGTTTTTCCTCTGTACAAGGGGGGCATCAGAG
>NW_006205257.1:4574803-4593926 GCF_000334495.1 Tupaia belangeri chinensis
GGAAAGCGTTCCCCCCCGTCCTGTCCGCTGGATACACTGATGTCAAAAAATTTCCCGGTGGCATCTTTTATTACCTCCCCACAGCCATGAGGAGCTGCAGCTGTCACTGGATGGAGGAGTTTTGTCATCTGTACAAGGGGGTAATCAGAGCCCTGACCCAACAGAGCCTGACAAGGGTTAAACAAGACAGTGAGTACAAAGGGCTCCAGCCTTGTGAGCTGTTTTGATATACAAGCCACGTGGACTCGTGCCTGGAAACCCCGCTGTCTCTAGGGACTTGTGACCATCTCATTCATGTTCCTTCTCCAGAAACCCCACCACGCAGAGCCATTAATACTGGGAGCTAGCATCCTGGCCCAGCCCTAAGCTGGCTGAGCAACCTCAGGTCAGTTAATCACCCTTTCTGAACATATGTTGTCTTTGCGTAAGAAATAAGGGTGTTGGTCTGATTATCTTAGTGGTGGGTACTTTTGAAGCAGCCACTCTCGATGTGTCCCCCAAGCCTCACAAACTCAGATTGTTGATAGGTTTTATCTGCCAAGCAAAAGTTCATCTATTATGTAATAGCTAATTCATTTTCCCATGCCAACTCATCAAAGGCATATGCGGTAATCCATTAGTCCCTGTAATAAGAAAAAACCATTATCCTATGGGCTGGTATCATTCTCACCCCAAACACCTGACATTCCTATAAAGCTCAGAAGTCTTCTTTTTATCTTCACATTGTTATTTTATTGTACATTTTCCAAAATGAAAAGATATCCTTATTATAAACATAATATACACTCATTATAAAAGTATAAAATAATCTCTAAGTATATATATAGACTTAAAAATACTTCCATGTATGTATATTATAAATGTACATCTTTTACTAAAATAAACTTTATTATATGTATTTTTTCTGTAACTTAAAAAAGACCTAAAACAGGGACCAGCAGTTGGCATAATGGCTATATCGCTGGACTCCCATGTAGTTGACCATGGTTCGAGTCCCAGACCCTGTGGCTTAAATTCATGCCGAGTGTGTGTGCGTGCATGCTCAGATCCCGAGAGGAAAATGGAGAAGGGATTGCGGTGTGGCCATTCCGTCTCGCTTTCTGTTTCTTTGTCTTTCTCTGTCTTTCTGGTGAGTGCACGCACCCTATAGCAAAAACCTCGAAAAAAAAAAAAAAACACCTAATACATATTATCGGCAGCCTTCCATGTGTATCCACAGAAATTTATTTTATTGTTCTAGTATCTTACCAATTATTCAATAAATCCCTATCCCCAGATGGCTAGATTGTTTCTGTTCTTTACTATTTTCTGCAACAGTGTAATGAGCATCCATGTGGCATGCTCAGTGCATATATTTAAGTATTTGCTTAATATTAACTTCTCAAACTAGAATTGATGCTTCAAATTACATGTAGCTTTTTTTAAAAAAAGAGATTTTTTTTTTTTTAGAATATACAGTACTTTTAGAAATTTTTATTTCTTCTTCCTCTTCTTCTTCAATTTGACCAGAGAGCGAGAGAGAGAAAGAATGCAAGTCACCAGGTCTGGGACTCAAACCACGGTCAACTATGTGGGAGTCTAGCACCTTAACCACCATGCCACCTGCCGGCCCCTCTACAGTACTGGTTTATGAAATCCTTTTTTGTCAGCTGCATACTAAGTTTTATTCTCATCATCAGTATGCAAGATTGGTGGCATCTCCTTGAATTTTTTTTTAGAACTATGTTTAAAATATAGACAAAATAATATGCATAATGTTCAATAAGATGATAATAGGAATTATCCACCTTGCTTAAGAAACAGACCTTGAGGTATTTTTTACAGGTAAACATGTGGCTTCCCCTTGTTCATTTTTAAGGATCTGAAAACCTGTGGGCCATCTGTGCTATCTCTCCAGAACCGATGGGCTGGCAAACATGGGCTGGGCACCAGCAGGTTTGATCATCCCTCTAGTTATCCGGTACTGCCACTTGCCCAGCCAGCCAGCCCGCCAGCCCGCCAGCCAGTCATTTTTTTCTTTCATTCATTTTTTTGCACCATGTATCTCTTGAGTGTCTCTAGTCAGTTTCAAGCCCCATGCTAGACCCAGAGGAAGAAGCGAACACTGCCCTTGTCCTCCTGAAGCCTCCAGTCTAGAGCACCCGGCAGCTGCTGAACACACGTCTGAGCCACAGACGGTTGTGTGATTACGCTGTGCCTGCACATGCTCCAAAGCTCAGCGTTAGAGCAGAGCGTCACAGGAGCCTAGAACAGGAAGACCCACCTGGGCTCGCCTCGCGTGCCACACCCTGAACAGCCACCTCACACCATATCTGACTCCTGCTTCTAATCGCTCCTTGTTGGCCTGGGGGATGGAAACAAATGCCTAGCTTCTCCCAGCCACTGTGAAGATGTATTTAGTAGTATTATTTTTAATCAGCTTTTCCAAGGCAGGATTAAGGTCTCTGGAGAGCGCCCAGCCAACAGCTTGCTCCCTGAATCCCAGGTCAAGCAGCCACATCCCATGCAGAAAGCTTCTCTCTGCATCTGCACAGAATTGATATTGATTAGGATGCTCATACCTGGGCTCCTCCCAACCTGTGACAGGCCAAGCATAACCCTGCACCAGCTGTTCTTTGATCCCTGGGACTACGCAGCGTCAGGAGCATGGCTCTTTGGATGAGGCTTCTAAATGCCAGGGATGAAGGTACGTACACAGGTTTGGTGCCATCAAGTCAGAGGACCCCCGAGCTTTCTGCATCGCTGATAGAACTTCTTTGCATGAGCAGACTAACCTCATGGAGAGAACAATATTACCCACCCACTCCTGACTTGGGGGTGGGTATCCATGGACATCTGGTTATCAAGGGCTCTAAATGTCACTCTAAGAGGAAATAAATGGCTCTGAGTTGTACCAGCCTGCCACATAAGCCACAAGAACATGGGCTGTGCAAAGGCAGGGACTTCATCTGCCTCATTTCCCAATTTATCCCCACTGACGGCGAACAGAACCTGGCATAAAGCACATACTCAATAAATACTTTTGAAGGAAAGAATCTCAGCATCTAACCCAGGAGCAGATGTCAATAGCTACCTGCCTGCTTATTCTTCATTATTACATTAAAATGAGAATCCAGGGGAGCCAGCAGGTGGCATAGTGGTTAAGGCACTGGACACCACCATGGCCGCCCATGATTCAAGTCCCAGATCTGGCGGCTTGCTTTCTCACTCCCCTCACCCCTGCTGCCAGCCCTCTCTGGTGAGCACATGTGCCCTACAGCAAATTAAAAATAAGTGATACTCATAAATAAAATTAAATATATAAGTCTTCAAAATAAAAAAAATGAGAACCCAGGACCCCACTTTCACCCCAGTTCTATGAAGTTGTTTGTTTTTGTTTTTGTCTTCTTTTATGAGAGAGAGAGGGCAAAGGAGGGAAAAAACAGAGAGAGGCATATTTGACAGGGTCCTACAGTGTCACAGTCCTCCTGCCCTGTCTCCCGATCAGTTGGGATTATAAGTGCATGAAATGCACCCAGCATGGTCAGGTGGACCCAGGAACTGAACCTGGACCTTTCAGGCAGCTTCCATTCTCTCAAGCAGAGGCACTATTTGAGCACCACCACGGCTGGCCCTAATTCGGTATTTTTGTCTCCATTACAGATAAAACTAGATAAAATCAACATCTGTTTGTGTTCGCAGACTGGATTTACCACTCAGAGGTTAGATGAGGATAAACGGACCTCACTTCCTGAAGGCCACAGAGCGGTGACATTTCAGTGCCTCGGCTTTTCTTCCTTGAGCCAAAGGCCAGGGGCATGGGGCACAGTTCTCAGGCATGGGTAGCAGGTTCTAGAATGAGGTTTCTGAGTTCCTCAGAGCCCCACTGACCCCTCATCCTAGCCACTGAAGCACCACCTCCTTTCAGTACCATACAATCAAACTGCAGAGCAAGGAAGACCTCAGTTCTTCCAGCCAGCCCCATGCCCTTCCCCAGAAGGAGTCTTGCAATAACCCTCTGGGCATCCCTATTATACCTATTGCTTCTAGGTCTCCCTCAGAGAATGAGATGCCCACATTGATTTAGGTTTCTCAAGGACAGGTCACAGGAGGTGAGAATCACCTCCTATGGGAGTCAGGGGCCCAGCTAAGGACCTAAGGGCATCTGTGGGTTCTTTCCCTTTACAGAGATGTCCATATTCCAGTTTTATATGCAGTTTAAGGGGTTCGTCCCATCTCTGAGACCTCCCTAAGGTTTGGACAGGGTCCTCGTATCAGATACTGTGTACAGCGCGGGGAGGGTCTTACCACTCTGCTGCTCATGTGACCCACTGACATGTGACTTTCTAGAATGCAGCCTCAAGGTAACCTCCTAGCACCTAGGTCAATGCCTGGCACTCAGTAGAAACTTGGTCAGCACCTCTGGAATAAACAGAAAATATATTCATGGGGAAACCACTTTAGGTCTACAAGCCCACTTTCTCCATCCTTCAACTAAACATCTCCACTGGGACCAGCAGTTGGCATAATGGCTATGTTGTTGGACTCCCATGTAGTCAACTGTGGTTTGAGTCCCAGACCCGGTGGCTTAAAACTCAAACCAGGAGTGTGTGTGTGCGTGCCCAAGATCCCAAGAGGAGAATGGAGGAGAAAGGATTGTAGTGTGGCCATCTCCCCTCGCTTTCTGTCTCTCTGTCTCTCTCTTTCTGGTGAGTGCATGCTCCCTACAGCGAAAACCTCTCAAAAAAAAAAAAAATGTTCCACTCGGATAAGCTTTTTGGTACCTGTTAGTTTCCAAAGTTCACAATTGTAGGTTCTGGTATCCTCTCCTAGGGAACATAGGAAATCTGGGCAAAAGCCCTCTACTGGCTCCATGCCTATCTCCATGCTGGGAAGTTAGTGTTTAGACCTTTTTAATCAAAGATGTTCTTCCTGAAAGCTCCATAAACAAAAGCCAGGGGTGCAGCCTGGTGGTATAGTGGTAATGCAAAGGCCTGCAAAGCTCGATCCCTATGAGAGGGTCCCAGGTATGAGTACCAGAATCTCCCTGAACAAGCTGAGCACACATGTGCCCATGACCAGGGCTGGCTGCAGCTGGGGGTAGATCTTGGCATCGGCAGTATCCTCCAATGAATAAATACATTTCTAAAAATATTATTGTAAAGTCAGAACATAGTTAATCACAACAAAACAAGAATTCACTTTACAAGGAGTCAATGGAAGAAAAGAACTCTTAATAAGTCTACACTCAATTCTTGGCTGGAAAATTCGAAGCCTCGATATCTGATACCGTCCCTTTTGAGGAGGCCCCTATGAAGTATCAACATCACACTCAAGTCTACTTCTAGCTCCTAAGGAGCTAGGTATGACTCAGAATGGGGTACACACGTGAAGGTTCGAGTCCCCATTGGCACAGCTCGGCTTGCCCCAGGCTATATCTTCCTCTCAACCTCTCCCTGAACTCCTGCCCTGCAGTTTAGCTTGTGCTCCCTGCAGTGCAGGTCAAGTGTATGCTCAATGTGTGAGGGAGGCCAAAGGACGCATGGAGGGGAGGGAGTTCCCAGAACCCTAAAGAATCATATGAGAAACATTCATGAAATAAACAACTTGCAGGAGAACTAGGACTCTGACCTCGTCCTCTTCACTCTGACCTTTGGATGCACCATAGATCTCATTTTGCCGTATGGCCTTAAAAACCTAAAATTGGGCCATCTCAATGGCCTATTGGTGAAGGCAGCCAGACTCCACATGATGGATCACTTACATAGTTCAAGTACTATACCCAGTAGCTTGAGAAACATGCCAGGTGCATGTGCATACATGCCCAAATTCCCAAAAGGAGGGAGATACAGAGGAGAGTGAATGAATGGCATGAATGGCATGACACGCCCCATGGAAGTGCTTTCTCTTCTCCCTCTCTCTGTCCTTCTGTCACTCTCTGGCAAGCACATATACCCTTTGGGGAAAAAAAAAGTGTATATATATATATATATGATCAATGAACCTCAGATCACATTATAGTTCATGGCTTTAAGATCAATAGAGCGCTAGGAACATTTTAGGGTAGAATTATAGGCCCGGATTCACAACATTTCCCCCAGCGACACTTGGTGAAAATTGTTATATCATCAACATGGCACACACACACACTATGGCCAAGAATCAAATCCAGAGTGGAGATTTGTCACTTCATTTCTGAGGGATGCCAAAAAGATGAAAGTCCTGTGAGTCCACAAAACAGCCCGTGAATAGGGCGAAATGCCTCCAGGTTGCCAGGGAAAACGAAGACAAATGTGCTTTGTGAAATTGATAGAACCTCATCGGGTCCTCGTCTGTCCTACCATTGTTGTCCAAATTCAATGCCTCCCTCGTAGCTCTCATTTTTCACGAGGAGAAAAGCATCTGCCGTTCTGCCTCGTCTTGTGAAGGGGTACAAACGGCACAAGGGCGGAGCGCTGGCTCTGTCCATTTCCTGGGTGATGGAGGCCAGGCTGAGGGGCAAAGGTTTACTGAGTAGATAAAGGAATGAATATGTAAGACTGAAGGAAGGAAGGACGGAAGGAAAGGGAAAAGGAATCAGGGAGGCAGGAAATACTGAGGGAGAAAGAAAGGAAAAAAGCAAAGAAGGAAGTCTTTCCCAAGAACAGGGACTAGTACACTCAGGAGACAAAACCCTGCTAGATACCCTTCACTTTAAAGAGAAAATAGAGTATTTTAAAATTAGGACTTCGGAGTAGAGCTTTGTTGGTCGAGCATCACAAGTCATAGAAAATACTATTCCATCAGGTAAAATCACCATGTTTACCCAGATCAAAAACATAGGCGAGTGAACAGTTTTTCTGTGGCCAGGAGTTGTCTAGTTAGATGGAGTGGATAATTATGCTCCCTTCTCCCTCCCCCCCACTTAACCATTTGTTTTGCTTTAATTTTGCCTTAATGACATAGAAAATTAAGAAGAAAGTAGAGTCCCTAGGTTTCTGAATAATCTAGACAATGATGGATATCTGGTATGGCTTTAAAAGGAGTTTTCTAAATTATTTATGGGATTCAGGGTGCAGGAGCGTCCATGGACACTCAGGTCTCTGGAGAGATGCTCACTGGATGGGTATAGGGTCAACTGTATTTTCCTTCTACAAGGGTAAATCAGACCAGACAGGGCATGTCACAGCTAAACCGTAGCTTTGGTAGCTAGTGAGGGCTGTATGGGGGAGCTCCTCTCACAATTCCTCTCACAGGTGATGCATGGATGCCTTGGTGAAGTGGGGGTGTCCTATTCTCCTGGGAAGTCATTAGAAACCCAGAAGTCAAGGCCTGGGGTCATAGCTCAAGGCCTTCCTTCACTCCCCAAGCCAGAAAACAGGTGGGAATTTTACCACCTGGGTCAGTTAATTCAGATCTACTGTAGTACCATTATCCATCTCTGTCTGAGCACTGTATGCATATTTAAGCGACAAAATATTGGGTGGTCGGAAGAGTCATGATGTGCTTTTCTATGTTATTCAATGCAAAACTCTGTCATGACTTTTTCAACCACCCAATGATCACAAGAGAAGCTGTTTTATTGAATGATTACTCCATACACAGTTGCACTCAACTCCTGAACTATTATCCTTTTTTTAAGAGAAGTATTTTATTCAGCTTTATTAATTAATTAATTTATTTTAATTTGACCAGAGAGGGACAGAGCAAGAGAGAGAGAGGGAAAGTGATAAAGCAAGCCACCAGGTCCAGCACTCGAACCATGGTCGGCCATGAGGGAGTCCAATGGCCTTAACCACCACACCACCTGCCAGTCCCATAACTATTATCTTTAATTGAAGAACTGAGGCAGCGACCAACTCTCCCAAGATCACAGAGGGACAAAGCAGAAGAGCCAGGTTTCAGATACAGGCGTTGACTCTCGCATGGGTGCTCATAACCACTGCCCTCTCCTACCTTTGGATATAACCAAAGATGAGGCAAAGTGAGACATAGCAAGGATTCCCTGTAGACTGACTGTGCTGAAACCTTTACACCCATCAGTCCATAAAGGCCCACCTCCCTTTAATGGTAATCCCGTTATGCTGGTCCATTGGCTCCATTTTCTAGAAGGGAAACCCAAGCTGGTCAGGGCCATGCTCTCTGTCTACTCCCACAGTACGTGATGTTCTACCACAGGTGCAGGACAGATGGAAACCTCAGGTGCCCTGTTGTAAACCTGGGGAGACAAGACCTAAAAAAAGAGCAGCAGGTCAAGGCCTAAGGAGCCTACCTCACAAAAAGACTTCAACCGTGACCTTCCCAGTCCTGAGAGGTGGGCAGACACCCCTTGCCCGCAGGTGTACCCCATTTCTAACATGACTGGTCTAGGACAGAAGTCATCTTTTTCTTTTTCTTTTCTTTTCTTTTTTCTTTTCTTTTCTTTTTTTTTTTTTTTAAAGAGATTTTTGCTATAGAGTATGTGGGCTTGCCGAAAGAGAGACAGAAAGTGAGAAATCAACCCCCAGAGGGGATAGCCATGCCACAATCCCTTCTCCTCCATTCCTCTTGGGATCTTGGGCATGCACATACACACATCTGGCGTGAGTTTCAAGCTTCCAGGTCCAGGACTTGAACCATGATCAACTACATGGAAGTCCAGAAACATAACCATTATGCCATCTCCTGGTCCGAGGACATGGGTCTTTTAAGGCTAAATGTCCAGACTGGCTAACTGAACAAGCACTTTTTTTTTTTTAAGTTTTGTTCTGTTTTTTGTTTGTTTGTTTGTTTTGTTTTTGATTTTTTGGTTTTTTTTTTTTTTTTTTTTTTTTTTTTTTTTTTTTTGCTATAGGGCACTTGCACTCCTGGAGAGACAGAGAAAGACAGAGAAAGAAAAAGTGAAAAATTACGCCCCATCTGGGATGGAAATGCCATGATCCCTCCCCCTCCTTTCTTCTCTTAGGATTTTGGGCACATGCACACACATGCACATACGTGCACACGCACACACACACACACACACACACATCGCATGAGTTTCAAGCCACCAGGTGCAGGACTCACACTATGGTGGGTCATGTGGGAGTCCAGCACCTTAACCACTATGCCACCTGCTGGCCCCAAGCTGAGCAAATTTGAGGGGTTAAATCACAATCAAAAGACTCCTATCTGTTTGCTGCTCTGAATTTGCCCTCGGCCTAGCAAGAGGCCTTGGAGTGGACTGGCTCCCCACAAAAGGCCAAATCGGGTGGCTCGAGAAACCAGTCCGGTAATAAGAGATCTTTCTTTTGAAAGAAGTTCTTTTTTTTTTTTTTTCCTCTAAAAAAAGAGACTATTGCATATGAAATCTGCCTCATCACACATCCTCATCTAACCTATGTGGTCACCAGACCTAAAAAAAAAAAAAAAGTTTCCTTAAATATTGCACGGCCGACTACTTTGCAAAGCCTCTTTCTCCGCGTGGAACATTACTACTTTTTTTTTTTTTTTCTTTTTGCAGCTTTAGAAAAATAGATAATTACTTCAGTTAATTTCAGCAAAACAGTTCAAACTCATCAGGGCTGAACAAGTATAATTTACTGCTCCTTCTGACTTATTGTTGTGACTAGATGTGGATTGATGATTAAAGTGGTAAACAGTAACATTTCTGTAAAATGGCTGACTCGACTGCCAGCATGTCAGGGAAAGACACCTGCCCCAATGGCTGTGCTGCGATTGTGACTATGCTCAGGGCTGTCAGCAAAGAATATAAGTATTTGACAAGGTGTTATCTAATTGTGTTTTTAAAAGCCACGATACATACATCTTTTAATGTGTCACTTTAAGCAGCCAGAGAATTTCTTTTATTAAAAAGTACAAAGGAAAAATGAATGCCTTGCATTTTCTTTTTCCCCCCCTCTCCCTCTCCCTCTCTCTGGTTTTTTTTTTTTTTTTTTTCCTCTCTCCTTTCCCTTTCTAAGCTCTGCCCTTTTGCCGTCATTCAGTGGAATATATTTTGCTCTTTAGTCAAATTGGCTTTTATTTAAATGGTGGCCCAAAATAGCTCCGCCACATTAGGTCTATAAGAAGAAAGAACAGTATGTCCCATGGATGATCTCTGCTTTGGTCCTGGTGGAAATTAGCCCATGGTCACGGGAGGCAAAGAACAAGTCCTTTCAGATGCTCTGAGCCTTAAAGTGAAGGGTGAGTCGGGGCTTCCTCTGAATAGGGTCCCTTCCTCTCCCCGTGCATCTCCCCTGAGGGCGCCATCCCTTTTCTCAGGGGTGGTCCCTGGTCATACTCTGGGACTCATGCTTGCTTTACCCTTCCCCCACCTCCTTTGCCCTAATGCTAGCTGAGGCTTGTCCCTGAGAACTAATTCCCCCCCAAAAACATGTCTCCTCTCTCCAAGAAATGTGAAGAAGAGGGCTGGGAAAGGACAGCGAGTCAGTGACAGGCTCTGAGTGCACCCAGCTAGCACGATGCAAGTCAACCACCCCCTGCAGAGTGGGATGCTGGACGAGCCAGAGGGACGGTTGTATCCTCAAAAACAGCTTGGAGAAGGCAGATGGTAGCTTGGGTGGGTGAGCCATCAGAGGGACAAATAACCAGTCCTTTAAGAATGGAGGTTGGGGGACCAGCTGTTAGCATAATGGCTATGTCGCTGGAGTCCCATGTAGTTGACCACGGTTCGAGTCCTGGACCCAATGGCTTAAACTCACACCAGGTGCATGTGCGTGTGAGCCCAAGATGCCAAGAGGAGAATGGAGGAAAAGGGACTGTGGCATGGCCATCCCCCTAGGGGGTGATTTCTCACTTTCTGTCTCTCTGTCTTTCTGGCGAATGCAAGTGTCCTATAGCAAAAACCTCTCCAAAAGAAAAAAAAAGGAATGGAGGTTGTGGGCCAGGCTGTGGTGCAGCGGTGATGTGACTGGACCTTGTTGAATGTGCCCCATCCCACTCAGAAAAAAAAAAAAAAAATCAATAAACTCGAATCAGTTCATGGTGAGGTTGTTAGAGTGGCTGAATCCCACATGGCCGACTATGAGGTTGGCAGCTTGAAAAACACATTAGGCACATGTGTGTATGTGACTGAAATCCCGAGAGGAGAATGGAGGAGGAAGGATTGTGGCATGGTCATCACCCCTGTGGGAAGATTTCTTACTTTCCCTTTATCTCTGTCTTTCTCTCTCCAGTGAGTGTACATCTCTTATAGCAAAAATAAGTAAATAAACTTAAAAAAAAAAAAAGGAAACTGATAAATTACATAACCTCCATGACAGATCCTGAAGGATGGAGGGAGGGAGGGTAACTTATAGGTAAGGCCCAACTTCTCATCTGTACCTGGGGAAACTAAGCCTCAGATAACACAGTTAGAAAACACAGGGCCAGAGGGACCAGCAGATGGCATAATGGTTATGTCGCTGGACTCCTATATAGTTGACTATGGTTCAAGTCCTGGACCCAATGACTTAGAACTCATGCTGGGCACGTATACATGCATACCCAAGATCCCAAGAGGAGAATGGAGGAGAAGATTTTGTGGTGTGGCCATCCCCCTTGTAAAATGATTTCTCGCTTTCCATCTCTGTGTCTCTGTCTCTCCGGGGGTGCATGCACCCTATAGCAAAAATCTCTCTTTAAAGAAAGAAAGAAAAAGAAAGAAGGAAGGAAGGAAGGAAGGAAGGAAGGAAGGAAGGAAGGAAGGAAAGAAGAAAGAAAGAAAGAAAGAAAGAAAGAAAGAAAGAAAGAAAGAAAGAAAGAAAGAAAGAAAGAAAGAAAGAGTGAGAGGGCCAGGCCTAGATTAGACTAGCTGAACTCCCCTGACTAGGCTGGTCCAACTTGGCTGTTACTCCGCCACTGCAGCTCCCTTGGCTGGATACAGAGAACCACTCTAAGTGGTGACCTGCTATAGCCACCTGGGTAATTGTCCCCAAGCAGTATGTCCAATGCAGAGGAGCCCCTTCCTGGAAGGACCAGCCTGTCAGAGCAACACTGTGCACACACGCATGGCTTCTCTGTGACGGAAAGTGGTTTTCAGAGGTGGTGAGGGGGCTCTGTGGGTGTCTCCAGCCCCACACCTCAAATCCACACTCAGTCCTTCTATGCTGCCTCTCTGCACCAGGCCCACTTGGAGCTTGGCTTCAGTTTTCACTGAATCCAATGTAAGTTTGGGGGAGTTGCTTCTCTTATGAGGGAGCTGGAAGAAGAAATGAGGAGGAAAGGAAATAGAACGGACCAGTCGAGGCCACAGTAGAGGGGAGCAGAACCCCCTACCACCCAGCAAGCACCCGAGTGTATCCCCTGCATCCCTCCAGCGGGCTCCACTCGAGCATCCTGAGGCCAAGGGCCTAATGATCTAGTCAAAGCAGCTGTTTAATCCATCATGGTCAGTGTCATGTGGTGACTCGAACAATTTATTACCAGTTATGCAAAGAAGGCAGTAACTGGTGACAGAAAGGGGTGGGAAGGAAGGTGGCAGGCAGGCCACAGTGCTCCCCTGGAGAGCAGAGCTATGTCTGAGAAGGCAGAAAGTGGGGGAGACCTAGAAAGCCCAGCTCAGAGATGCCCAGAGAAGGCACGTCCATAGACTGACCAGGGGTGGGCCCCATAGCTGGCCCATTTTCCTGCAGGTGCCCTCAGGAGGCACACAGAGGCACATAGGAGCTCGTGGCTGTCCGCGGTGTGTGGACAGATGCAGAAGGCTGGGTCGAACAGGCATTTCATGTGGCTGGACCCAGTGACAGCACCGGGGGGAAAATGAGGTCTGGGACGAGCAGCTGTCTGAGCACCCCTGAGTGTCGAGCACCTATGAATTGTCCTTCCTGGGAAGCATAGAGACGTCTCGATCACTAAGCGAACTTTGGTGTTTGATGTTTTCTGTGCCGTGCAGCTCCCAGTAGCCGTGTGAAAGATGTCGCAAACAAATCAGACCAGACCCACAGTGAAAGGCTGAAGGAACAAGATGAAAAGAAGGGGACATTGGGCAGACTTTGAGGTTGGCTTCTCTCTGAGGACAGCTGATAGCTTTAAGTCTAGTCCACTGTTTGTTTGTTTGTTTTGTTTTGTTTTTCCTTATTCTTTTCTTCTTTCTTTTTTTCCCTTTTCTTTCTTTCTCTTCCTTCCTTCTTTCCTTCCTTCCTTTCTCTCTTTCTTTCTTTCTCTCTCTCTCTCTCTCTTTCCTCTTTCTTTTTCCTCTTCTTCTTCTTTTTTAAAGCAGAGGGACAGAAAGAGAGAAATCACCCCCAACCAGGGGGATAGCCACATACAATCCCTTCCCCTCTCAGGATTTTGGGCACACATACATACACGTCCAGCATGAGTTTCAAGCCTCTGGGTCCAGGATTCAAACCATGGTCAAACACGTGGGAGTCCAGCACCTAATCACTATGCAACCTGCTGGCCCCTTTTGTTTTCCTTCCTTCTTTCTTCTTCTCATAGCTTCCGTGGCTCTATTTTGAAAGATTCACTATCCAACTCTACCACATTCTCTGAAGATCACCCGACTGGCAGTACCTGGCTCGCAAGATCAAGGAGGTAGCCTCAATATCTCAGAGGTCACTTGGAGTTGGGTAAATGACCAGCCCTTCTACTGATGGCTTTTCTCTTTTTTAATGTCTTGACATGCCAAGTGTGTAGGGGAGAGGGAGAGCGGGAGGGGGAGGGACTCAGGGGCAGGGGTGGGGCAAGGAGTAGAGGGAGGAACAAAGAGCAGCACAACCCTGTTGACTACAGCACGTGCCAGGTGGGGTTAGAGCCAAGACTGGCCTTGCCAAAGACTAGAAGGGTTTCGCTTTGCCAAAGAGTCACAACCGGGTTTGCCCGGCCTGCCTACCTTTTTAGGAAATGCTCCATTGCAGAAAACGGAAGCCATTCAGGAAAGATGTGCCTTGGGGATGCTGGCCAGGGCTGGCCAGTCTGGAGCAGCCTCTACGAGAGCTCGCCAGAAGGTTTGGGGAACCTGCCCCAAATCTCTTCCCATCTGGAAAATCGGGCAATCCAACCTCAGGACGGCAGATGGCTTCTCTTAGTCATGGCTCACAGGGGCTCTCCTAAACTTGGCCTCACGATGGTCCTTTCTTGCTGCTTGAGGACTGTGGGGAGTCTCCTGGGAGTCTTGGAGAAGCAGTGTGGACTCCAAGTTAGAACCCAACAGAGCTGGGCATAGTCTAGAATTGGATCTGATATCAACATGCAGAAAACCAGCAGGATTTGAGAAAGGCAAGGGGGTGGGGGGAGCAGGAGCAAGGGAGGGGCCTCTGATTCGTGGAGAATATCCTGGTTAGTCCCAGCCCCAGCTGCCAGATGCAGGTATTTCTGACCAGTTTGATGCACTGTGGTTTTTACACAGCATCCTCTCCGTGATCCACCCCAGCTGCAGTTAAAAACACTTGATAGCATTTGCACGAAAGGATCTTTTTATAACAGGTTTAATGAAGGGTTCTGCTCCAGATACATGGGAGAAGACGCTGAACCTGATGATGGCTTCTAAATGGTATGAATGTGAAAAACCTCAGCAAATAATAAACGCATTTCAAGCTTTATACCTGTTTATTTCACACTTTCTTTAATATACCAATTATTCATGTAACACCTAACTGAGAAATGTGTTATAGCTAGCAATCACTTATAAGAATTTGCTAAACAGTAGCACAACGGATGTGTCCATCACCAGATCATTTATCATCCTTCTATAACCATGAACTTGCTGGTAAATGGGGGGTAAAGTTGATTTAATCTTTGGGTTTAGGAGAAAAAAAAAAAAAACCCAGAAGATATTTGTGATTATGAGACATTTGCTTTTCATTTCCACAGCCAGTTAGGATTCACAAACATGAAAATCCATTACGGAATGGTGTATAAAGTGTGACCGCGTCTTGTTCAGTCAATTAGTGAGCTGAGCCTGGGTGTGCTGCTTATCCGATAATCTGCATCTTTAGACTGACAACAGCAAAGAGATGTTTGGGTCAAAGGAGGCACCCGCATTTTGTATCTAGACACCCACCTAACCTGACCCATTTTTTTTATTCTATATCCTAAAAATGGGTCTAGCAAACTACGTGATCAAACAAGTTGTCTGAGGAGAAGAAATGGAAAAAACCCCTACTGCATCCCTAGGGTGTGGGGCGCCCCTTGACCTAAACAGTCTCTCCATATTCTATGGCTTGAAATCCTTTGTGCTACCTTGACACCTTCATGCAACACCAATGGATAATTTATCCCAAAATGGATGCTATTTTTGCTTTGCAAGGATTTGATGCATAGTGACTTGTGCATGGAAATTACCCTGCACATCTGTATTCTGATTATGATATTTAGTGCAAGGGTCATGAATAATAATATTGCTAAATATGCTTATTGCCATCTATAAATAAAGGTTATCACACTAGAGAAGGTTTTGTTTTGGAGTGGCAGAACAAGGCAGGTTAGTTGCAAGACAATAGAGCTTTAATTTTAATATGAAAATAAATACTTAAATTTATAAATATTCAAATGATCTCCAAAGTGCAGGAGAAACGCATCCATACCTGCTCAGCAAGTGAATACTAAGCTTTCCAAACTCTGCTGAGAAAGTTTTCCAAGGCCACCTTCTCAATGTTGAAAAGGAATTCTGAAGGCCAGCCCCCTTTTCCTACGGATATATTTTTCCTGTCTCTTAATAAAATGATAGTATACGATGAAAAGCCCTCCACAGACTGTTGTCTCTCTTAAAGTTGCTCCAGCAACCTGGCAAAGCTGGCTGTGACACCGAGGGAAGAGATTCTACTAGGAACAGGGACAGCAGGACAATGGAGCAGCAGGGGAGAGCAGAGGAATAAAAGGCATTAGCAATCCTATCCTAGCACAAGGGCAGTGAGGACATCCCCATACCCCTTCCCTGACATCTCAAATACAACCTCCACCTTTGTAAAAGAAAGGGCCATTTTCCCTCTATGGTATCTGCTTCTTGTCTGAATTCTCTTCCAGCAAACGAGTGGGTGGCATTTTGTCTTTGCCTTCCCCCATTGAATTATCAGTTGTGTGTCGGCATCGATCCAACTGCTGGGGAGGCAGGCCCAGCTGTTCTAGGCTCCCCATCTGTGCACATCTGGGCCCTATGTAGGGTAGTGTAACTCAGGACATAACAGAAGCCTTGCCCCTCCTCCTCTGCCTGCAGGTGCCCTCAGCCACTTGCGAGTTCCTTGCCACCTGAAAAGGTTAGCAACCATTCTTCCCGATGGTCAACGTTCCCTCAAACAGCTGGACATCAAAGAGGCTTTGTTTGTAAGAACCGTCTTGTGTCTTATCAAAAAGCACAGAAAACAAGCACTAGAACTAGAAGGCTCCTTTGAGACAATCAAGCCCACGCCTTTTGCTCTGCAACTGGGGAAACTAACCCCAAACAAACTCTCACTCTCTGGTACAGGGAGGCCAAGACTCCAGCCTTTGGTCCTGTCTTCATTCCTCCTGGGGCTGAAATGTCCAGTGGAAAGAGGGGTGCCTATTTTTGACTCTACAAGTGGCCTACAGACTACAGGGCAAGCTGATGGCACATGCAGAGGAGGAAGAGTTTCAGATCCTTTTTACTGAAGCAGCACTAAAACCAAAGAAGGAGGCTCTTGCCTTCCCAAACGCAAAAAGCAAAGCAAAGGCTTTGAAGGCCAATAAAGCCTGCTGAAAGGCATTTAAAGCCACATAAAAATGTTCATGTACCCAGTCTCCTTTTTCCAAGACACCATATATGCACCTCTATCTACCAAAGGCTGTTTGGAGGGATCCCTTGGAAATTTCTGTCTGAAGACAGTTTTTTTCTGCACATGTAAACATGAAGAGGCTGGAAGTGCCAGAGGGTTAATTCCTTTAGAAACAACCTTCAACTAATGATAGATGGGAAACTGGAGGGTAAATACCCTACTTCTTTGCTGCTCGGTTGGGATACCTCCGAGGCAGGCTTCACATTCTCTCCCAGTATTCTTCCGTGGTGCTGAACTCCAGCTGCGCACAACTGTAACTGGCTTGGTAGAGCGCCCCTTACTGGATCCCTCTTACCTCCTTTACCTACCTGCTACCTGTTCTTCCCCCAGATAAGCCACTTATACTCGTATCTCAGACATCCATAACCTGGGAACTGTCCACAGAAGGAAGTCCTTGGTGTCAGAACGAGCTCTTCAGACAGCAATGAGAGTCAAGAAAAAACAAGGGCTATGGGTTGCAGACAGACCCTGCTTTATCGAGAGTAACTGGATCTTTTTTTTTTTTTTTTTTTTTTTTTTTTGAGAGGTTTTTGCTATAAGGCGCATGCACTCACCGGAAAGACAGAGACAGAGATAGAAAGCGAGAAATCACCCCCTGGGGGGGGATGGCCACGTGGCAATGCACACGTACCTGGCATGAGTTTAAGCCACCGGGTCCAGGACTCAAACCGTGGTTTAGTACATGGGAATCCAGCAACATAGCCATTACGCCAACTGCTGGTCCCAAGTGACCAAATCTTTGTAGCTTAAACAGCTTATTTAATGAAGACCTGACTCCTTTGTTGCCAGCTCCAGTCGGAAGAATCAATATTACTGCCCGTCATGGTCTGCAAGAGCAATAGGGTCTATAGCACAGAATCCTGGAATCAGGGACAGACCCACAGCACAGAGGTAAAGCACTCTGCATTGGAAGCTAAATCCTACATCACTGACTGCAGTTCAAATCCCAGCCCTGGCAGCTTGGAAAACATACTGGGTTCTTGTGCATGTGAGCCCAAAGTCCTGATGGGAAGGAGAAATGAAGGAAAGGGATTACAACATGACCATGCCCCACTGTAGGGGGTGGGGGAGGTACTTTCTCTCTATCTGGCAAGTACATGCATCCCGCAGCATTTGGGAAAAAAGGGGGAAAAGGGAATTCTGGAATCGGCAGCGCAGAGCCCTTCTCGCTGCACAGACGTGGCCATGACAGAGAGCACTCCACACCATTTCCCACGCATCCTCCCCAGGTTGGGAGGTGTTAACCAATGAGAGGTCTCTCCCTATTTTGAACGTGGATCTGATGTCCTCCAACTTTCCCCAGCCCCAGGTCCCAGGCCTTATGGGGATTGTCCAGTATATTCAGTGATACTCCCACCCTCTACGGCCACGTCTGCACCTCAGCGGTTTCTGAATGATCTTGTCCCTTTGTCCACACTCGTATTGCAGTGTTTCCAAGCTGCCTTTGTTCTCATATGCCTCTGTGACTCTCACCATATTCTCATATCGCTGCATAATTTTTATCTCACTTAAAAAAAAAAAACAAGCTTGGGGACAGCACATGGCATAGTGGTTAAGGTGCTGGACTCTCACATGGTTGACAGCGGTTCAAGTCCCAGACTCAGCAATTTGAAACTCACACCAGGCATGTGTATGTGCCCAAAATTCCAAGAGGAGAAGTGATTGTGCCATGGCCATTCCTGGGGGCAGGCGGGGGGGCATAATTTCTCACTTTCTCCTTCTTTCTTTCTCTGTGTCTCTGGTGAGCTCATGTGTCCTATGGCAAAAATCTCTTTAAAAAAAAAAAAAAAAAAAAAAAAAAACTAACTCTTTTTCTTTTTGACTTTATAATGAATTTGTTTTGAAAGGAAGCTTTATATCATAACCCTAAATGGAAACCCAGTGTTACTGAATGTAATTAGAAAATGGTCACACCAAGGGCCTGATGGTAACACAGTAGTAACATAACTGGACTCACATGGGAAGAACCTAGGTTTGCATCCGGGGTCTTCCATGTACCAAGAGCACATAGGCATGCCTATGGTCCTGGCTGGCTGAGACAAGGGGTGGATCACAGCGTGGGGACCTGGTGGGGTTCCTCTCTCTCTATTTTTCTACCTCTCTCTCTCATGGAAGAAATTAAAAGAAGAAGAAGAAGAAGAAGAAGAAGGAGAAGAAGGAGAAGGAGAAGGAGAAGAAGAAGAAGGAGAAGAAGAAGAAAGAAAGAAGAAAGAAAGAAGAAAGAAAGAAGAAAGAAAGAAGAAAGAAAGAAGAAAGAAAGAAGAAAGAAAGAAGAAAGAAAGAAGAAAGAAAGAAGAAAGAAAGAAGAAAGAAAGAAGAAAGAAAGAAGAAAGAAAGAAGAAAGAAAGAAGAAAGAAAGAAGAAAGAAAGAAGAAAGAAAGAAGAAAGAAAGAAGAAAGAAAGAAGAAAGAAAGAAGAAAGAAAGAAGAAAGAAAGAAGAAAGAAAGAAGAAAGAAAGAAGAAAGAAAGAA
>NW_006205257.1:4593940-4626123 GCF_000334495.1 Tupaia belangeri chinensis
GAATGGCCTGAAAAGGCTCTGGGCCTGAGACTGTCTCCCTTTGGGTTAAGTGAGACCAGCAGATGGCGTAGTAGTTAGTTGCTGGACTCCCACATGGTCAACCGTGGTTCGAGTCCTGGACCTGGCAACTTGAAACACTATAGGCACACAGGTGTGTGTGCCTAAAATTCCAAGAGGAAGGTGGAGGAGAAGGGATTACAGGGTGGCCATCCCCCCTAGGAGGTGATATCTCTCTTTCCATCTCTCTGCTGCTCTGTCTCTCCAGCGAGTACATGCACCCTCCTGCAAAAATCTCTCTTAAAAAGTAAAAAGGGATTACAAATGTTGGAGAGGTGTTAAAGACAGAGCAGCATCAAACTGATATTTCTATCTCGATTTCAGTCAGCAGTATCAGGAGAGAATGGGAAATGCATTCCCTATGATGTTTCTTCGGGCTGTGGCTTTATCTGAAGCCACTGTAGTAGATCCTTAGTGAGTAGCACGTGCCCACCCTTGTGAAACTGTCACCTTGTGGGATTCCAGGCCTCCCATGCTCACAGCCCTGTCTGTCAGCAGACCTGACCTTTTGTCTGTCAATCTCCTCCTACAATGGGGTCTCTGTGACCAGAGAGGAAACACCTCAGTCCTGACTCTGACCACTGTGACTAGGACACTTGGCTTCTATGAATGCAGTCATGACCACATCAATAGCTCGAGGGTCTCCTGGCTGTGCCTGGCATGGTGCTGCTGTGGTGACACATGGCCAGGGGCCAGATACTCTGTTTGCTTTGCAAGGGTGCTGTCTGCTAGAACATTCCCAGACTGCTGCACGAACCAGTAAAGATCAGCACCTAGGCAATTCGACCTCCAGCCCAGCAGGTGCACGTGCAATTCGAGGCACAGCTGCTGCCCGAGGGAGCTCCCCAGGAAGCCACATGTTGCTACTGGGTGATGATTGAGTGTATCTTGCAGCTGGGTCCTATGTAATCCTAGTGGCATTCCCACGGGAGGACGCAGAGTAGCACAGGGGGGAAAGGCCATGCATGGGATGGCCACACATGCACCAACTGATTGCAGTCAGCTAGTAAACAGAAGTGCCTTTTTAATGCACCAATCAGAAGCAACTTTAACTTAGCCTTGAGAACCGCAGCATTCACACTGCTGCAGGCTGCAAAATTAACGAGGAATAAGCGAACTGGAAAGGATTTGCACACATGCAGGCTCTGGACGTCTCCCCAGTCTCATCTAAAGGGTACCTCAACCCCCTTCAGCAGTGTAAGCACCACCCCCACAGCCATTCCTCTGGCGGATGGAGTGCTCCCCCAGAATGCTGCCACCTAAAACACGACCTTGTTAATTCGCTCAGGCAGTGAACTCTCCAGGCTACGATGCTGAAGATCAATAGCTCAATTGACAATAAAGGGTGTGAGTGACCGCATGCTGAAGAGGGCTGCCAGAACAGGCAGATGAGGCCCTTTCCTACTGCCTTGAGCCTGCCATGCCTGCTAGGCAAGGAAGCAGATGCCAGGCACCACCCGGGGGCGAGCACCTCAAGAGTTTCACAATGAGTGGTGGAGAACGTGCTTGCCATAATTAAGAGGCTTGGAGAATGGGAGAGTAACGCCAACTGATCTTGATTTAGTTGGGAAAAATGCATCCTATCATTTGTTGTTAACTATTAAAGTCATTTAAACTCTTCTGAGAATAGATCTAACATCAGGTTGCTTTGAAGGTTTGATATGTCTTGTAATCCATAGATTATTGAAGTTAATTTCTCTGCTGAGATCCTGCTATCAGTGAAATTGCATGCATACTCAAAAATAGAAAAAAAGAAAGATTTTTAATTGGATTTCTGCTATGCCTCAGTCCCAAAAAGTAGCAATGGTAGAAATGGCTGCTTGAGGATCTAGAAGGAAAAAAGGTATCTTGACTCCTTTCAAATCTTTCCGCAAGATACGTGAGGACAGTTGTGTTATTTGCACACCATTTGTCCTTCTCTCATTTAGAAATGTTTTTGTGGTTGTTGTTCAGAGAGTCCCTTATAGGCTAAGATAAAGTGGGCAATAACAATGCGCTGATTTATATCATTGTGAATCATTTTTTCCATACTTTAAATTAATTTTAATTGAATCTCATCCTCTTGACTTTCATTTACTTTTAAATGAGTTTCAGTTGTAGAGTTCGAATGCAACTGACTCCGGGAGTTGACAAGTTTTCGCATTTGGATCATAGATTATCATATAATGTTGACAAATGTTTCTTGGACTACAATACCGCATATTAAATACTATACAAGACTCGTGGTACTCTCAATCCACACAATATTTTACAGGTAGGCAAAAAGCAGGCTAACTGTATTAAAAAGGTAATTCATTTCCAGAAGGTACAATTGCTTCCCAAAGTGATTGCAAATAATTTACCAGTTTATGACCACCTTCTACAAGTTGACTGGCCAGAACATTTTTAAAATGATATTCAATATTGGAAATGATACCAAGCAATGGAAGGAAAAGCAAGAAGGAATAGAGGAAGAAAGGAAACCACATGGCTTTCAGAGTTGATCTTCAGAGGTACTTTTGTTCCAGTGACTTCTCTAGCTACATGAATTTGCCCACCTGGCTCTAAATTTCTGTTGTATTTCTCTCCAGAAGGTTGACCTTGGGAGCTAGAAAGATCCTATACATGCAACTGAATGTTGGGGCAGGGATGTCTCACCAACCAGCCATGCTGGGACCCAGTTATGGGGTTTTTACCCCTCTTCTTTTTTTTAGAGAGAGATTTTTGCTATAGAGCACATGTGCTTGCTGGAAAGACAGAGACAAAAGGTCAGAAATAATTCATTTTCCCCTGGTTGGGGGGATGGCCATGCCACAGTTCCTTCTCCTCTAGGGATTTTGGGCATGCAGGCACACATGCGTATGTGTTTCAAGCCACCAGGTCCAGGACATGAACCATGGTTGGCCATGTGGTAGTCTACCACCTGCCGACCCCACTACCTTTATTCTTGCCTCAATAGAAGAACTTTGAAACAGCCCAGTTGCCCACCAGAATCTCTTCCATCCAGGGATGAAACCAGAATAAGTAGAGGAGTGTTTATATTTATTCGACTTGGGCCTGGTGTGGACCCATTGCCCTCTGAATCTCATTTCTACCCTCATAACAATCTCGTGTGAGAGATATGGTGGTCGGCCTCATGTTGTGGATAATAAAACTCAGTCTTAGAAATAGCTTACAACACGCTCAAAGACAGATTGCTGGTAAGTGGCAGAATTGGGCTCCAAACTGAAGAAGTGGAAAGCAGGGGTTATGTGGGGATAAGACATAGTGGATCTTGTCTTGTTGACAGATACGTAGGCGCTCAATGTGTATTTCCCAAATACATGAAGAGATTAGTCCAAACACTTTCCACAACTGTGTGACAAATACTGGAGCTCATCTTTCAAATGTCCAACTATGCGGTACAGACAATGAGAGGATGTTCCGGGGCCTTCAAGTAGAAGACGGCGTGTACTACCGAGGGTCACAGAAAAGTTTGCTAGAGGAAGTGAGACTTGACCATAGGCTTCGAATGATGGGTAGGTGATGAGGAGTGGAGCAGCCAGAAGAAGGCAGAGGTGAAGATGGGAAAGGAGTGTGTGGTGGCAGGGATGAGGCGGGACTGCTTGGGACAGAGGGTTTCAGGTTAGCTTGGGCTGACTGTTGATTCTAGAGACAAAAAGACCATTGTACCCCCACTTTGAGCCAATGGCAGTTGCCGTGAAGAAGACCACTTCCTGAATTTCTGACGAATCTATTAACCCTTCCTGATCAATGCTCTGCAGTCCCCATCCATAGTCAAGCTCGTCAGACCTGAGAAATTGCTTATTTCAGTCATACATTCAACTGTCCATCTGTCCATGCATCCATTCTGGAATTCATACCTTCATTCATTATTCTACAATATTCACGAGGACCTACCATGTGCCAAGCACTGTGCCAGGAGCCGGAAATAAACCGGTTTCCGTTCTTATGTTGATTACAGTTCCTCTAAGGCGCAGTGTGCGAGAAGTACTTTCTGTTCCTACAGACACCCGGATTGCCGTAAGCGAATAATTTCAGCCTGTATCTTGGGCATACATAATATGCTTAAGACTGTGTCTTTAAGGTAGTTCAGATTTGAGAGAAAAGATGAATGGCTAGACTGTCATTGGCTATAAAAGGAAACATACAAACAAAGATATAAGTTCCGCGAGGCTCAGACTTGAGCAATTATGAGGAATCAGGCAGGAGAGAGACCTATGTGGTTCTGGAGGGCTTTATTAAAGAACAGAAAAAGAGAGTTAATCCTGAAGGCTGGACATGGATCGGCAGAGAGGAGCTGGAGGGCATTGCAGGCTGAGTCTCCAGTGTCTTCAAACATTCTCTGAACTATACTTTGCATAGATATATATCCACACGTAGAGATCTTCGCACACTTTTATTTAATCAGGAGTGTTGTTACACCGCGGGAAAAGACATCGCCATGGCAGGGCCACCGGGGGAGCCACATTTTCAACTACACCCAGACTAAACACACACAGCACCTTCACCAACAGCTTTCTTACCACTGATCCCTTATCCTCTGGCTGCCGGGGGATTTGAGAGTGTAAATAACAGGAAGCTAAGAGGCGTTATCTGCCTGAGTCCCGCAAGGAGCAGTGGGGAGGAGGCTCCTCCGCCTGCCGATAAGCACTTGCAGCAGGGTGCTGCACACAGAGCCCGGCCCCAGCCCCAGCGTCGCAGCCAGCCCTGTCCCCAATTCCAGAAGGCAGAATCCACGTGCACTGAGCAAGAGCCTAGTAAGGCATGACCCTCAAGTCTTTGGATTGAGTTGCATGCAGAGTACCATAGACACACACACACACAGACACACACAACCATCTTTCATCCCAGCTGCTGAGGAAGCCTTTCTGCAAATAGGAGCAGCACGTTTTGGTTACTCTGGCCCTGCCAGTGGCCTCTCCTCATCTCACAGGCATTGCTCCCAGCACCCAAGCAGACAGGAAGACCAGCATTGGCATCTCCCCACCAGCCCAGAGAAAGGCCAAAGGTGCTGATTCCCTCTCCCTACACCATCACCCAGTATGTACATCACCCAGTACAAACCCTGCCACCATGACTCCCACACTCTGTCACTCAATGACCAGGGCTTCCTTCCAACAGGTCCCATGACTAGGGGTGCTAAGGCAACTGGGGATCATGTAGTGCTCCTCTTTGTGGCCCAGATGAACTTGAATTGTACAGAGGGTTTGAGGCTCACCCAAAGCCAATCAAAGAACCAGGAAGAGAACCCAGATCATCACCCGTTATAACCCCGAAGTGTCGGTGTGTCTATAAGCCATTTTCAAGTGTTTTAGCCATAGAGTCTCCTTCTCAACATCTTCCTTGGGCAGGAGGCACCCTAGAGAACTTAGATTTCCTCTCATTTGTTTGGTGGAGGTTCTGCCCATTGCATGTGCCCAGCTGCCTCTATTTCCCTGCAATTCCAGACGGCATTGTTCTCCCAGCTGCCTATCAAAGTTTCTGGAGCTGAAAGGGAGTGGCTGTCTTGTCCTGGTGAAACCCAACCATGGGCCCTTAGTCTCGTCCTGGTCTCTGTTCTCTTTCTCTCTCTTCTTATGTTGATTACAGTCTCTCTCAGGAGGGAATTCCACTTGGAATCCTGGGGCATTCAGTTGCCCAGGGTTCTTTGACACCTGGATCTTAGACATGATTTCTCCATTACTAGGCCATCCTGCTTCCGGTCATAAGAGGCCTGGGAAATCTTAGGGAAGGACAAAGCCAGCAGCTGCTTCTGGTCCTCAAAGCAAAATTTTCAACCACAACAAGCAACTCTGACTTTTCGTTATGAGATAAAGGCAGTTGGGAAGTTCATTGAACTCATTAGCTGGTAATTATTTCTTTTCCTAAAGAACTAGTCTCCCTTGCATGGCAGATTTTACAAGGTCTGCTGGTCAAAGTTCAGGTGGAATTGCGGAATTTGGAAACCCACACTACTTTATCCAACTACAAGCGAACTGCTAATACTCACTATCCCAGAAACTAATGCCAAATTCTTCTGGGGAATTTATAGATGGAATGAGGACCAGGTCCTGGCACCTCCAGGACCCTCCTGAGGCCAGAGCTGCTAACTTCCTGAGGACACAATCTCTGCCCCTCCCAGTCTGATCTGCAGAGACCTATGGCCCAGGGCTCTGGAGAGGGATTCTGGGTGGGTAGCCAGCAGGGAGGGCTTCAAGCATTCAGGAACCCCAATTTCCCTGACCACCATGGATGTCCAGGTGAAAAAGAGGCCTAAGGGGGAGAAAAAAAAAAAAAAAAAAACAGAAAGCCTCATCTGAGGCCTGGGCAAGAACCTCCATTGTTCCCGTAGCTCCCTACAGAGTCATAATAACCTGAGTAAAGGCTTTGATGACGGCACCTTCTGATCAGCGTATCTGTCTGATCAGTGTATCTGTTGACCAGGAGACAGTGGCTCCTCAGGCTCCAAGGCCCCACCTCAGCCCTGCTTTGGAGAACGGACTAAAGGGATCTGGTTCCCTCCCCCTCTCTCACACTCCCACAGGTGCATACAGGTACCCCACCCCACAAACCGAGCCCCCAGCTCTGCACACACAGGTGTACATGCCTCACTGCTCTCTGCTTCTCAGGCATCTGAACACAGAAGCTCTGCAGATGCCCATACTTCCTGGGGTCATGCTCCAGCACCTGAAAGACACCCTGCCCTATCCATCAGAGACAAGAGGCACATTCCAGGAACTTGCTGCATAGACTTTGGGTCTCTAAAGTGCTGGTCCCTACCTGCAGTATAAAACCAGAAAGCACAGAGGACAATCAGTCCAGAGTGGCAGCAACAGGGTTCAGCACCTCAGCCGGTAACTGTGGTTGTGCTCAAGGAGCACCACCAGGAAAGCTAGAATGTGTTTCCTACCTCAGAAGCCTAGCTGAGAGTGAGTCCTCTCAAGGCAAAACAGCAAGAGAGGATGAGGGATAGCAGGGCTGGAGAGGAGGCCGCAGGCATGAAGTGAAGACAGAGGACAGGACCTTCAGGCTCAGGAACTGCATCTGGTCGATCTCAAACACATACCTTTGGAACTAGGAAAAATTAAGTCAAGAAACCACAAAATCTTTCAAGGTAGCCTTTTTAAAAAGAATCTGCTAGCAGGGTCAGCAGGTGGTGTGGTTGTTAAAGGCACTGGACACTCTCATGTGGCCAACCACCGTTCAAGTCCCGGACCTGGTGTCTTGCTTTCTTACTTTCCCTTTATGTGTGTGTGTGTGTATCTGGTCAAGTTAAAATGAATGAATGAATAAATTAAAAAAATAATTAAATAATTATTTTTAAAAATCTACTAGAAAAAGGAAAATAGGGAGAATTGGTCTAGACATGGCCAGAACACCTCTCATTATAGGGGTGTCCTGAGAAAGAATGAATGAAAAAAAAAATCATCTAAGTCATTTGATTTAAACCTGTCCATACCACTCTCTGTGCCCCTTGGAGATTTGGGGACAGAAAAAATCGGATTGTGCCTGTGGCTGCCATGTTCATGCCTCTCTTCATCCATGCCCTTTGGTAGTCTCTTCCCACTAACTTAGGACAGTAGTAATGATGCCAGCAAAATCCTGCAGAAGTGCTTGTGTGTTTCCATTTGCTCTTTTGGAGGAGTCTCTGCATGAGAACTAGCCAAGGTTAACCTGGTGGGGGATGAGAGACCACAGAGAACAGAGCCCACCCCAGCCAAAGCCATCCTAGACCAGCTAGCCCCATCCAGCCCCATCCAGCCTTCTAACCACCCACAGGGGCATAAACCCAGTTAAGATCAGCTGAGCATAGCCCGGATCAGCAGAATCATCCAGCTAACCTAAAGACTTGTGAGAAAGCATAATTTACTATTTTTTTTTTTTTAGAGATTTTTGCTATAGGGCTCATGTGCTCAGCAGAGAGACACAGAGACAAAGACAGAGAGACAAAAGCAAGAAATCACCCCCCAGAGGAGATGGCCATGCCACAATCCCTTCTCCTCCATTCTCCTCTTGGGATCTTGGGTACACATGCACACGCACCTGGCGTGAGTTTAAGCCACCAGGTCCAGGACTCGAAATGCGGTCGAGTACATGGGAGTCCTGCAACATAGCCATTACGCCAACTACTGGTCCCCTTCCTATTGTTTTAATCACTGAATTTTACAATAATTTGTTACATGGAGTAGCTAACTGCTACATCTCTAGCAGAAAAAAATACTATGAGTTATTCAAACAGTGACTAACCTTTACTTCTCTCTCTAAACTTCTTTTTAAGTCTCTCAGAATTTAGCTAGCAAATCTCTAGGTATAACTAAAATGATAGCTAATACCGACATCCTTGTAGCCAATAACTCACAGCAAATGATCAACAACTAAGTCTCAGATACAGGACTGGATTCCTTCATGAGCATCATCTCATATTGTCATCTCAAGTAGATATTGTTATCCCATGAGGAAGGATTCTGAAGTTTAGCAAAGCTAAGCAACCTGACCAAGGTCACGCAGCTCTAAGTGGTGGCTGAACTGGACGACAGACTCAATTCTAGTCCATGCCAAAGCCTATATTTTTCTCTTTCAAGCTTATTTACTTTTTTGATAAATGAGAGAAACAGAAAGAGAGGGACACAGAGAGAGAGAAAGATAGCACCCCTAACACAAACCTGAGCCATCATTCACTCCACACCAGGGTCTCAACCAGCCCTGGATCCTGGGTACACTCATGCCAGGTGCACTCTCAGAGGTCCACAGTTGAACATAGAACTCTCGCATGTGGGTCTGCTTGCCGAACATCATATTTTACCATTGCACCACTGTCCTGCCCCAAGCTTGTACTCTTAAATAGCGAACCTATCCAGGACCTTTATAACCTTCTTCTGATAGAGTGCCAAAGCCTAACAGATAGTAGACTACCATTTCAGCAATAATCTGGTAAGCGGAGCTCTTTGAGAGTCACGTTAAAGTGAATAGTGTCAGACCTGAAGTTACCACTTGCACTGGGAAGTGGACTGCCTTCCAACCTAGATGTTTCTTGAAGAGTCCAGTATTTGTCATTTTTTGGAGAGATTTTTGCTATACGGCACATGTGTGCACCAGAGAGACAGAGAGACAGAGAGGAGGAAAACATCCCCTGAGGGAATAGCCACACTGCAATCCCTTCTCCTCCATTCTCCTTTCGGGATTTTAGGTATGCATACACATGTGCCTGGTATGACTTTTAAGCCACCAAGTCCGGGACTCGAACCACAGTCGACTGAGTCCATCAACATAACCATTACACCATCTGTGGTCCCAAAGAGTCCAGTAGTTCTAAAACTCCAGGGAGGCACATTAGTATCCTGTAACAATCTGGACTTTACACAATGCCATTGCATGAATAGGACTGGATGTGAGGGGAGCTCCTGTCTCCTGTCATACACAGGACTTCAAAAAACTCATAGAAAGGGACCAGCAGCTAGCGTAATGGCTATGTCGCTGAACTCCCATATAGACAACTGCGGTTCAAGTCCAGGACCCAGTGGTTTAAACTAATGCTGGGTGCATGTGTGTGCGTGCCCAAGATCCCAAGAGGAGAATGGAGGAGAAGAGATTGAGGCGTGACCATCCCCCCCCCGGGGGGTGATTTCTCGCTTTCTGTCTCTCTGTCTTTCTGGCGAGCACATAGTCCCTATAGCAAAAAACTCTCAAAAAAGAAAAATAAATAAATCACAGAAAGATCTAATTGAAATGAGTTTATTTTGGTACAATAAGTTTTTGAAATCTCTGCACAGTTGCTGTGTGTGTGTGTGTGTGTGTGTGTGTGTTTTATAATACTCATTTTCTATGAATGTTTTGAAGACTCTACATGTAATTCAACACCTTTCCATGAGAAGGATTAACCAGAAAAACCTAAAAAGAGATGGGGCCATATTTCAGTGCTCAGATGTGGCCAAGAAACAGCCAAGAAGTTCAGGACTATAATCGAAAGAGAATTCCAACAGGAAGACCTGAGGATGCTTTGTTTGCCAAGTCGGGCATTCAGCTGGGCCTCAGAATTCCCAGGTCCTAGTGTGCGACTGTCCCCAACTGGCATCAGAGATGGCGCTTACATCAAACATGTACCCAACCTCCTCACCCCCGCCCGCCCAATTCTGAAAAGGCCCTTGAGTGACTCAGTTTCTCTTTCCTTCTTTTTGTTCATTTGCCAGAGGGCACATGCGCTCACCACAGAGAGACAGGGAGAGAGGGGAAGTGAGAAAGCATCCCTCATGGGGAGTGGTCACGTTGCAATCCCTCCTCCTCCATTTCTCCTTCCTGTCTGGATTGTGGGCACGCACACGCACATGCACCCAGCATGTCTTTCAAACCGCTGGATCCAGACCTTGAACTGTGGGGTCAGCCATGTGGGATGGAGCCACCTTAACCACCACCCAACCAGCTGGCCCATGACTCAGCTTCTAAACTCTCAGGGCTTCGAGTCAGAGGAACGTTTTTTTAAAGAAATCTGAAATAGCCAGGCCGATTTTATAGCTTTCTTCCAGAAACCTCTTCAGACTCCACCTCTGAACTTTAAAACAACAATTTTATTTAGAGAGCTGATTTATTCATAAGTAAATAGGATACAGGGTAAGTGAAGTAAAAGGAACCAGGAGGCAGTTATTGGATTTATCAGCACAAAAGCCGCACTGTTGCCGGCAGCGGAGGCTCTCCCGTCCAGAGACAGGGAGAGAGGGGAAGTGAGAAAGCATCCCTCATGGGGAGTGGTCACGTTGCAATCCCTCCTCCTCCATTTCTCCTTCCTGTCTGGATTGTGGGCACGCACACGCACATGCACCCAGCATGTCTTTCAAACCGCTGGATCCAGACCTTGAACTGTGGGGTCAGCCATGTGGGATGGAGCCACCTTAACCACCACCCAACCAGCTGGCCCATGACTCAGCTTCTAAACTCTCAGGGCTTCGAGTCAGAGGAACGTTTTTTTAAAGAAATCTGAAATAGCCAGGCCGATTTTATAGCTTTCTTCCAGAAACCTCTTCAGACTCCACCTCTGAACTTTAAAACAACAATTTTATTTAGAGAGCTGATTTATTCATAAGTAAATAGGATACAGGGTAAGTGAAGTAAAAGGAACCAGGAGGCAGTTATTGGATTTATCAGCACAAAAGCCGCACTGTTGCCGGCAGCGGAGGCTCTCCCGTCCCTGTACCTTTCAAAACTAATATGTAACCATATCTGTTTTAAAAGAGTGATTCATTTTCCTCCCATTGCCTGCGAAACTCTCTTCATCCCCACCACAGGAAACTTGAGTCTGATTTTAATGAGCTTCAATTGGAATGTGGCCTTTGAAAAGTAGTGCATTTGAAAAGATGGAACATTAAATTTTGTAATGATGTAAAACATCTTCAATTTTTGACAGGACAATGGTGCTTATTGTACTTTATGAGTCCACTGGCGATTCAAAGGTCACTTTGTATATGACTCCACAGACAGGGGCAGCACTGAATGAAAATTAGGTTACATGTGATCAGCTTTATTATTAATCAGACGAAAATGGATTTTTAACATTTTTCTAATGAGCAACAGAGAAGGAAGAAAATACCACGAATAAAACTACAGAACGAGAACGTCCGGGGCTCAAAATGCGCGGTGGCCATATCTAGAAACGCGCTTTAAATCTGAAATACTTAAATACGATCTCAAGGAATAAAATGCAGCTGCATATTTTGGTGTCATAAATACATAGGAAACTGCTGAAATACCTACTCTAATTTACTGTCTCTGTCCTTTGTTTATAACTAACTAATGAACTGATTTCTCTGCACAGTATATTACAACAGCCCCCAAGAACACCAGGCTGGGTGAGGTTGTGTCACTATTTCCATGATAAATCCTGTTTTTCAGGGCTTTATAACTCAGCTGTAAATATGTAATTCAGACGAAAACTTGGCATGCAAGGCCTCAGCCAGGAAGCAAATTTACGCTGCAACCACCACGCCACCCCCATCTAATTTTTTTAAATCTTTCTATGTGTAATATTTTGATATGGCAGAGATGGGGTATTAACATGGCAGAGGGGGAAAAAAACAATAAATCAGAGTTGAAGGAGTTAGTGATTTTTGTTTTCATTTCTTATTCAAATCAAAAAGCTATTTTGTAAGATACTCTACAAAGCATATCAAGGTATTTATCTAAAAAAAAAAATAGACTTTGGATCTTAAAGAAATAAAAACCAGGGAACAGAGGCATGTTGGAAGTGCAGGTGTGAGGAGCACATGGGCAGGAAAACTGAGGCTTGGATATGTGGGTGCGGCGTGCACTTTTCTGAAGAATCAGGTCACTCCAGAAAGCCCTTCCTCTGACCGTTTACCTCAGAAGATGGCTGAGTTACTCGCAGCACTACCCGGAACGACAAATAGTCCAACCTCCTTGTGAACCAGGCAGCATTGCAGGAAGAAACCCCAACAGGCCTCACCCTGCCACTAGCCCCCCAAGAATGTACACTGGGGGACACAGACAGGAGTGAGGGAGAGGTGGGGATGGTGTGTGGAGTAGCAGATCCACACTGCTGTGACAGAACCTGGCTGTCTAGCCTACAGTATCCAATAGAGAAATGAGTAGGCCCAGCTCAGGGGCTTCAGCAGTAATAAACCCTCTGCAATGCTGGAAGCTGTGTGGAAGACCAGAGTTGGGTTCCCAGGTTGACCTGGACACATCAGTCACATGTGTGCCCACGGTTCTGGCAGGCTGGGAAAGCTGGGAGGGCTGGAAAAGGGATAGCAATGTGAGACCCTGCTGAGGGTGCATTTTCTCTCAAAATAAACTTTTAATAACCATCAGTGTAGATGCTGCCTTGTGAGAGCAGAGCACGGCCCACCCACATCTATGGACAGCTATTTGCCTCCTCTAGGTAAGAAAGAAGAAAGTGCATAAAGAAAACCAGAAAGAGATGGAAGTTGAACAGTGAAACTCGGACGGCCCAGATGTCAGGACCAGGGAGGAGGGTTGAGGAAAGGAGGACCCAGGTCAGGTCTGAGACAGCGGTGGAGACAGGGAAGAGGAAGGACACAGATGGCTGGCTGAGGCTGTGTCTGAGGGGAAACAGACATGCAGGCGAGAAAAGAAAGTCCTACCTGCAGGTCACTCAGTTCCCATCATCACTAACACCTAAGTGAGGAGCTGCTGTCAAGGACACATCACTGCAACAGTCCTCCCTGGCCTCCCACTTGCCCACCCTTGAGCCCCCACCTCATCACCAGCTTCCTGTCTCACCTGGTGTACAAGCTAGGGTCAGGACCACTGCAAAATTTGTGGGGCCCATTGCAAGATGAAAATGTAGGGCCCCTGATTCAAACATTATGAAAAATGTCAAATGGTGACACACAGTGTCACACCAAGGCCCCTTCATGCATGGGATGTGTGAGACAGCGTGGTCACATGTGTGAAGCTGGTTTCTCTGCACCTTCCCCAAGTGTACAATCTCTCAGCCTCAGGGCCTTGGCTTCACCATTCTCTCACCTTTTATGTCCTCCCCAGGTTCTCCCTATTGCTCACTGACCTCGTTCTCATCCTTGCTTGAAGGTCACCTCAGGCCTTGTCTCTGTCCTCCTTGTGCAAAGAAAGAGCCCACCGAGCACCACCTAAATACTTTATTTGCCTTGTCTTTCTCATTTATTATCTACCAACCCACCCTAGAATGGGAGCCCCCAGGATAGAGAAGAACTTTGCCCTTTTTCTTGACTACTGGATCTCAGGACCTAGAAAAGGGTCCAGCATACCGGAGCCTGAAACACTGGCTGAACGAACCAGTACCTGAAGATGAAAGTACTCCCTAGTCTCACTTATCTTCCTGCAATACATGAGGCTACTTGGGCTAGAGACAGTCTACAAGACTCTATAGGGGACACAGACAGGATAGAGCACTGGACAAGGAAGCGGGGACCAGTTGCCACTGACTGAGGCATCCACAGGAGGAGTGAGGGGCCACTGTAAGCCATGCCAGTGAGGTGCTATCCCATGGGAGGGCCTGTGAGTGGATGGGTGTGCCCTGTGGAAACAGGTTCACTGAGCTAGGAGGCCCAGTTGTTTTGTTCACTTCCCGGCCCTAACACCAAAGGCCTCACTTAGGAGAGATGTTTAATACATAGTTGAATGAAATCATGAAGGAGTGAATGAGCAGACTCTATGCTGCAGAATACTTCCCAACTCTGTTTCCTGCAAACTCTGTTTCCCAGCTCTGTTTCCTGCTCACAATACAAGGGCGGGGAGAGGGGCCGTTTAAGCAGAGGTGAGCCTGTGTGGATATGTCTATGTAATGCCAAACCCAGATGACAAGCCACAGCCCACAGCCTTCCTTCCTGCTCTGACTTTTCAATAAAGGTCTGCACTTGACTAAATTCAAGTCATGCTACACCTTGGCTTTTCACCCATAAAATAAATCCAATAGGATTCAGCAGATGCCAGGAGGAGAAAACTCAGATTTTAAAATGTATTTTCTTGGCCCATGGTAGGATACAGATAGTGTCATCATTTAGGAGGCTCGAAGTTTAATGAGAGGCCTGGGTTCAATTCCCAGGCCAACCTAAACACACTGAGTATGGCTGTACATGACTGTAATCCTAGCTAATTAGGAGGCTGTCACAGAAGAATAACAATATAGGAAGACACTGTCAGAAATATCTATCTCTGGGAGCCTATCTCTGGTGGCATAGTGGTTAAGATGCTGGACTCCCATGGAGTGGACTGTGGTTTGAGTCCCGGATCAAGCGACTTAAAACTTACACTGGGCACATGTGCATGTGTGCCCAAAATCCCAAAAGGAGAATGGAGAAAAGATTGTAGTGTAGCTGTCCCCCCGGGGGGTGATTTATCACTTTCTGCCTCTCTATCAGGTGAGCAATGTGCCCTACAGCAAAAATATCTAAAACAAACAAACAAACAAACAAACAACTATCTCTAACTCTCTGCCAGTATCTTTCTCTCTCATAAAGAAAATATATATTTAAAAATTTTTATTTAATAACACAAATGAAAATGTATTATGGTATAAATTATGTATATATGTGTATGTGTATAAATTTATATCTGTATACAATATATACTCAATCATGGTGAAGTGCCGACACTTGGTTTGGCTGTTATAAGCATGGCATCATATGAACTTCAAGCCGAACATCCTGCTTCCATGCAAGATCCCATCTAAGAAGAACTCTAGAACAACTGGAAAAAACAAATGCCCGGCAGCAATGCTTGCCTAACCTGAATCCTCCTCTTGCTATTGGAGCCCATTGTCTTTGGGTTGGCCTTGGGCAGCAGTGAAGGGAACAGGTCATTGCTATTGGTCAACCATGGTCACTAGTCAAGCACTCTTCAGGGCATTCACTGACTAGCCTTCCCAAGACAAGGTGCAGCTTAGTGGTAGGAGTCAGTGGGCTTGGGAATGCCACCATTGGGCTCTACTCTACAGAGGTACCCACATACCTCATACCCTTGCCCTTTTCTTGAAGGATCTCTTCTCCCAGGGCATTTTCATGCTTATCCTGGCCCTGTGGCTCCACTGCAAATCCAACCTCAGTGGTGAAGAACCTCATAAATAGTGTTAGAGAAAAAAAAAAAAAAAACTAGCTTTTCCACTTAGCTTCTCAATTTGAAAGCAAATAAGGTATTTTAAGGTTGCTAAAGTTCCTAATTTTATCTTTTAATATTGAGAGAGATATTGTTATAGCTAGTGTGAAAGGTGGGCTACCTTTTCCTCTTATGAAGACCAGAACAGCATGAGATGCAAATAATATAACAACCAGCTGGAAGAAGAAATGCTTAAAAAAAAAAAATCATCCAGAAATAGCTATTCATTTGAAAGCAGTTTGCCCAGACAGGGATCCTGAAAAGAGTCTTAGCCATGGCTCCCCACAGCACCTTGGAGTAGCTACATGCACCATCATGCCCACCATTTTGGCAGTGCCAAGCAAGGACTGAACCTGGTCAAGGTCAATGTGGAGCAGATCTTCAACAGCCACAGGCTGGCCTGAGTAGCGGTCATTAGTGGGAGTTATCCCTCTTTTCTCCATGGAGGTTTGAGTCAGATTTCCAAGGGATTAGTCCATGTTTTCCATGTGACTTTGTTGGGTATGGTCATTAAGAGTCTTAAGGAGCGCCAATCTCTATCAATGTGGTCCCTAAAGAAAAACCGTGCAGGCTGTAGTTTAAAGAATAGACAGTCTTGGTGTGTAAAGATGAAGAACTTCATCTTGGGGAAGTTGGGGGATGCCTATGTCTCATAGTACCATATTCCTAAGGTCATGTGACCAATTCTCTTCATTCTAGCTAATTTTTTGATGTTTATGTATTAATTTCTTCCATGAGAGAGAGAGAGAAGGAAAGGAAAAGTCACCCCCAGCAGAGTCTTCATGTCAAGATCTATTCCCACCCTCACTATGAGGACCTAAGCCCAGGACTATCCCATGTGGGTCCAAAATCATGGAGCATTACATTACTGCCGCCCCACCCCTGTTGGCCAATTTCAACTTATTTCTTTTTCCAGGAATGGGATTAATGTGCAAAGATTCAGTCACGGTGCCTCCTCTAGACCTAGTGGTCTTGTGGCATGGCTGGTCAGATAGAGGAAGCATGAGTCCCAGAAAGTCTGAGGCAACAGAGTCAGTCCAGCATAAGGAGTCACCTGCACACCTAGCCCTGCCCACTGCCACTAACTAAAAATAACTCACATTATTAGTTTCTCCCTGGGCTTCAGTTTCTCCATCTGTGAGAATGAGCAAAATAGACCAGACCCAGTTGTGTCGACCATTGAGGGCCATCTAGAAGCCTTGGGAAATGCTAATTGCCTACGTAGTGAGCCATAGGTTCCAAGACCAGTGAGGCCTCTAGTATTCTGTTCTTTTCCTGACTCAAGATCTTTCTCTTTTCTCCCCCCTCCCCTGTGATATGTACCCCCCAAATCTCTACACAGCTGGCTCCTTTTAATCATTCCGGACTCTAATGTCCCCTCCTCCCAGTTGTCTTGCCTGACTTTTGGGGTATATGTTACTGACCTTGCTGTGTTACCCTCTAGCTCTTCACCCTCCTTCATCATCTTCATATCACTTTGCACACACTGACCCTAGATGATTTATTTGTCTATCATCAGTGTCCTCCCAGCATAGAAGCCAAAGGTTACAGTCTTGACTATGTTGTTGGTAGCCATTTCCCGACTCTCTGAGACAATTTATTATGTGCCAAATAAATAAACAAATGGCCAAACTCATTCCCCAAAACAGACTCTTCTCCTTTCTAAAAGATTTGAAGAAAATTCTGTTTTTTCATTGCCCAGAACAAAACTGGTGGGGAGGAGGGAGTGGTCAGTGGGTGCAGGCCATTAGGACCTCCAGAGTCTCCTCAGAATGTCTATCTACTTGGCATGAAATCTCCCTTTCACACTTCCTTCCCCACATCCCATCACTGTTCTCCACTTGTGTTCCATGTCATTGCATTCTCTTAGGAGAGGGGCCTGGAGCCTTGCTGTAACCAATCAAACTTACTATGTGTATGTGTGTGTGTGTGTGTGTGTGTGTATATGAGAGAGAGAGAAAGAGGTTTTTGCTATAGGGTGCATGCACTTGCCAGAAACACAGAGAAAGACAGAGAGAGAAAAAGTAAGAAATCCCCCACCCCCGCCCCAGGAGATGGCCATGCCACAATCCCTTCGCCTTCATTCTCCTCATAGGATTTTGGGCACACATGCACACATACATACCTGGCATAAATGTCAAGCCACTAGGTCTGGGACTTGAACCCAAGTTGACCATATGGAAGTCCAGCACCTTAACCACTACACCACCTGCTGGCCTCCTTATTGTATTTTTTAAAAGAGTCCCAGAGCTCCCTCTCCCAACAATGAGCTGGGGATGAGCCTGCCTACCCACTTTGAGTTGCATATAGAGGCCAGGCTTAGGAGGCAGAAGGGAGGGGTTTTTGTTTGTTTTTTCCAGAAAAAGGCTCTTCTCAGCTTTTTAAAATGTTTGCACATGGTATCTGGTTCTAACCAGAGATGACTAAACAAATCTGAATGCAAAGCCCATTGGAGCCAGAGATGCAGTAAACCAAGAAGCCTGCCTCTTACCCTCTGGAGTAGCCAGTCCCCTTGCAGGAAAAGTTGCCCCAGTGCTTTAGAGATGAGCCACAGAAGCACCTCCCTTACTTGGGTACAGATACCCAAAAGGGAGAGGCTGCCTATGGCTGCCCCAGAAGGTAGAGTGATAGGCATTTTCAGGGACCAGTCTTTAAGCATGCTTCTAGGACCACAGGCAAGTCCTTTCCCTGACCTGCATGTCAAAGATAACCTCTATGATGATTTCTACCTCTGATAGTCTAAGAAGCTTTCATCTCTTTGTGGAGGGCCCATTTTGGGCCTCCAGGATCTCTAAAAATAAAGCAAGCTACCTAATGGGGCATCGATGCTATGAGGGAGATTCATACACCTGGTAGCCAGATATGGGAGTCACACTTTGTGCCAAAGGGCACGAAGAACCAGGAGAAAAAGATGGGCATGGAAATGATTAGGGAAGTGTGGGCCAGAACTAGTGAGTTGACATAGAGAAAGTCACCCCATTCCTCTGGGATCTTCAAAGTTTTCTCTCGTGGGAAGGGGTAATTATTGTGTTAGCGCATGAAGACCCTTATCCCAAGTTGCCTTGTATCCTTGTTGAATGAAGTGGCCATGATCATTCATGAATCTCACTGAAGAGAGCTCCTGCCATCTTGATCCTTAACTTATGTGCTGGACATACTATCTTTGGAGTTCTTCTTTACGATATTTCCCAACTTTTGACCTCACCAAAGCCTTGAACAGATCTGCAAAGGCATGCCACTCTCAGTTCTTCGGTCCTTCTCAAGCTCCAGGGTCCTCTACCTCCCCCAGGAGAAAGACCTCACCTCTGCTGTGGGCACAGCTTCACCCAGGTTCTTGCATGACCCATCCCCCAGCCTACTTATGCCCACTCCCTCGCCTAGGAGCGACTCAGCTTAGAGGAGTACCTGCAGGGCTTCTTAAGGAGAGAAATGTGCTCGTATATGAAAAAGCTAGAATTTAGAATAAAAAAAAAAAAAAAAAGGGAAAACGCAATTGTGAAAAGAGCCTGACTGCCTGAGTGCAAACAAGCCTGCCCGTGTCGACGTGGCGGCAGTTAGGCGCTCGGCGGGCCCAGCGTGACACCCACTTGTCCGCCTTTGAGGAGCAGGGGGGCAGCTGACCACTTGTCCACAGGGTGTGTTTTGATAACTCCCAGAAATGAGAGGGTGTTTTATGGGAGGGTAATTGGGCATAATTCCCTTCATGACTTCGAGGCAACAGGCAGCCTCTACAGCTGGCCCTTATTTCGTGCCATCAGCAGCGAATGCTATTTTCATGGCCAATTTATTAAAGACTCCATGTTTTTGAGGAGACGTCACCAACACAAAAAGGGGTATATTTATTGATATGTTTAAAATATAGGTTTTTAACTCGATTCCTTAGCCCTTAAAAACAAAGTAAGGAGATAGACAGATACAATTATGTTCTGACTGGTTTCCGCCAGCCTGCCCAATGGGAACGCTTGTGTATAGTTCTCAGTGGCGCTGAAATCTGCTTAGGAAAGCAACAAGTCCTTTGTTCTGTTGACAACAGTTATTACAATTAATTCATTTTGTGATTGGTACTTGCGCTGAGTGACAAGGTGTTATTTTACCTCTGTAAAAGTTAAAGTGGTAATACCTACGTGCACAATCACATCGCAGGCCTGCTATCAGTCATGGGGAGAAGAAAAGGCTGGTGCAGGCTGTCTGCACATCTGCCACCTTCTCCACACCTCACACGCTTGTACAAGTTGGGAAGGATGCGCTGGGTTACTCTGCTAAAAGTTTCTGCCTCCCAACCCGCTTGGTTTTCTGCAAAGTTATTTTTAATAAAGGCCTGAGGTCCAAAGGAGACATGACTTAGACAGAGGGTGTTCAAGGAACGAGCTCAATGTCACCCATGAGCCAGCTGGCAAGCCCTGTCACTCAATTTGGCACTGTGCATTCAGCTTGGAATTTCACCTGGTTCTCCCACCTGTGCCCAAGAATTCCTGCACCATAGCACCGTGGACATTGGGGGCTGGATAATCCTTTGTCCTGGAAGGACTGTCCTGTGCACTGTGGGAGATTTAGCAGTTTCCCTGGTTTCTTCCCACTAGATGCTGGTAGCACCCTGTAATGTCTCCAGACTTTACCAAATGGCACGTTGGGAAGAAAACCGACCCTGATTAAGAACCACTGAGGTACACAGCCCCCAGGCTATGTGCTCTGTTGTAGACAGATGATTCAAGAACACTCCTCTGACTTGGATCCTGTCTCAAACACTCCAAGGAGGCTGGCTTTACCCCTCCACTCTCTCCCATGACCCAGAGTCAGAACAGTGGAGTAGATCCAGTCACAGCCCCCAAAGGAAAGAGCACAGGAGGACAATGGGCCTATCTTTTGTACCATGCAGAGGGACAGGCAGGCTAGTGGCAGTGGCTGGTGCAGTGGTATGGGGCCCACATGCAAAGGCTCCAGGTTTATATTCCAGGGTCACCCCGTGCATGCCAGGATTGTGTGTGTCTGTGATCCTAGCTGGCTGAGGCTGGGAGTGGATCATGGCATGGAGACACTGTTAAAGCACTCTCTCTCTCTCTCTCTCTATATATATATATATATATATATATCTCTCTCTCTCATGGAAGAAATAAGTAAACTAAAGAGAAAAAATGGTGTGGGCAAAGGAGAATGGCAGAATAGAACAAAAAGATAGCAAGAATATAGCTGCAGATCCCATGTCAAAGGGTTTTCCTAAGAGGCCCAAATTTTCCTTCAGCTAGGAGGATCTAGAAAGCACATTTTTTAGGGACCAGCAGATGGCATAGCAGTTATGTCGCTGGACTCCCACATAGTCGACTGTGGTTTGGGTCCCAGACCTTGCAGCTTAAACTCATGCCAGGCGTGTGTGTATGTGTGCCCAAGATCCTGAGAGGAGAATGGAGGAGAAGGAATTGAGGCATGGCCATCCCCCCTGCAGGGTGATTTCTCGGTTTCTGTCTTTCTGTCTCTGTATGTAGTGAGCACATGTGCCCTATAGCAAATATCTCTCCCAAAGAAAGAAAAAGAAAGGGCATTTTCTGGGTTATGGGATCTTTCACTCTCTCCAGGGTCCTTAATTTTTAATAAATACCTCGACACAAATATATGTTGACTAGGTTCAGCCTCAACGGTAGCCTCAATAGTGCAGGTACTGAGCTGCAGTGCTATGGGCTCTGTGGCTAACTGCGGGTTCAGAGCCCGATCCTAGTGGACCTGAAACACACAAGGCATGTGAATGCACAAGTGCCTAGGACCCTGGAAGAGTGGAGGGCTGGGGTAAAGGGATTGGAGCATTGCAGGAAACTGTGGAAGGCTTCTCTCTCTCTCTCTCTCTCTCTCACACACACACACACACACACACACACGTACTTATGTGTGCTCTCGATAATGAATAGGATAGGTAAACCTTAAAAAAATTGAACAAAACTAGTCTCTACTCATATTAGGAATTTCAGTAATTACACATCGGCCTTCAAAAGGTTCTGGTTATCTGAGTGTCTAGTGGTTTGGGTTCTGGATAAGCAGTACTTCCTCTCTGCTCAGTCATTCCTGTTACGTCGTCATTTGGCCCTCTATGTCTTTCTTAGGTAGCTACCACCTCATCGCATCAAGGAGAGAGAGTGTGAGACCACAGCAAGGTCATCCTGGTTCTTGGTGGACTGACTCAGGGAGGTTCTGAAAATGTTTCCCAGAGAGGCAAATTTAGAGGCTCCAAGGTGTGTAGGGCTGGAAGAGGCCAGGTTCCTGACATTTGTCCCACCTTCATTTTCTCTTCAGAGCAGCACAACTGAATCTTTGGAGCACACGGGCAAATATGAACCTAAGTCTTCGGCTGCTTAGTGGAGATCCCAGCATGTCAGGACCGAAAACCTGCTGTCTCAGCTGCCCCAGAGCAGGGCTGAATGTTTCCAGGGTTCGCAGGCAGTCCAGTAACTTTTTCAATATGAACAGCTCGGGACAAGCTGATGGTGTAATGGTTACATCCTGGACTCCCATGTTGTTGACTATGGTTCGAGTCCAGGACCTGGCAGCTTAAAACTCAAACCAGGCATGTCTGAGTGTATGCCCACCCAAGATCCTAAGAGGAGAATGGAGAAGGAATTATGGTGTGGCCATTTCCCCTGGGGGGGTGATTTCTTGCTTTCTGCTGCTGTCTGGCAAGTCCATGCACCCTATAGCAAAAATCTCTCAAAAAATAAATAAATAAATAAATAAATATGAACAGCTCAGCAGAACTTGACCTGCCCTGTACATCTGCATTGAAAAGCCATTGACAGGAAGCTATGGAAATCCTCCTGATTTTTTTTTTTATTAGCAGTATTTATCACCCTCTCAAAATCAATTGCGTATCTTAAATGAAAACAAATGACTCTTTCTAGATTAGTCAATACTTGCATCTTTGCCTTTTTAAAAAGTAGAAAGTTGAATGTAAAGAAATCCTTATCTTGGCTCCCATTAATTTAATTGTAATATAATTCGATATTTTAATAAATATAATCTTCTTTGTGCGGAACAACGTCATAAAAAATGCAAAAGATTTCATGGCATCCAAGATCTCAGGGGGTGGAAAATGTTGCCGCTTCCCCCACAAACTCCCAGCTTCTCGATGCTTTCCTCTTCTCCTCTCCATATCAGGAGCTGTTTACTCCTATTAAGTCTTACAAAAAAAAAAAAAAAACCTTATATATTTAATGATTCTAAAACCAAAATGCTACCTACTATCTGCACAATTGCCATTTTATCTCTTTAAACTTCTTCGGCTTGACGTTTTTAAAAGGGCAAAAACAGAAAACCCTTCTATAATACCTAATTTGTACATCTGCGGTTTCCCTCTGACTGGCACAGGCACCATATGTTTTTAATTATCATAATAGCCCTAAAGAACCTGTTCGGTGGGAAACACATATGATCCTTTTATTACTGGTTTGTAATTTAAACAGTTTTAACAGAAAAGGTCTGGCTATAGGGGAGTGACAGGCTCAAAGGCCTGAGAGCCCAGCCATCGACCTCTGCAAGCTCAAGTTCAGATCCCACCCACGAGGGAGACCTCCTTCCCCTGTTTGACAGAGGTAATTGGTCACATGTGAAGCGGCTCCGTGGGACCTTAAAAGACATCATCTGAGATCTCCAGTGACGCGGGGTTTTGGCCAGAGCCTGACACAATGAGAATAAGGTTGATAAATATTATCCTAGTCTGACCTCTGCTGCTTTCGCAGTTGGGACCTGGGGCCTGCAACTGCACCAGCCTGAAGAGCCAGCAGTGCCCTGGGCCACCCACTCTCTACTCTCAGTTGACCTGGACCCCAGGGAACAATTGCAAGGTGAGAGGTCATGTTTCCTGGAGGCCTTTTTGCTGCAGGGGAAGAGGGAAGATGACAGCTTTTTTCCCCCCTGAGGCTAGAAAATGACTGAACACAGTCTCAAGAATAATTGATTGTCAGACTGAAATGGAAGGAATCTTGGGATTATCAATGGAATTTTGTCATCTATGGAGAGGAGAGGACACTGAGGGTATAGGAAGAGACCTGCTTAGTCGAGCCCACTTGGGTCCAGGCCAACACAACTGGTCCTCTCTCCCCTCAGTGCCCTGTCCTGCAGGTTCTCAAGGGGCCACTCACAAGTTCTGTCGGTGATTGGCATCACGGTTTGGTATTGCCTCAGCCTCTCCTGGGACCTTGAGCTACAGGTTGTCAAGAAAGTGCTATTTTTATTTATTGGTTGGTTGGTTTCATTCTTGATGCTTCTCAAACAAGAATTAAAAGCCCAGGAAAACATCAGCAAGGTGAGACAGCTGCGTGGTCACACACAGAGATCTCTGGGGCCCAACTTACTTGCTGGTGATCTTGGGTAAGGCCAGCAACTTCTCTGTGCCTCAGTGTCCTCATGTGTATAAATGAGGATAATCTGACATCAGTCTTGTGGGATTTTTATGAGATTTAATGAAAGAAAATCATTTACATTGTCATTTGAAGGGGGCTTAGAACTAGACTTGGCTCTAGTACATAATATACATTTATTTAAAAACATACGTGGAAGGTTAGGAAGTTCACTAAGAGAATGGCTGCTAAGACCAAGAAAGCCATCCTTGAACAGGGAGAAATGATGGGAAAACAGTCTTCTTCACTGCAGTCAAGATGCCCCCACTTGGCTGGGTTTTTGTTTCTTTGTTATACATTTCTTCCATGAGCAAGCAAGAGAGAGGAGCCCCAATAGGATGTCAATGTCATAACCCACCCCCAGTTTCAACCAGCCCTAGATCAGGGTCTGTGTGTACCCAGAGTATTCAGGGAAGTCTCTGGACACGAACCAGGAACATTTCCATATAGGTCAGCCTCACACAGCATCATGTTTTATGGCCCCATCATAAACAAGGTTAGGAGTGGTGGCCGTCTGAGCTTTCTTCTAGGCTGTCCAAATGCCAGGTCGGATTCCACTTAGTTACCATGGAAGTGATTTTCTCTTTTTTGCTACTGGTTGATGTTGGCACTCCAACATGACTGTTTTATTACTTTGATTTTATTTTTGGCCACAGCCTGATACTAGAAATGCAACTGATTATAAAAGTGGCCTAATGACATGGAGGTACTAACTGAGCACATGCTATGGCCAGGCTCAGGTCCGGACCTCTGAAACGTATTCTCAGCAAATTCCTTCCCAGTTGTCCTCAGCCGTGTGCAGCCAATAGGTTGAGGTTCAGAGAGGCCCCCTAGAATGGGGAGGTCATGACTTGCAGAGTTGGAAAACTTCCCCATTGAGCAGAAGAATGTGGGCAGGCACATAGCCTAATATCCCATGGCCTCAGTTCTCTCATTGATAATGGGTTCTGATGAGAAGTTTGGTTGTGCAGAAGTGGTTGAGGAACAGTAAGTGCTGAAGAACTGGCTAGCTTGGAGGACCTCACCAGAAGGTTGTCCAATACTAAGGTGGCCCTCCTGCCCCATGGGGTGGCCCACTTGCCTCGAAGGTGAGGCTGGGAGCAAATGTAGCAACAGAACAAGTCTTCTTACTCCACCCAGTTGTTCTTCCTTCCAAACAAGCTCTGGGTTAGGGAATGGGGCAGTCATTCATTTGGCTAATCTCACCTTTGAAGAAATCAGGAAGGAGCCACAAGCCCAGATCTGACTTCCTAAATGACCCCAGAAGACCCAAAGGAAACTCCCTGGTAAAAAAAAGTGTGTGTGTGTGTTGGGGTGGGGGGGGGGGAGCAGAGGCTACAAAACCTCCATCCCAAAGGGGTTGCTCTTTCCTTTTGGCATGAAGAGACCAGATGGCCACCCTCATTTGCCATGTCAACAGCAACCTCTCAACTCAACAAATAGCAAGTGCATCTTAATCAGTTGAGTCCTTCCTGTCCAGCAGACAAGGCGATTGCACCGATCCGCCCCTCGAGGAAATGGACCTTTTTAATCACAGGCTGTTCTGAAGGGTTTCGAGGACCCTGCAGTCATAGGTGACCATCCTCCACGCCGCTGGTCTCAAGGCAACCCAGCTCCAGCTCCATTATCCACCCCAGTCAGGCTGGAATGGAGGCGCCTCCCAATTTCCAATCCTGGGAATGATAACTCACATTACTTCCATCCCATCTGCACCCAGCAAAGACAGAGCAGGGAAAAGAGCATAAAACACAAAGTTCCCACAGACAACATCTGTCTTAGTGCAAACAATGGACCATTATCTTGTAAATAATTCTGATTAAGCTGCAGCATTTCCTCCTGAAACTGGCAGTGGGAGCAGGGAGTGGAGGCAGGAGGAGGCTCTGCTGATGCTGGAGGCCCAGGCACAGGTGCAAGGTGCTGCACTCAGGATCTCACCTGACCCTAAAGCCTCATGGGCTTCACACCAGATGCCACGGGACACCCTCTCCCTGCCCACCGCTGACCCCTGACACTGGGAAGAGCCAATTACATCAACATGGCTGTCTCCAACCCAGGCTGCTTCCAGATTCGTCTCTGCTCGGTTTCTCTATTTTCTGCTGCTTCTTTTCCCTCTTTTTCTTTTCTTTCTTCCCCCTTTCCTCCACTATTCCCAGAGGCAATCTGCTATTGTCCTTCTACTCTCTTCTTAGTTGTTTTCTCTCTTCTTGCTTTCTCCTTTCCTTTAATTTTATCTTCCCAGATTTCCCATTTCTTTTGCCTGTTTTTCTACCTATTCTCTGTCTTTTCAAAGTTCTTTTCTTCTATGAAAGGATAGAGAGAAAGACAGAGACAGAGGCAAGCCCTTCCATCAGGGTCTTCACATTGCAATCCACCCTCAGTCTCAGCCAGACATACCTCCTTCCCTGTCTCCCCTCCCCTGGTGCTCAAGGAGGTTGAGGGATGAGAATCCAGACCCTTCTCCATGAGGGTCCAGTTATGTTATGGCTATGCTACCACCTGGCCCCGATTCACTCTCTCTTTTTAAGAATTATTTAATTTTATTTATCATTATTTTTTAATTTGACCAGAGAGAGAGTTCCGTCAAGTTCAGGACACAAACTGTGGTCAGCCATGTGAGAGTCCAGCATCCTAACCACCACATCACCTGCCAAACCCCTCATTTCTTTTGACCTCTATCCCTACTTCTCTACCATTCTCTCTTTTGGTATTTCTCTGGCTTTCTGGCTTTCATGCTTCTCTCAGTCTCTGGTCCTCTGTGCTCTGGGTCTCTCGATGGCTTTCTCTCCTTCCTATTTTCCCTCTGGCCCCAAGGCCATCCTTCAATATCCTCCCTGGGGACACCCTAACATAGTGGAAATAGTGTCTAGTCTGGGGATTCCAAGGTCCATGGTCCCAAGCTATTTCTGGGCTTTCTCTAGGAGTTGTCAGGCCTGAGGAAGAAACCCATAGGAATCCCTCTGCCCAGCACTGAGGGTTCCGTGTGCCCAGTCCCCACCCATAGGCCCTCTCCCTCCCTCCTGTGTCTTCCAGAATGGTGAGAACTGCCTGTTTGCCATAACTCCCCTTCCCACCCCCTGGTGCCACCTCATGCAACATGTCCTTTTAAAAACTTCCACCTCGACATAAGAAAATCTAGGTATTCAACCTGAGCAAATATGAGGTGGCCATTCACCTCGCAAGAGCCTCTATCCCAAAAGGTCTCAAAAAATTCTCCTTGTAATTTAAAATTAAACAGTTGCCTTGACTATGATTTAAAAATAACACTTCTAAACTCTAAAGTTTTAACATAGAGTAAAACCACTCGTCTAAAAACCCTGTTCCCATCTGTAGGTCACTAGAGATTTTTTCCCCCCTAATTGTAAATTCATTGCATCAGTAAAAAAGAAGCAAAAAAAAAAAAAAAAAAAAGGAAAATGCAAAAGACAGCTAATTGGAGCCAACAGGGGTGTGCTTGCCTGTCTCAGGAATGCACTCATTGGATCCTCACACAGATTCTCCCCTGGACTTCTAGCAGTGTTCACCCCAGGAGTGGGAGGAATCCCAGCTGGGCCATCCAGACAGAGGACTTCAAGTGGGGAGTATGGTTTGGTGAGGATGGAGCAAAGGATGCCTCCTTCATAGACCCTTCCCAGATTCTCCACCCACTGGATGGAGAATGGGAGCTTTGTTTGGGGTCTGCATGGCAACAAAAATCCTATAATAATTGAAATGAGAGTGACTTACCAACCCCTAAGACACTTATTCATATTTATTTTATCAAGACTGCACAAGTATCTCATTGGGTGGATGACAGTACCCCTAATTAATTTAAATATCTACAACCAGACATTCAACTGAAAACCAAAAGCCGAGAACTTGCGAGGTCCACATCTGGTTCACAGACTGTCCAAACTAGGGGGCCTTGCTAGCAGAGAGTGATTTTAGGAGAACGCGGAGGATAGAAGAGAGAACGGTCACAGGAATGAGAGAAAGTGACTGTGAACTGTTTCTGTGCCCCACGATGGGATGCCGGAGCCCTCTCTGCCCAGTACCTGCACTTACTTTCAGGATTAAAGGGTATGGATGCTGGGCGAGAGCAGGTCCCAGACAGCCAGGAGGCCACGCTGCGCCAACAGACTGCTCTCTGTCAAGTGCTCAAGGAAACCTTGATCATCATGAAAAATATCTTCTCAAGCCCAGTTGTAAATACAAGAGGTTGAAAAACAATAAGAGAAACCACAAAAGTCAAGTCACCAGGTTTTTCTTGTTTTTTCATAAAATCAAAATCCTGTTTCGTTGTTCTCCCGCTATTTTGTCTATGTTCTCTGACTATCAGAATGAAAAGAAATTCCTCAATGATCTTCCCATGATGTAATCACAATGCCTACATGATAAGAAACCTATTCGCATGCCCAGTGCCCCGTGACAAGCGATGTTCTTGTCTAAACTGAAATCCCACATGATCACATGTCTGACCCAGTGAGTGTTCATGAGGATTCTAGGACAGAGAGGGTCCGAAAAGCCAAGGCCCTAGAGCTTCAGACCTAGGAGAGTCCTGAGAGAACGTGCAGGTGGCTTCCTCCTTTCACTGATAGGGAAATAGTGCCCAAAGAAGAAAAGTGAACTTTTTTGGCTCCATGGAGCCTAACTGCTGCTAGATGCCTGATCTCCTGCCCCACCAAGGCTGGTTCTCTAGTCCTGCCTCCAGTAGGCCTATCTCAAAGCTGATAGACTGTGCCCTTCTCCACAATCAGTTCCCTTCCTACACGAAGCCACGGAACACACACTTGTCCTCATCCTCGGCTCTGGCATGGCTGTGACTTTCTACAGAGGACCTAAAAGAGTGCAAAAATGTCTCGAGCCAAGGAGTTCCCATGGCTAGGAGACTGTTTGCACCCCAGCCCTTGCCTTCTGGTTACTTGGTATGCCAATGGCCCCTGGGTCACTCTGCCTGAGAGCTTGATCTGGCCATGAGAAGAATGCATGGTCCTCGGGTGGGCCCAAGTGGCCTCAATCAATGAAGGGTGCAGAGTCCCTCAGCCTTCAGAGGGGTGATTCTAACAAGAGCTCCACATACATCTCAGAGAATCCCTCAGGGATCCTGCCCTTCCGCCCCCAGTGCAATCCTCTCATAACGCACCTGTCAGCGTTCTTCTGTCTGTGCTTCTGTCTTCCTTCCCTACTTCCTCACTCACATTTCTGGGATCATTTCTTTTGTTTTGTTTTGTTTTTTAGAGAGAGATTTTTGCTATAAGGCACCGGAAAGACAGAGAGAGACAGAGAGACAGAAATTCACCCCCCTAGGAAGGATGGTCACACCACAATCCCTTCTCCTCCATTCTCCTCTTAGGACTTTGGGCACACATGCACATGCGCCTGGTGTGAGTTTTAAGTTGCCAGGTCTGGGACTCAAACTGCAGTTGATTATGTGGGAGTCCAGCAACATAGCCATTTTGCCATCTGCTGGTCCCTCTGGGACCATTTCTACACCTAGGTCTTTAACTCAGGATCTGCCCCAGAGAGACCCTAACTAGCTAGGTTACTGAAAAAGTCTTAGGGGACCAAGAAGATTATTGATCCCTCTCCTTGACAACAAAGAGATCTCCAGAGGGTGAACCCCCACATACCTAGCAAGCCCAGTCTGTATCCTCGCAAAACATCCACTTCCAGCCCTCCTCCAGGTGGAGGTCACACCTGGGAGTGGCCTGTCCTTGTGGTCAGCCCTAGCCCTCCTCCCAGGACCTGCAAAACACTTGACTCCCATGAGAAAAGGAATTTGTCCATCATATAAAAAGAGCAATAATTTGGCAAATTAATTGCGAATTTGCTTTCCCTGCTTGGTTGCCACTCTTTTATGTGCATAATTGAGAGCACATTACATTAATTTGACAACAACGGAAGTTCAAAAAGAAAACGTGACTTTGTGAGCCGTGAGTTGCCCCGAGATGGGTGTGTCTGGACAACTCCACAAAGAACACGAAAGACAAACTCCTCCTGAAGCTAGTCACCGGCTGGCGCACACATGGATACTTTTGCTAATGAAATAACTGTGCAGGGTTCCCCAAGTTTAACCTTGAAAATGCACATTGTTTGTTCAAGAGGCAGAACCTGCTCATGTGAGACAGTCTTGCCAACGTGCTGCTGTGTATTTAGGAATGTAATTTAATCATCATGAAGTTGCTCTGAGAAAAAGTGACGGTCTACTATGCCATAATCATCTCTCAAAGTTGAATTGTTTTTTTTTTCTCCCACCAGAATATCTAAATTTCATAAAAGCAAACACACATCCATAAATGTGTCAATGAAGAAGTAGCTCTGAGGACTGTCTCAGACCGCAGAGCACCCTGCCGTTCCTTGGCCTCTCTCCGAAGTCACACACACCTTGAAACTCTCTCTGCCCCATATACACTGAGGGTCTCCTAGTCATCTCAGATCCGTGAGCCATCCATGCTGGGAAATTGAGGCTGCATGGCCAAGCTCCCATAGGTGTTGTTTGTGGTTGACCCGTGTCTTAATCCAAATAGGTGGGGCTTGTTAACATCCCATACGGGAATGGGTGGCAGTTTGGAGTGGGAGCAAGAAACCAGCAGGGAACAGAGCTGCCAGCCCCCATGCAGAGCTGTGAAATGAAGCTGGCTCCTTCCAGAGGACCGATCCACCCAGCTCCCCGCAGGCAGCAGACAGGATGTTCCCGAGAACTCTCAAATGGTGAAAAGGGAGTTACCCAACAATGAGAATGAGGAGGAGGAGGTGCGTGGGACGCGGGGACGGTGGGCGGAGTGTGGGTGAGGCATGATGAAGTGGGTGCTGTGAAAGGAGAGGTGGAGAGGCCGCTGGGCTGGGTCCATAAACGTGGCAGAATGCGAATCCACGGAGGTCTCCTCTACGCTTGGGAAGTCACCACTGGGGAGTGACTCAGGAAATGCCCCTCTCCTTTAGAAGCGGAAACGCTACTAAGCCCTCCAGCTTGGGGACTCCATTATGGGGATTGGGCCCCGGTGGAAGGAAGAGTGAACAGCAGACGTCTGGATACTCGGCTCCAGGGAGACTTCCCGGCTGTCGGTGCAGCACGAGGGCCAGATGATCTCTTTTCTTCAGCGGCTTCTTTCTCCCTTGCTTTTCACTCCCGTTCTTAAACCCAGCCCCTCAGGCTGCACAGGAGTCCCTCCAAACCCTGTCCCTGACAGCCTGACAAAACCAGCAGATGCCGTGGGGTCAGGGAGGTGCCAGGGAGCACGCAGAGTGATTCTAAATGTGGAAGGATGCCAGAAACAAGGTGCTCAATCCCGGGTATGGAACCTGGGGAAAAGGCTTAGATGGGATGTGCCCTCAGTTTGCACCCTACTTCCCCAGACTCGAGGAACATGGAAATAAAGACAAGACCATCCCGGGACCCTTTTCATGCAGGCTCAGCCTACAAACTGCTGGTGGAAACTGGCCCTATGTGGATGTAGCCATGCGACTTGGGGAGCAGGGGTCAGGGTCACTTCACTTTACCTTTGCTAGGCATTCGAGGATTCTGCATGTTTTCTATTGGAACTCACAGGGCAAGCTCTCGGCTTCATGTAAACAGAGTCAGGCAATAATTGTGGGCCCTGAACTTTGGGAAACCTGTCAGTCTTTTTCAAAATCTGCATTTGTCACTTGGGGCTTTATCTCACATCTTCTCAGACTCGAAATCTCCTACGTTTTACCCTTTTCTTCAAATAAGAGACAACTTCTTGTTGTATTGTAGTCTTTGGGATCAGGAAGCTCGAAGCAGTTTTTATGAGAAATACCGGAGAGAAAGTCTTAACCAGTCATGGGGATTTGTCTTGTTAAGACTGAGGTTGTGGCAATGGATGTTTCTAGGCTTCCACCCCCTTGTTGCACAGAGAACACATTATTTGAGGGTGTAAGGAATAGATTTGGAGCCTGGAAGTATGTATCCCCCTTAAAGGACCAGTGAGACACAGAGCAGGGATGTGCACGGAATTTAGAAGTTGAAATAACATATCTAAGCAAAGAGGCCTGGAAAACTATTGAAATGGTAAGGACCCTGAAGTCCAGTTCAGGACAACAAAATCAGGCAACACAACAAAAAGCAAAATCCATCCTTTCCAATATCTCCCCACCAGGAGTCAGGGGTAAGGGTGGAGTTAGGAAGAGCTGGCAGAAGTCTGTTACAACAAACTTAGGTATAGCCAAAAAAAAAAAAAAAAAAAAAAA
>NW_006205257.1:4626834-4637253 GCF_000334495.1 Tupaia belangeri chinensis
AAAAATTGGTTACAAAAAAATTAAGCAAAGCCAAAAAAAAAAAAAAAAAAAAAAAAAAAATCTCAATAGAACAAAAATATTCCCAAACTCCACCAATCCTTAGTATCTTTCAGCAAAAGTGACCCTCTGCAGGATGAAAAGAAATGTTAAAGCTGACTGCAGGGAGCCTGGCATGGGCCAATCTCTTCCATATTTGGGATGGATACAGTGGCTCGCACGGTCCATGCACAAGTCCTTTCCTACCCACAGGTCTCAGGGGTACTTGTGGCATTCAGACGCCTAAAAGCCACTTGAACAAAGAAAATGAGCTTGTACCATCTGGCTCTCCCTTACCCACCACACTCATCCCACCCAAGTCAGGAAGTCCCTTTCCATTTGCCTGTGTATGAGGTTTAGTGAGAGGGCCTGTCTAAAGATGAACGGAGAAATGCAACAATTATCAGGCAAACTATCCAAGGAGAACCATAGGCAGGATTCTCAGAATGGCCTACTAAGGTTTTGACCGGACAGAAGAATGTCAAGGGGGTAAGGGGAGTGTTGTGGAATGAATTAACATAATGACTCCAAACTGCACTAACGTTTCACAGCTTTTTTTTTTATTAGCAATACCAAGATAAGTTATTGAAGCATTTTTAGTATTGTTTTACATTCCATTCATAAATGACCTAACTTGTAACTCAGCATACAGCACACTTAAAGATATAGTTTGACACTTATTCAGAAAGCTACAATGATTATAACTTACATGCCTTCATTACCAGGAACACCTTAATATATCTTCTAATTACTTCAACAATACTCTATTCCAAAGCACACGATAATCCAGTACAAGTTTACACAGTTTGCTTCAATCACCATTTCTTAAGTTGTGAATGTCAAGGTGCTGTTCACTGGAATTTTACTGTCATCTGTTCCTGGTGAATATGATGACCGGACACAATATTAAACTAGCAATATGTCTGCTTAAATACTATGGAGAAAGAGAATTACTGCACTTTTCTGTGTTCTTCTAAAGTGTTACAAAATACAAGGACAATCAGACACAAGCAGTAATGCCGACGAGACCATCGCAGGGCCCACCTCGAGAAGCTCAGGTGAGCTGGTGGAATGTTCCCTCCCACTCCGCCACCCACAGCTGGGTGTTGCACAGGTGGAAGGACCTGCAACTCACCAGTTTTTGTCACTCAGGATCTAGGACTTTGAGGGATCTTTTTTTCTCCTGTTCAAGTTATTAAGTCTTTGCAATCCATGACTAACAGTGGAACATATGGGGCAATATTTTTAGCCTCCCCGATTCTTTGCTATGTATACTGTAGGTTGGTGTGCCGTGTGTATACACATACCTATGCCAATAGTAATTATTTATTCAACACACATATGTGTATACATTCTTCTCTTGACTTTACACGATTAACAAGCTGCAGAGAACCACCGAGGAGCACGAACAGACAAGGGCAAGTCCAGATAGACCGACTAGGACAGGGGGTGTCACTTACCTGCAAGAAAATGTGCAGATTCATTAAACAGTCCAGAAACGATTGGGCTAGAGGCATTGTGAAAACAAGGACAGGGTCACCTCCCCTAATTGTTTAATGGAATGATGATGGTAATGTCATTTTTTTTATAAAATGTGGTCCTTCTCTCTCTGGCTAAAGCAAGAATAGCCTCCGTGATGAGTGGGTTGGACGCGGAGATGCTGTTGATCAGTGCTAAGTCCTAGAAGATCGTTACTACGTTTTTGAAACCTGGGCTTTGTGCACAACAAACGAAAATAAAGAAACTGAGCCTTGGAGCAGCCAAGATGTAACCTGTGTGGAGACGGCTGTCAGATTCGACCACCCCTTGGATTCAGCAGCCTTAAGAAGGTAGATGCTAATGCTTACACCCGGGGTACCTGCACCCAACTTGCAATCCTGATGGGCTCACACTGCTCTTAAGGGAGCTGACATGGTGACAGCTTGGCCTACTTGGAGAGTTTGCATTTCTTTAGTGACGTGGATGTCTGTTCGGACAACACTCCCTTCTCTCAACACTCTCTTCCTCCCTCCCAATCTTAAGTCATTTCCTGAGGGGGGAAAAAAAAATCACATTTCTATCTATTTTGAACTGAAGAGCTCAGCTGTTCTCGCCTCCTGCCTAGGCTGGGTCCTGGGCAGGAGGGATCAGGCAATCCAAGGAGAATATGGACACAACAACCAACACCAGAGCTACCAGATTTTCTCCTGCTTCGGAGGCACTGTTGATTCAGACAGTAGCTTTAAGAGCCAAAAATATGCAGCAAAAGGAAAGGAACATAAACAAGGCTAAATGTCACCAGTGTTTGCCGACTTACAGACACCATCCATTTGTTTGTTCTGAAATGACGAGTGGACCATTTGGCAAATACAATGGTATTCACACAACAGTTCTGTCATCCTGCAGTGCAAACGACATCATGTCAATGGCATTCCCGTTTCATTTAAAAAGAGGGAAGGGGAGGAGGAAAAGAATGCCAGAAGAGTTTGGAGAGAACTGCCACCCCAAAAGACTGCCTCTTCATCAAATGCGACGCACAGGCAAGGTTCTGCAGGAGTGCAGAGGAGAGCCTCCTCGGGGTGCTGGTTTCTGCAGATGATCCCAGGGGGCAGCAGTTATGCTTTGTCCCACCAGAGTCCAAGAGACAAGCTCTGCAGCCAGTGATAAGGCAGCCAGGAGGGGCAGGGCAGGCAGAATGGGGCAGCGATTTGCATTCACTTGTAAGGTTCTGCCCCTGGACTTCATGGGAGGCTAAATGGCCCTCTCTACTGAGGTCTAATATCAGGCTCTGGACACAAACGAAGACTGTGAGCAGACAGGACCTTGGAGGTCAAGGCTAACTTGCAAATGATCAAAGTAGGCTAGGAAAGTGAATGCTAAGTTGTGCTTTATCTAATCTCTGAAGCCAATTCATGTGAGAAGCTGCTCACGAAGAAGAAAAGGAGGGGTATTGCTCATTGGACTTTAAATAAAGCTGGGCAGCTCCAGAGACAAGATTCTACAGTAGAGAGCTTCCGGGTCTCTCACATTCCCAGGGTAACTGCCTTCCTTTTTGATGGCTAGGTCTAGCCTGGGCTCCCATACACTTGCTAGGCTGGAATGTTGTGTCCTTTTCTTAATTCCGTCTCCTCTCTTCATTAGAACCTGTTAGCTTTGGGACTTCACCTCAGACTCTTCCACAAGATCAAAAATGTACCAACTGCCATAGACGACATCATAGCCCACGCTTGGGGGTGGAATAAAGTGCGGAGGTCTACATATCTGCCTGTGCGGTTCTCATGGTGTCCACACACCACAACCAGGCTCCCTTGAAAGTCTCTACGCGACCATAGACCTTAGCCACCTCTTGGTCAAAGATCAAGGGGGCAGGACTTAAATCCTACCCCTCAGCACTGAAACACTTGCCTTATATTAGGCATAGAATTGAGAAGAAATTGAAATGGCAGGACCATTAGAATGGGATGTTACCATGAAACGGCCAGAATCACCTTCAACGTGACTCTCCCACACGCCAAGAAATGACTAGCCCCCATGTGATATGGCAGACACCAGGAAATAAAACGTGCCTCTCCAATGCTGATAGGAAGTTAGATTTGTTCTCACTTAGTCCTAAAGGGACTGTGGCAACTAAGAGGTATTTGGACACTGACACCAATTTCTTCCAACAGCCACATGTGGACGATCACCTCTGCTACGTGGTGCAAATTCAGCTGGGAAGCATTCCTCCAAGCTCTTTGCAGTCTGTCAGCTAAGTGCCTGCCTCCACGTGTCTGTCCATCATAGGAGAATGGCTCTGGGATGAGTTGTGGTGAGGGGGCTATCCTGGAAGTCTTTAGTGCCTAAGCAGAGATGCGGCCTTCTAGAAACAGGCAGACAATGCCCATCTGGGTCTACGAGTCCTCTATCTCTGGAACGCCTCTCTCGTATCTCTGGCTTTGGCATCACATGGCAATGGCTAGAGCCCTGCAGCTGCTGCTGTGAGTCCTCCCTGCACCATCTCGTGTCCAGTGGAATAACAGAGGACATGTTTTGCCATCTCTTCTCTAGGGACAACCACAGTAACTCATCCCTTTTCATACTAGAGTAGGAGTTGACCAGTTCTAGCCCACAGCCTGCTTTCCTACATAAAGGTTTATTGAAACGCACCCGCACCCATTGGTTTTTCACCTATTGTCTATAGCTGCTTTGTGGCTGCCAGGCAGAATTGAGTGGTGTGACAGAGATCATGTGGCCTGTAAGTCTAACACATTTACTCTCTGGCCCTTTAAGGAAGTATTTTCTAACCCCTACTTTTGATTGCGTAGCTAGTAAAATGGAGGATATTCAGACTGTCTATGTTGAAACATCAGCAAGGCTTTCGGAGAACAGAAGTCACGTTGTAAGAGAGTTCAACTTGGTTATCCCAGTTCACCTCATCACACATTTTAGAATCTAGGAAGGGAAGAGGTTTCAACAAGCCTTAACATTCTTGGTGGGGGGTGGAGGAGGGCTCTTAACTCTCTCCCTGCTGTGGAAGCCCAAGGGACCCTTATTTTACAGCTTCAGACATAATTTGGATTAGGGAGGCCAGTTTTTCAATAACTGGATAATAATAAGTTGGAATATTGGAACTATTCCTGTTAGTGGTCTGTCTTCTCACTAGCTTCCTCTTAGTCCCAAGTGGGTCACTCTGTCTGGCAGCCACCACTACCCACTGTCAACTCTCTGACAGGTTCTCCTGGCTCAGCCAGCCCCTAAGTAGTGACAACTCCAAAGCAGAGCTTCTGGGGGTAAAGGGGCTGGTACTCTTTTCCCTGCCTTACCCTTTATCTGACTTAAATTCTTCTCCATCAACCCCACCCCTAGGCTTACCAAAGGACACAGAACAAACCCTACTTGTGAGACCCACACACAATAATTCCACATGCTGATCATCTGCCTCAAATTCAAAAGGTAAAGATCAAGGGTGATCTGGTTTCACCACATTCACAAATTCTGGGGTGAAACATGCTTTTTTCAACCTTCCAATGCAGCTATTCCCACAGGCGCTGTGAAGACCAGCCTTGGTGCTGTGTGCACAGCAAAGCTGGTGCCTCCTATGCTGCCCTGGATCTCCAAGCTACCTGCTGAATCCCTAAGTCCATCAGAGTTTCTCAGCCCAGACAACAGGCTCGCCTGCCTTGTTGGTGGAAGCATACACCGCTGTGGTTTGCCCTTGCCCCCTTATTTAAACACCCATGTGGAGCCTGTCCCACTATAAAATCTAGGTGAAGCCCAGTCCAACAAAACAGACGGCACTTCCACGTTCTCCAATGGCATTGAAATCCCCTTGTATATTATGTTCTTCAACCGAATAAATGTGGGCCATGCGCAGAGACTGGAAGTCACCTCAGGAAACTAAGGCTTAGGTTGGAGTGGGATTTCATGGAACCAGATCAGAGCCATAATGGAATCTGATCCACTCTAGAAGTAACGATGCATGTCCTCCAACTTAATCCAAGGTGGCTCAATCTCTTCCTCGGGATCATATGTAACATGTCTCTGATCAGCTAACATGCTGTCCTCTATGCGAAGATCTGAAAATTCACACTGAAGTTCTCAACATAAGCATATGCTACAGGATTTTCCCTACCTAGCTGTCTGGGTCAATCTCTCTCCTTGTTGGCTGTCTCTTCCGTACCAGAGTTAAAAATGCACTGGCTATGAATGAGCAGTGCATATAGGCCAGGACCTTGGCCTAAGACACCAGGGAATTTAGGTGCAGAATTGTAAAAATTCAGAGACAGGCATGCAGAAATTAAAAAACCATCTGGGAGTGAAGCCTCCAAAATGAGTATCAGTCTTAGACTTAAGTTGAGAAATCACTTTCTCCAACTCACCAGCATGGGTTAGAGGAGCTACTCAGATCTTTAGGGAATCTATGGCACTTGAACGTTTTAACCGATATTTCTTCAAACACTTTTATGCTCCATGAGAATGAAGCTCTTCCTTAAGAAAGACAGAGACACTAGTTCTTCCTACCAGTCTGTTTCTAAAGGCAACTAAGTAGGGGCATGGGGTAACTAATCAGACAAAATCAGGCCATAAAATCTATCTGAGATGAGAACTACAGGAATAATTCATTGGTTGGGGGAAGTCCAGTTTCTTAAGGAAAATCAGCTGGTGAGTCAGCTTGGAAACCTAAATCACCTTTAGGCAAAGCAAAAGTAATAAACATTAGAACTATTTTATTCCTTGTGGCAATAGCATTGCTGTGCTTACAAAAGTGAAGCTGGTCAGTGTGGGTTTGAAGGTTACAACAACCACCTGTGCTACTTACAATACTAGAAAGGGAACTAGATTGAAAAAAAAAATCCATTTCATAACCACTATGATTTAAATGTGGCTCCTCCAAAATTCATGGGTTGAAATTTGGCTGCTCTTGTGACAGTATTAAGAGGATGAAAACAATCTGACTATGGTATTAAAAGGTGGGGTGTGTGAGAGGCAATCAGAATCAGGTAAAGTCATCAGTATGAAACGCCATGACTGAATATTGGCAGCTTGATGAGAAGAGACATAACGTTCTTGCTCTGTCATTGTGTGATGCCCTGCCCCGTGTTAGGACTTCACAGAGTCCCTATCAGCAAGAAGACCCTCACCAGACTCAGAGCCTCGATTTTGGACCTCTAGACTTACAAGCTGCAAAAACTTTTATTCTTTATAAATTACCCAGTCTATAATATTCTATTATAGCAATAAAACAAGGGACTAAAACTGTAATCTAGGGGTTTAAGTTGTCCTACCAGATATGAACTCTTAAAAAGAATGGCTATGTCTGGCCCTTCTAGGTATTGGGACTCCACAGTAGCCAGCAAGAAAATGAGAACAGGATAGCAATTATAGGTGGGTCAGATATAGGGGTAGGGGAGTGAGATTCAGACAAGGTCCAAAAGGCAAGAGGATAGTGCCCATTCTCCCAGGCAAATGCAAAGTCCAAGGAAAGGCGTCCCCTGCCACTTCCAAACTAAAGCAAGAAGATACAGAAGAAATGAGGCCAAATGAAATGCAGAATTCACATTCTCTAAAAATAGGCAGTTTATGGCCAGAGTTACTTTTAGCCTCTTACCAAGAATGAAAGGTGGAAAAGAAGGATCCAGACCTTTTGCTGGGAAAGTAACCAGGAAGCCTTCTAGCTTAGCTGGTGTGAGAGTCCTCATCCCCCTTGAATAGGAGGGACCATAACTTGTATTGTGAAGTCTGTTGCTCAACGGTTGAAAGATTGGCTGAGCAGGGTTTTTTTGCATAGACCATGGCAATGTTAGAGGAATGTTATGAGCTGCTATTTTGGAAGGGGATGAGAAGTTCCTAAGAGCCTATGGCTCAGAAGGAAAAGGCACATAAGACCGAGCAGGCTCCCTAATGCTGTCCCCTCCACCCTCGCCTGGTGCAGAAGAACACCACTGGGCATGTTTCCTCAAGGCAGGCAGCCTTCCTTTAGCATCGACAGGAAGATGGGAAAATTAATAGGGGTAATATGAGCTCATTTCAATAATAATGAGCCTATGAACATGCCAGGTTTTGATCTTTTCTGATGCATGGATTACTGGCAGGAGCTATGGGCCTACGTAGGTAGTTGAAAGAACCGAAAATAGACTTCACGACACACAAAAAAAATCCCCAAACAACAATAAAAAAAAATCCACCCCAATCACAAACTTAAAACAATAACAACAACAATAATAATAATAATAATAAAGGCTTCAGCATGGCTCCTCCAGAAGAAAAGGGAAATGAAACTGAACTGACAAAAAATCCTTTTCTTCTGCTTTTAAATATTGTTTTTAACAGCTTCAAAAGTAATGAATTGTATGTGGCTAAAAATAGATCTGGGGTGCTGGTTGACGGGGCCTTGTGCAAGGTTCAGCATAAAGAACTGTCAATATTTTTTGGGGCTGTCAGAAATCCATTTAGTGATTTTTGACAATTCAAAAAATATTTCCAACTGCTTGATCCAGTTCTCAGTGAATTAGGAAAGAAGAGAAAAAAAGAAATTCATCAATTTAAACTACGAACCCAGAATCTAGTGTCCTGCATCCCGCTCTGTGCTAAAAGGAATATCAGGATGTGGAGGTTCAGCAATGCTCCCGTTTCCCCTCCCACTCTCCCTTCCTCCTCCCTCCCTCCCTTCTTTCAACAGGTAAAATAAAATCCCAGAAATCCATTCATAAATTTCAAGATGGAAAGGCCCGCGGTCCTATCTGGGATGTGTTACAAAGGGGATAAGACTCCGAATTTCTCTTCAGAGCAAGGCATTCAAATACGAGTATCTGGGTGCCAAGCGAATGAATTCGGTCCTCCCTGCCAACCCCCATATTCATTTGATCCAATTTGAGGTTTCAAATGGATGATTATGTTTTAAAATCTGGAATTACGTGGGGGTAACCATATTCTCCAAGGAGGTAAAGAAATGCCAGTTTGCTACAAGATCAGACAGGAGTAAGTCCAAGACGCACAGGGTCACGACACTGCTCATCGGAAACTCCACAATGTACATTTCTTGTTAGAACGACAGACAGACAGATGAACAGACAGGTGGACAGAAGGCAGCAAAAGAAGGCCAAAGTCACGGTTAACTGCCATTTGGTATGTCTAAAGATGAATCACAAACACCCCGGGACCACCTCCCTATTTGAAAAAAAGACTTCTAGACTGTGGTTAGTGTGATATGATTTTAGTATCCTCCACATCAATAAAAGAAAAGTTTAAGAAAGCAGATTTGGCTGAGCAAAGCAGTAAGGAATTGTCTTTAGGCATCTTTTGCGTTAATTTGAAAATACTGAAAAGTTTGCAAGTTACCACGTCTCTTTTCATTTTTGTCTTTTGAGTTTTATTTGTTTTTGTTTTTGTTTGCGTGTTTGTTTTTTTACCCCCTCTCAAGTAATAGATAAAAAAACAGGAGCAGTATACGTGGGGACACCACCCCCTTTTCCATGCCTTCTCTACAGGCATTTTAGAGCATTGTAATGCAAATTGGAACACAAAAGTAAGAGTTTTAAGCTTCTAAATGAAATGGACTTTCATGATTGTCGACATTGCATATAGAGCATTGGGTTTTGTTGGTTCATTTTTCAATTTCGTTCAAAATTTGCTAATAGATAAATTTACCCCATTCTTTTTTCTTTTTTTTTTTTTTTAAAAAAGCACAATTTAGCACTGATGTTTTGGGAAACAAACTAAAGGAAGAGGATTCTAAAACTTACCACACAAGTCTGGCCTCTTGATACATCCAGAATTTGCTGTGCTACTTGCAAGTCCGTTAAAGGCTGCTAAGCCATCAGAACTGTAGGCCCTGAGGACCGACAGCATGTTCTTCGGCTTCTCCAGGCCCGGGGGCCCCCGCTCTGGCTTCTGCAGGCCCACAGAGGGATCCTGGGCTGGGAGGAGGCCGGGGCTGTGCCACTGCTTCTCCGATGCTGGGGGTAAAGGAGAGACGAGTCCCTGGACAGGCTGGGGGCCACCTGTGGGCAGCAGGCTGTCCCCGCCATCGCTGCTGCTGTCCTTGCTGAGGGCAGACAGTGGCTTGCTCATCACTTCCGGTTCGGTTTCAATATCCTCTTCGTCATTGTTTTCTCCCTTGGAGGAGTCCATGTCCTCGGAGGAGGCGATATCAGAGAGGTCATCAGTAGCGTTCTTATTGGTGGTCTCAGGGATCAGGATTGGGGTGTCATCTTCCGAGTGGGCCTTCCCATCAGGCTCCTTGTTGGCACAGGAACTAGAGGCCCCAGAGCCAACCATGCCTGGGTAAACGCCAAACTGCTTGTAGAAGTCTGACGGGAAGTTACAAAACGCAGGGTCCATATGGCCGGGCCATGGGCCACTCTTCTGCTCACCTAGAGTCTCTTTGACCTGCCCTTGGGCCATCTTCTCCACAGCAGAGTCTAGAGAGCCAATCATATTGGAGAGGCCCATCTCTTTGTTTGATTGTACTGAAGGCAGCAGAGCCATTTTACTGGCCTCCCGGGCTTGGTCTTTGCAGTTGACTGAGGACCCCACCACATTATCTTTGCGCTTCGCTTTGCCCAAGTGGTTGGCCTGGAGGTGCAGGGCCATCAGCTCCATCGATGACGTTGTGAAAGCGCAGAACAAGCAGCCGTGCCACGCGATGCTGTCTTGGACAGTCACCGAAGAGCCCGGGAGGGACGTGGCATCAGGCCGCACGGACAAGTCTAGAGGCTCATACTGGGATTTCTCAGACTTTCTCTGGGAGGACTTACCACTGGGCTTTTCCTCACCACCATCTGCTCCATGGACTTTCATGGATGGAGGGTCAGACAGGGCTTTGTCTTTCATGTCTTTCTCCTTCTTCAAGGAGCTGAGGACAAAGCTGTCCATGAAAGCTTGCAAGGACCCTTGGAAATTCACGCCATTGCTCACAATGCTTTG
>NW_006205257.1:4637696-4641102 GCF_000334495.1 Tupaia belangeri chinensis
GGAGAAGTGGGTGCTTTTGGAAGGAAGGTCAGAGCCTTTCAGAGTGTCTGCAGGAGCCTCAGAAGACATGCTGGTGGCCTGCCCCGAATGATCTCCAGACGAGAGTACTCCTGAGGTCCACTGCTGAGAGGCAGGGCCACCTCGGAAGTCGATTCCAGGGAGACCCTTGAAGGCCCCCCGCAGGATATCTGGTCTGATAAACAAAGAAGCTTTGCTTGACAGTTCCTCCTTGTGGTCTTGGCTGGAGGCCTGTCCAGACAGTGGCCCCGCTCCATTCTGCCGCTCCCGATGGTGCCGTTCCAAGTGGTATTTTAAGGATGCCGACTGAGTGCCGGCATAGTCACAGTGGGGACACTTGTAAGGTTTCTCACCTGCAAGATGTGGGTATAAGGAAAAAAGAAAAAAAAAAGTGTTTATCTCATTTTGGTGTGCTGAACCAGGCTTGAAGGATCAACATTTGTTCTTTGAAACAAAGCGGCTCAAACTAATAATTAGTTAGAGAACAACTGTTTTTTAATAGAAGAATAATTCGTACTCTTAAGCTTTTTTAATGATTTTGTACCATTTGGGACTATTCAGGAATGACATACTATCTACACACAATTAGCTATCTTTTTCTTTATCTAACATGTGAAAACGGCTGTAGATTTAAAAGCTATGATTATGAAAATTAAGCATAATAATTTCAACCACAGTGATCATTAAAAGTAGAAGTTTAAAAAGACAAAGTATGTAACAAATGGGTGGTTGCAATATTTTGTGTATACAATAGCTCTAAAATTTGTTTAAATTATACACATGGAAACCATTTTTAAACCTAAAAATTTTATGGCACTGTTACGCAAGACTGAAATGAATGATTTAAGTCTTGCTCTGCAGTAAATCATGGATATAATTAGCAAATGGCATTCTGCACAAGTAATTTATCATTATTTGGAGGGCACCATTCCAGACGGGCTCGGATATCTGCAGACCTACTGCATTGTTTCTAAATAAAGAACTATAAATACCGATTCTATAAAATATTAATACCATTACAGTGCATTATGATTGCAGCATGTAAAGACATATAGTTAAGATAAAAAGCAGTCAATAAAACTTAAAAGAAAATGAGTAATAAAAAGGCACAAAATATATTTAGTTTCTGTATTTGAAATTAACATTATCTACTGGTCTTTGTAGTGTCTTAAATTTGTACTAATGGCAAAGCTAATGCTCCGGTAGTAAAATGTGTAATTTACCTATAATAAGCGCTTTCTAGAGAATAAAAATAGCATTAAAGAGTGTTTTAAAACATATAAGATAATTTTCATGAATTAAATATTTATTTAAATTCAACGCCCAACTTCCATTGTTCTTTCCAAGATGGAAAAGATACCGTCACAGACAATTTACATCTGCCGGCATTGCGGGATAGAGGAAAGAAAGAAGGTAAACAAATATGGATTTAAATATATTCTAGGAATTTGTTAGCAATCCTGGGGGTCTTTTCTAGACTTTGCAATCAAAAAGCTCTCTGGAAGGAGGAGAGCCTGTGACGGTCCCTGGTAGCTTATTCACAATAGCACCCCATCAATATCCACAATTATTTCTCCCAGGAAGCTTAACTGTTCCCCCACTCCCTTCCTCTGTGCTATTGTAAAATAGACTGATCTAAAAAGAATCGCAAATCACTGGTGAATGGCATATTCTGAAGATCCTTCGCTGGGTCTAGTCCCAGCTGATGCCATGATTCGGTCCTCCAGGCACAAGGCATCGAAGGGCTGGACTTTGCAAGCAAGAGGACCACCAGCCCAGGTTCTGAGCAGGAGATGCCGTGATGCCTCCGGTTTGCGTGCTGGGATTTTGGATACTTTGCCTGCCATACTACGATGCGGGCACACATGCTCCTGATTCCCATCTGAAGGAAGACAAGAGTCCCCTTACATGCTTTGCCAGAGATGGCCTTTCGATCTGGGAAGGGCACCCAGCTGGGACCTATTTTTCTATATGTAAAGGTCATAGGTATCCCTGGCTAGACCACTGACATAGAACCAAGGGGAAGACTCTGTCCTCTTTGAGGTAAGGGTACCCACGGGTGCAAGCACACTTTCCCCACTTCTTAGAGTTGATCCTAGTGTTAGACTCAGTCTCCCTTCAGCCACTGCTGTGTAGACATCCCACTGCAGCAGGATACGGGACCATGGCTGGGATGGAGCACCTCTGGGCCACCAGATAACATGGTGACTCAGCTTACCCGAAGCCCAGTGGTCAGATTCAGCAGAGGCAGTTCCTAGAACTTAGGAGGTGGTGATGGGGCTTGTGGCAGGAAAGCCTGACTAGAAACTCAGGACCCTGGCCCATGGGTAGCGCTGACCCTGTCAGGGGGTGGAAGAGGTCCAGTAAGCTAGCCAACAGAGGTGAGGCCTATAGGTACTGAATGAGACTCAGGTTGCATTTTAGAAATGCACCTGGAAATGATTAAGTGCATCTGGCAAAGGGACTGTAGCGAATACATGGGCATTTGTTAGCAAGAGCTAAAGAGGCAGAATGTGGACTTTCACCTCCAGGCCTGGGGTAGGGGGCTACCTTTCTTTTTTTTTTCCTTCTTTTTTTTTTTGGAGAGGTTTTTGCTATAGGGCACATGTGCTCGCCAGACAGACAGAGACAGAGAGGCAGCAAGCGAGAAATCACCCCCATGGGGGATGGCCATGCTGTAATCCCTTCTCCTCCATTCTCCTCTCGGGATCTTGGGCACGCATGCACATACGCCCGGCGCGAGTTTAAGCCACCAGGTCCAGGACTTGAACTGCAGTCGACTATGTGGGAGTCCAGCGACATAGCCACTACGCTAACTGCTGGTCCCGGGGGCTACCTTTCTTGATGGGGACTGTAGAGATGCAGAATTTGTGTGTGTGTGTGTGTGTGTGTGTGTGTGTATTTGCAAGAGACACACGTTTGAAATGCACTCCAGAGTGGTGGTTCTTGAGCTGCCTTGTGTATTATAATAGAATTACCACCAGGGAAGTGTGTTTAGACACCAGTTCTGGGCCCTCAAGCACAGCAGTTCTGGTCTCCTAAGCGTAGAGGCAAAAGCTGGTATTTTGAATACATGCTCCTGATGATTCTGGTGCAGAGTGTGTAAAGACTCCTCTTTGAAAACCCCAAGTGGAATAGTGTGGGGAGCTTTAAAAAGTGCTAAAAGTTGGACATGGGTGCAGTACTAAAATGTTACGTTCTGGGAGGTGATCCCACATGTCAAGATTTCTGGTTCAAGTCTGAAGACCGCCCTGAATATTCCAGGCACATGCGTGTCCATCATTGAAGACTGACTGAAGGCTGAAGGCTGTGGGTGGATTGTGGCATCAGGACCCTGTTGGGAGGACTGCCTCTCTCTGTCTCTGTCTTTCTCTTTCATTCTCCTTCT